>NC_056585.1:11153356-11520111 GCF_018340385.1 Cyprinus carpio | reverse complement strand
GACAGTTTCTAGCGGATTCAGTTTTTACCCTTTGAACTCTTATTTTCTGATTTGTGAATACATTGTGTTAGCCTTTGACTTCAGCAAGTAAGCAGGAAATAGTTATCCGGTGAAATCGGCACCCTATGAGCATCTCTGGCATGTGACTCATAACTAGCCCTTGTTTGATCAGTGATTGCTGTGAAATTCCTGTGTCGGGTTCTTCTGATGGTGAGGAAAATCATTTGTTACTGACCGAAGCGTCTTACAGATCCGCCATCTGTGGCGCCGCTCTCTGAAGGGACATGTTTCATGTTAAAGTCTTTCATTCACGGCGATCATTTTAATAGGCCAGAGAGGGTGTGATGTGTGTCAGCTTGCCAAAGAGAGAGAGAGAGGGATGATGGGATCCGTCAGTCACCTCTGTCGCAAAAAAGTGTTTGTCTTGGCTGATGATGAGATCCTCGCCTGCTTTCTTCCCTGTTTGAAACTGTAGGACATGTGCGATCTATGATAATATCGTAATTGTTGTTTAAACAATATGCAGGGCTCCAAACTGCGACTAAAACAGTCGCATTTGCGACCATAAATATTAATTTGCGAGTGACGTTTTTGCTGAGGTCGCCACTGGCGACTACCCGCCGAAAGCTCCTCGGGATTTAACCGCTAAAAAAAGTTTTCTCAGGCGGATGATTTGCTTCATTCTAGCAGCGCCCCGTCTGTGATAAAACGAGCTCGGGCTGAAGGTTAATACACACAACTACACCGAGTGTGGACCTGCCGCGTGTACAACAGCTTTCAGCCGAGATCGGCCCATAGAGAAAAAGCCGTCTGTCAGCCAGAAGTGTTTTGTAGAGTCGGCGCGGCTCTGGTCCATTATCTTCTCACCGATGCCGAGACTGAACCGACAGAGACACATTTCAGCCAGAATAAGCCCGAGTGTTATTGCTATCTGGGTATATATTTACATGTTATAACTTAAAAATTTGAATGTAATGCCTTTTTTCCTAATTGTTTTGCGATAAAATCTTTTGTTATGTTCACGTATTAAACTGAGAAGATGCGCATTAAAGGTTTAGTGGAAAAAGAGAGTTTCAGACAGTCCTCATCTCTGCCGCACATCAGGGCTGACGCACACAGTCTGATAAACGCAGCTCCGCGGGCAGCGAGAGAGACATGAATAATACCAATATCGTTAACAATTCTCGTTTATAATAATTACTTTTATGGCCAACTTGAACAAACTAGAACAGGTAAAGCTGTCAGCTGTGTGAATATTGGCAATATCGTTAACAATTCTCGTTTATAATAATTACTAATATGGCTTCTTCTAAACAAGATCTTGGTCTGTCTTCTTTTATTGCGTGAACTTCATTATTTGAAGTGCAACTGCCGTCCAGTAATCGCAAAAAGCTCTGTGCTTTGTAACTTTTTAATAAAAAGTACCAGCTTTAAAATTATTCCGAATTCATAATGAAATTCAAACAATAAAGTTTTGGCTTTCCTTAATGCAGCAGGCGCGGTCGCTTTAGCGCCTCAGTTCAAGGGCAAGTGAACCTATTTAATCTTTCTCTTCACTAATATAGTACATAGTGAACATGAATTAACATCAAAAGGTAGGCTATTTTATAAGAGAGCCTACAGTACAACTGAAATGTCTCATGTAGGAGGAGCCCAAGCTACACTCAGTGGCCGAGTGATGCTTATGCTCCATGATACTGGTACAGACTCAGTGTAATGAACAATTCTTTGTGACTGTAGATTTCAAGCTGGAAAAGACATTTAGTTCCCACTTTAAGTGAACCTTAGTTCCCAGGTCATCTACAAGATGGATTAAAATGCTGATAAAGTCAAGAAAAGATGAGACAAAACACATGACAGTATGATTGAAATGTTAAAATGTAAATAAATAAATAATAATAATCGTAAAAAAATAAATAAAACACGTTTATTCTGTGGCACCTAAAAAAAATTATTTGGCTCCTAAGTTTTTTTCTTATAGGAGCCAATGGCTCCTTACTCGATTTTTTTGTTTGGAGCCCTGATATGCAATTTGAGATTATCAAGTATATCTCAAACCAAACAAAGACACACCCAGCAAGTGCATGCATACACTACATGATGTAGGTTAGACTACTGCACAAGCACATATAGAGTTCACACTTTCGCTGCATGATAAGGGTTAACTTCATTCTTGTCCTGTGTTAAACAGTGTGAATGCACCTAAATGACTCATCAGATGCAGTGCCACCGCTTCATTGCAAACACAAATTTTGTTGATACTGATTTCATTTGATTGGTAACAGCCCTACAGTGTTTTATTATTTAAATGTAGTGATTAGATTTAAGAATTTGACACAAAAGATTATGCATGCATTTAATTAGGTTAAAAAAATGGCATTATAAAGGTAAAAATGCACATAAAAGAAAAAAAAATCAATTTAAACTTATTGGAAAAGGGCATTTCTGTTACTCCTGCAAACTAATCACTGCACAGAATATGAAGAATATCAGAAGCTTTGGGATTCCAGCTCCAAACAAAATATCTCCTTTTGTTTTTCATGGAAAAAGATTTGACATCAGAATGAGTAAATGCCGGCTGTTTTTATTTTTGGGTGAACTATTCCTTTAAATGCTCTGTTATTGTTTAGAGGTGAATACTGAACATGTGAAATCCATCAGCTCAGCACACCACAGCGTCAGAGCTATTTTCACCTTTGATCTCTGTCAGTCACAAGACCACGTCTGTGTTCCAGCGCTCAGACTGGCTGGATTTCTTTGGTAAATCACAGAGCTTTAGAGTCCAGGAGCAGATCACAGAACAGTTTCAGAAGGCATCTGGGGTCTCCCACAGCAGCAGTCTCAAAAGTAGGCAGATTACGGACCCAGGATGTCTGAATGTCATTGCATTAGATATTATTAAGATATAAAAACAGACTCTTTATCTGTATTCAAATGCTGGAAATAGTTTTCTCTTTCATAACATCATTCTTGCTCAGTGACATATAATCAGCTGGTGCTTTGGTTATTTTTAAGTAGATATACAGTATAAAGTCAGTCCAGAATATTCACCCAAGAATGAAAATTTGCTATAAATGTACTCACCCTCAGGCCACCCAAGATGCAGATTAGTTTGTTTCTTCATGGGAACAGATTTGAAGAAATGTAGCATTGCATCACTTGCACACCAAAGTTTCCCCCTCTGCAGTGAATGGGTGCTGTGATGTTTATATCACAAACATCTAATAAAAACATCACAATAATCCACACCACTCCAGTTATTTAAATAACATCTTGTGAAGCAAAAAGCTGCGTGTTTTTAAGAAACTCAGTACGTGAACAGTAGAAGTCAATGGAATGTTCCCACCATAAAAGAAAAACAAACGTGTGTGTCTAGCAGATTTTTACATTTTTGGGTGAACTGTTCATTTAAGTGTTCTTGTGCTATCTTTCTTTTAAATAAACGACACCGTAACAATTAATAAAATAGGGATGTAACTATTAACTGCGAGCCGGTTGAAAATCGAATAAAATATGTGACTATTCACATCGTTTGAGATGCCAAACAAATCGTGACACAATTGGAGTAGGAGTTAATATGAATGTATCTCTGAGGGGAACTGACAATCTTTAGAAAAGTTTTACATGGTATTTTCTTTTCAACTTGCCTCTGAACAATGCATATTAAAGTATCGTTCATAAGCGCAGCTCTGCTTTGTTTACAGCGGTAACCCAGGAAACACTGTATCACTGCTGTTCATAAGCGCCACCTGCTGTCAGAGAGTGAATCTGCATCTCATTCAGCTTGTCTGCTGTTTCATTCAGATATGTTTTATGTAGTATAGTTTCACAAAACTAAAGTCAGACCATTCTGTTTATCCATCAAATTCCTAAAATATAAAATCTAAATAACACAAAAAAAACTACTCATGCTGCATGTATGCTTGATCTTTGTTTCTATCATGATTAAAATCTAGTGGTTGCCTCTAATTTTAAATGGAAAGAGCACAGAAAAAGCCTTAGTTTGTTGATATTAAAAGATTTCTTTTATTTGTGTTTGATTTGGGGTTTGTTTTAAAATTTCAATTTAGTTTTGTTTTATTTTAGTTTCACAAAGTAACGTGCAGCAATAGCCTAAAAAAACGAAGTCTTTTAATAAAGTTCTGTGAAAAACAGACAGTTTTTAAATCATTATTCACTGAAAATCAGTAGTTTTGGTAAGTCAGTAAGGTTTAATTAATATTTTTATACAGCAAAGACATTTATAATGTTACGGAAGATTTCTATTTCAATAAATGCTATTCTTTTGAACTTTCTTATTCATCAAAGAATCCAGAAAAAATGTATCACATTTACCACCAAAAAATGAAGCAGCACAACATTGATAATATATTCAACATTGATAATAATAAGAAATGTTTCTTGAGCAGCAAATCAGCATATCAGAATGATTTCTGGGGGATCATGTGACACTGAAGACATAATAATAAATTGTCATTAACTATATATATATTAAAACAGTTAGTTATTTCACAATTTTTACTGTATTTTTGATCAAATAAATGCAGTCTTGGTGAGCATAAGACGTTTCTTTGCGTTTCTGCCAGCATTATGGCATTTCTTTCATGATTCACTCCTGCCTAAAGGGATTCTGGGTGTTTGTGGGTGTTGTTTTTGTGTTGAAAGGCCTAGATGATCTTTCTCACTTGCTCTCTCCTTACAAGATGAGTGTATAATGGTGAGAAGACAGCATCTAGTCTGTTGCAGGTTGTGGCTGTGAAGACTCGTGCATCACAGGTCTGGTTAAACCGAATGAATGATGTTCACTGAAGCCGTTTCTGATCGTTCTTTGTGACTCAATCCCTCCTGTATTCTGAGCACAGCAGGGTGTCACATTGAGGAATCGATTAAATTAGATGCCATTTCATTCTCATTGGTGATGTTTGCTGAAGCAAAAATCACTTTAACCATTGCTCTTGCTTTAAAGCGGTGTCCATAAAAATGAAAATTCTGTCAGCATTTACTCACCCTGTTGGTCCAAACCTGTATGACACAAAACACGAAAGGATAATTTTTTTCTAGTAAAGTTATATTTTCTGTCGTGCCACTAAATAAGCAGAAGGAAGGAAACTGCACTAGAATAGTGTCAGCAGCACTTCCTGACGCTCAGCTGGGGAAAGTCAGCATATTTTATGAGGTCACTGTGGCTATAAATAGTGCTGTTTCAGTCGGGTGGAAAAATGCCTGCAAACCAAGTTTTCAATAACTGCTGTACAAAGGGTGTCACTGAAGCGTATTCAGCTCCAGATCTGCTTGTTTTGACTGTGTGAGTGGTTGTGGTGGGTGTAGGATCTTAGCATCATTAGAGGACTGTTGCAGTCATCGCTAGTGCCTTCACATTCATGCCATCTGCCACTGCTGTTGTGTGTGTATGTTTGAGGTGTGGTTTGTGTTTCTTTTCTTGATGATAATATGCAAAATGATGACAATTTTATTTCTATCCATCCGTATAAATTTGTTGATTTATCTAGTGACAATACAAACAGCAGATTCTTCATTTACACCCAATAAATACAGTGTTGCTGATTAGCTTGATTTGCTCGTGACTGTATTTTCTTTGGTTCTCTGTTGACAGCAGGATGTTGATGGGGATGTTGTTTGCTTTATCATGCAGATAAAAAGCTGTGAAGTGAAGACATCTGCTAGCCTCATCGACTTTAAGAGATACTTCTCCCCAAAATGAAATTTTTGTCATTATTCACTTCAAACCCGTAAAAGCTTTGTTCATCTTCGGAACACAATTTAAGATATTTTGGATGAAAACCGGGAGGCTTGTGACTGTCCCATAGACTGCAAAGTAAAATACACTGTCAAGGTCCAGAAAAGTATGAAAAGCATCGTCAGAATACTCCATCTGCCATCAGTGGTTCAACCGTAACGTTATGAAGCGACGACAATACTTTTTGTATGCGAATAAAACAAAAATAAAGACTTTATTCAACAATTTGTCTGCTCTGTGTCACACAGAAGAGCATACACTGCCTGCGTACTGCTCCGAGTCGCCAAAATGGCGCTACGCTGATAGCAGATGGAGTATTCTGATGATGCTTTTCATACTTTTCTGGACCTTGACAGTGTATTTTACTTAGCAGTCTATGGGACAGTCACAAGCCTCCCGGTTTTCATCCAAAATATCTTAAATTGTGTTCCAAAGGAGAACAAAGCTTTTACGGGTTTGGAATGACATGGGGGTAAGTGATTAATGACAAAATTTTCATATTTGGGTGGAATATCCCTTTAAGAGGCCTGTTTTTATTTTTTTTAATTTTTTTTTTATAGTATGTGAAATGTAGTATTTTAAAAAGCTATTTTATCACTTCACCGCATTGTATGTTTAACTGAGAGAGTGTCATCCAGTTAGGATCTTGGAAATAAATGTCAAAAATGGTGGTTGCATTGCTTTGTGGGATAAGGCATTCTGCACAATATGCACTGGTTCTATACTAAATGTTTGTAATTCTGAAATATTGGTGAAACCGATTGTTTAATATATTAATCAGTGACATTCTCTCTGTTTCTCTCCCTGCAGTTTTTGACTACAGCTATCGGGACTATATTCTGTCGTGGTATGTCCCCTTGAGTCGAGATGAGGGCCATCTCTATCAGATGTTGCATGAGGACTTTTGGGAAATGACCAAACAGCTGCGAATGCGTCTGTCTGATGTGGATGTGGTCAACCTGGTCTGTAACGACATGGTCAAGACCCTCCACACACACTTCTGTGACCTTAAGGCTGCTAACTCAAGGTGAGACACACAGCGCAACTAGTGGTTCACTGTTACAGGGGATAACATTTTTATTTTTATTTTGAATGTGTGCAAAATGTACATTATCCATTGTCAAGGCTGCCAGCGGACTTGGAAGCAAGGTGAAATACAGACTGGGTTGTTTTCAGCATGTTTGAATATTGTCCATGACGAAGTATTATTTGTTATACTGACCGGTACTTTATTTTTGAGCTGTCGAGTGATTAGTTAATTAACGCCTTTTCATGGATAATGTCTAAATCTAGTACAAATGTAAAAATGAACCACATTCTTTAGTGTATTCTGTGCGTACATTAACATTTAAAAGTTTCGGGTCAGTGAGTTTTTTTTTTTTTTTTTTTTTTTTTGGTGAAATATATTAGTACTTTTCTTTTTCAACGGTGCATTAAATTAATCAAAAATGACAATAAAGACATTTATACTGTTACAAGAAAGCTGAAAATGGTTTTTACAAAATAATAAGCAGCACAACTGTTTTCAACATTGATAATGATCAGAAATATTTCTTGAGCAGCACATCAGCATATTAGAATGATTTCTGAAGGGTCATGTGACACTGAAGACTGGAGTAATGATGCTGAAAATTCGGCCTTTCTTCAAAGGAATAAATAAAATTTTAAAATCTATTAAAATAAGAAATAGTTATTTTAAATTGTAATAATTGTCATATTATAAATTTTTTTTACTGTATTTTTGAGCAAATAAATGCAGCATTGGTGAGAATAAGAGACTTCTATCAAAACATTACCAACCACAAACTTCTGAATGCTGATGTATATGTTGTAAGTGTTTTACTTCTTCCACCAAAAACACAAAGTGTTTAATGTGGTCTCTTTAAAACACTGAAATGCTGTTATCTGGATTGTTTTCTCTGATAACAGCATACAGCAGATGTACCTTTCTTCATGGGAAAAGCAGAAGAATGCAAAACCTTTGTGCTTGTTGAAATTCAATCTGCTTGCTTTCTCTTGATTGGATTCATTGATTACTTATTTGTCAGTGGAAAGAAAGCCAAATGATTGCTATACTGTATAAACACACGCACACACACACATGCACACACACACACACACACACTGGAGATTCATATTTCTCAGTTTGATTTTTCTCTCTCTGTGTGTGACGTTTTGGATGCGGATGCAGTAATGAGCGGCTCTGCCCATCGTGTCTTCATTATTGTGTGTGTGTGTGTGTCAGGGATCGATCTGCACAGCTCATTAGCTGAGTGGACAGGCATCTTCTGTTGCCTCTTTTTTTCGGCCTCTCATCTGTCTTCCTCCACCTGTTCTGTTTATCTGTCTCTGTCCATTTATGAAATATTTCCTCCATATTTTATGGTCTTAATTTGTTTGTGTTATTGCTTAAATAAGAAAAAGTAAAATAAATAAATAAAATCTAGTATGAATAATTTGAATAGTTTCAAATTTCAGAGTGCTTTATTGGCATGATTGCTTTGTGTATTGCCAAGGAAGAAAGGAAAAAAGTATAATTATATTATATTAAAATTAAAAACATTTTTATATATATATATATATATATATATAGCTCTTCTAATAATATCTGTTTAATTTTTTCAAATGGCTTTATGGTATGATTGCTTTGCATATTGTCAAGGAAGAAAGGAGCAAAATATAATTAGAATTAAAAAATATATATATTTATTTGTTATTATTTTATTAATATCTCTTGCAATTTTTAAATTTTCAAAACACTTTTTGCCAAATAAGGAAAAGGAAAAAAAAAGGGTTACTATAATATAATTTGATTAAAATAAAATAAAACAAGATATTAATTTCTGTCTCTTACAATTAAAATTTTCAGATTGTTTCATTGGCATGATGATTTGAATCCAGTAGAATCCAATAGTGTCTCTGTCTCTCCAGGCTGGAGGAAGTACCACGGCTGTTTCCGTTGCATCCGTGTCTGCGCAGTCCTGATGAGGAGCTGCGTTTCCTGCGCTGCTGCGCCCGTCTGCTCATGCTGCGTCTGCTACCCGCACGGGACGCTCGTTCACGCAGTCTGCGCCTCTTACTGGTGGAGGTCGTCGCTACTAAAGGTGACTCTCACTGAACCTGGTGTACACTGTGTGATATTTTTCTGTCCTTACAATTTTTGTCGTTATAGTTGTTAGAATACTAAAAAAAGATACTAAAACCCAAAAGAAACTCCAACAGTGTAGTAAGAAACAAACAATATTGTGATGTTATATTTGCCATAACTTTCCACTGACATGGTTTAAAAAAGAAGATCTTTCTTTAAAGGGATACTCCATCCCAAAATTAAAATTTTGTCATTAATCACTTACCCCCATGTTGTTCCAAACCCGTAAAAGCTTTGTTCATCTTCGGAACACAATTTAAGATATTTTGGATGAAAACCGGGAGGCCTGTGACTGTTCTATAGACTGACAAATAAGTAACAGTGTCAAGGTCCAGAAAAGTATGAAAAGCATCGTCAGAATACTCCATCTGCCATCAGTGATTCAACAGTAACGTTATGAAGTGACAAGAATACTTTTTGTACGTGAATAAAAAAAAAATTAACGACTTTATTCAACAATTTGTTTCCTCTGTGTCACTCCACATCAGCGTAGTGCCATTTTGGCGAATCTTCTGTGTCAGCCGCGACACAGGATGTGCTGTTTGCTTTCAAATCAAAGCATAAATATAAGTAGAAAACATATCCTTGTGGCACGGCTGACACAGAAGAGCGTTAGTGTTAGTGAATCCTGATGGCAGATGCCTCCCTGTTTTCATCCAAAATATCTTAAATTGTGTTCCGAAGACGAACAAAGCTTTTACGGGTTTGGGACAACATGGGGGTAAGTGATTAATGACAAAATTTTCATTTTGGGGTGGAGTATCCCTTTAATATGGCTGAAAGCAGTCCAAGACTTCGATAAGTAGAAATAATTTGCTTTCATGAATCAGAATGAGATTCAGAGATTTGGTGCTCATGTTCTACACACTGATAAATCCCCCTCCCACAGAACAAAGCCTCCATTCACTGACAGTTTCATACTTGAGAATTAGATTTTGAGAGAATCTTGTTTTTGGCTCGAGCTTCAGTGTCTCAGCTGGCATCTCTCTGATTGGAGCTGATTGACTGTTCAATGCTCATCTGTGTTCTTACAATGCTGCTCCTGTGTAAGAACTCATGAAACATCTAATGCGGTTTTGTTTGTTTTTTGTTTACAAATCATGAAATTATTCCAGGATATTTTCGATGAGCACCAGATGTGTGATTGTAATTGTCTTTGATTTGCCATGAAATTATTAATTACACCTATTGTAGGCGATTGACGGACAGGCTGTTGGAGGGAGTGTTCAGTCAGTGTGATACTGAGAAATGATGGATTACTGCTCAATATTAAAGAATTCTGGGTGCTCAGAAATCTGCCATCACTTACACATAATGATTAAGTAATTTCCTATTCTAAAAATTTGGTGCCTAAAGGAATAGTTCGCCCAAAAATTTAAATTTGCTGAAAATGTACTCACCCTCAGGCTATCCAAGATGCAAGAATATACTAGAGAATTTACTAAATAACTGCACTTTAAAAGATTAAAGATGCCCCATAGCTTCAGGATGCAGCTGCTAGATTAACTTCTAACCCGTTTTCCTCTGTTCTGAGGTTATACTGGAGGAAGTGTTTGCATCTGTTGTCTCAGACTGGCAGGTTTTTTTTTTTTTTTAAAGGGCGAGACGTCATCCGCCAGCTCTGTCTGGCAGTAATGAGGCACTGCCTCGTGCTCCGTCTGCTACGTCAACAAGCTCCTGAGGAGGTGTAGGGATCTCATCATAATGAGTGACGGACGAGAGATTGACTAAACATTATTTACAGTGTAATGAGCTGTTTTTTTTCAGTGTACATAAGCAGTTACTCTCTAAGGCAGCATTTTAACTGAAAGGAAACTTCGATAAAAGGCTGATTTGAAGTTTGGCATTGGCAGAATCTCCATAACTGACGTCAATAGCACACCTCCAGTGAAATACATGGTAGAATTTGACTCAGAATTGATTTGTTCGTACAGTTAAGGGCAAATGAATTGATTCAAATTATATGAATGAATGTCTTTGCAGATGGCTGCATTTTCATGAATTAGAGTGATTTATTATTATTGTTATTTTTTTTATTTGTTTCCTTAATTTCCTTGTGAATCTTTTTTTTATTATTTGTGATTTGCATTTAAATATTTTAAAATATTTAATTTAATTTAATATTTTCATTTCTTTCTTTCTTTTTTTTTTAAGTGAAATATTTAGATGCGCTCTGTGTTTTTCTTGGTTATATAAATTGCAATTAAATATTTTTTTTTTTTTTTTTTTTTTTTTTTAGTTGAATTTAGTCTAAATATGTATGTTCATGTAATACTGTCACCCTTATTGAGATCTATTCAAATGCATGCTCTCGTATATAGATTTGGGGAGGGTGATTTTTAAGTAATCATTTGTTCATAGCACAGTGCAAATGATCTGATTTGAATTATTCATCAGTTCATTTGAGCATATGTGCAGATGACTGCATTTTCATTTTTTTAAGTGATTTCCTTCATTTTGAATCTTTTTCTTCTTTGTTTGAAATTTAAATTGAAATATTTTTAAATATTTGATTTAATTTAATATTATCATTTCTTTTTTTTTTTTTTTAAGTGATATATTTAGTTGCATTGTGTTTTTTCTCGGTTATGTACATTTTAATGAACTTTATTTAAATTATTTATTTTTTTAGTTGGTGTCTGAATACACATATTCATATAATGCTATCACCCCAAATTATTTATTTTGCTTTTGTAAAATGCTTTGATAGTAAACATAATTAATATATTTGGATAGATATATATTAAGAAATCTTATGCAGCTACTTTTTCTGAGTAACTTCACGTGTAGCTACAGTAATTGCATTTCTAAAAGGGTTGCTTGACTGTAGTTCAGTTATGAGTAGCTTGTCGTTTATGAAGCATGGAAGGCAGTATAATTGTGCGTGTTAAGGTTGTCAGCTCACTGGGTTTGGCACAAAGCTATTAACTTGTTCTCTCTATCTCTCTCTCTTTGTAGTGCTAAAGCCGTTGGTGGATGTGTTGAGTGATCCGGACTACATTAACTGCATGCTGCTAGCTCAGTTAGAGCACCGAGAGCAGGTGAACGAGCATCATAAGAAAGCGTACACGTACGCGCCGTCCTACGAGGAGTTCATCAAACTCATCAGCAGCAGCTCTGACATACAGTTCCTCAAACAGCTCAGGTACGAAAGCACACAGCGGCCCATCAGTGCCATATTTACCATCATTCTGCATTCATTTAGCGGTGCGTTCTGTTATTGCTAATATGTAGGCTTAAGGATTTTTAGGACCTATTGAAATAATTTTTTTTCCCAAAAATTCCATGTTTTCCATTGTAACGGTTTAAATAAATTGTAATAATCAAAAAGGATGTCTATTCATTTGAATTCACAAAAACTTTAATTTATTAAAATTTTAACAATAGTGCCTAACAAAAAGTGTTTTTATTTATTTATTTTTTATTTTTTATTTTTTTTTCTGTATTTTATGATTTAATACTTTTTTTTTCTAATTTATTTGTTCAAAAATATTGGTAATTAGATGAATGCATTTTAGTATCATTGAAATACTATTATATTTTTTATTAATATTTGGGTCAGTTTTTATTTCTGTATTTTCTGTTTTCATTTTAATTTTAGTTAAAGTTTTGGTAATTTTATTGCATATTTTTTATCATTTTGAAAAGACAAAAAAAATTATATATATGTGTGTGTGTGTGTCTATGTAGTGTTTATTCATTTTTATTTTTAGTTGTTGTAGCACATGAAGTAAAACTAAAAAAAATAAACTAAACTTCCATCTCAAAAAAAAAAAAAAAAAAAAAAAAAATTTATAATATTTATTTTATTTCAGGTAACAAAAATGGTTTAAGTTAATTACAACTTTAAAAATAAACCTTTTAAACAGAAATCTTAATTTCTTTAATTTTCTGGCAAAGACAGTGCACAACTGCGGTTTACAGATTAAATTAAAACATGGGTGAAAAATTGAACAATAAATTCCATTTTTATGACTGCATTTTGCGATTCTGTCCACATTTTCTGCATCGTGAAATCATAGGGTTCTAGAGTTGAAAGAACCTCGCACACTTCTTACTACATGCTACTTTTATTTAAAAAAAAAAGTAAATTGTAAGCCGTTCAGTAGTATGTGAACATGCCTGTAATACTGCTCTGCGGTCAGCTTTATTGACCGTGATTTAATAGGTTATTGATTAATAATATTGTGTTATCTATGACTCACTAAATCTGTCTGGACTTCAGCAATTCCACCTTCAAAAAAAACAAATTAACTAATAAAAAAAAATTCCTTTTGAAAAAAAAATCTCTTTTTCCTTTCAGACAAATCACTCTAAAAATAAGTCAACAACAATCATCACTCACATCTTTCCATCTTGCGTTATCAGCTCGTATCGGAGGGGACATTCGTCATTTAAGCTTTGTTCCGCTATTTGCATGTCCGCTACGAGTTCAGCTCTGGATGAAGTATCCGTGAGGCGTGAGGACAGTGGACAGTAAAGGCTTCAGGAGAAACTTTTCAGCCGTATTGATCTGACTAGGACGGGAAAGGATGGAGAGTGTATCGGGGGGCGACAGGCAGCGAACAACAGGATTTCTGTCGTTCTGAAATAAAAGCATTGTGGTTGAAGTGTGTGTATTTTCTGACATGCATTATAAAGATAGACCTTTTCAGTGTGTTAGGGTTTAGTTGTAGTGCTTTTTAGTAGTTATTGCAAAGGCTACTGCTTTAGCAGCTAAAAAGCTGTAGGAGAAGCCTGCAAGTTTACAATGAAAGAAAAGTATTTGAAACTTCCATAGGAAATGATAGGGCTTGGAGGAAAAAAGCAGAAATCTGTTTTGTTGTTCAATGCCAGCCAGTCTGGACAAAGCTTTCAACATTAATCTTCGAAAAGGAAAGTAACCTCCCGAGTGTTTGTAGTCAGATGTGCTAGGAGGAGATAAACATAATTATTCAATTAAGAAGTCACAAGTTGGCTACAAATGCCTACTGTGTATAGCGTTCTGAGCTTGAAAATATACTAATTTAGCTCATGTCTAAATTTACTCTTTATGATATGGGGAATATAAGGATCTGCCTTCAGAGAAACAGAGTAACAGAGTTGGACAGATTCAGAAGTTCATTTAGTGCCATTACTTGCCTTGTGTTCAAGATAATTCTGATCTTGTCTGTCTGTCTCTATACAGTACAAAACGATGATTTCTTTTTATGGTTTTCAAAAATAAGCCGTTAATGTTTACTAAGGTTGCAATGTATTTGATCCAATATACAATAGTAATCAATAAACGACAATTTTAAAATAATGGTTTTCTTTTAAATATATTTTAAAATGTAATAATTTTTTGACAGATCACATGAAACTGAAGAATTTACCAAATTTTATATTATATATATATATATATATATATATATATATATTATAATATATATATATATATATATATAGATAATATACTATATATAAAAGCCATTTAGATTTAAGTTTATATTTATTTAAATTATATAGAATATTTAATATATAGATATTTTACTATACTTGGGCTAGGATTTAATTTATAGATTTAGAATACATTTTTCGGAATTATAAACCTTTTGCCATCTATAAAAAGCCACTGGTTATTTAAATTGTTTAGAAAAATATTAATTAGCACATTAAGTACCACATTAAATAGTCATTAATTTGACATATGTTAATGAGGATGCTTGGTAATTACGAGTCACATTCCTTGTGATGACGCTTGTTGTATTCCCTCAATTGTAAGTTTCTGTGGATTAAAAGCGGTCGATGCCTAAAGGGCAGGGTTAAATATTAAATGTAGGATGCAGACTGTTTCTGAAGAGATGATCCTAACTAGTCTTAACCTGCTGTTGTGGAGCATAAGCAGTTTCTGAACCAGGTCTCTGGGTGATGATTATTATTATATTATTTAGCGTGATATCTGTACTGTCACCTTTAATTAACAGCCGAAGCTCTCGTAGTCTGTCAGCTCTTACTCAGCTTATACCTGAAAGGACCTTGTGGTTCCATGACAACTGGATAAGCCTCTTGGGCTTCCTCTCTGTCAGGTCGTCATTGACACTTTAATTAAAAACACTTCTAACATCTCCTCATCAGCCACTGAAAGAGGGTGTGGGCGTTGTGTATCCCTAATACATATGCAACAAGGGGTTAAAACAGTCTTTGTTTTTGAACAGATGGACCGCCCTATGTGATAATGGACGGGTTAGTTTGTTGAGGAAATTCAGGAATATATAACTTGACCATCTCATTTTCACACCCGAAGTCGAAGAATTAGATTGCTCTGCTAGGGTGTCGACACAATTAAACACACAGGTTTAGCTGAAACGGGCGCCAGAGGACCAGTACCAAAACAACCATGAGTGTTGTGGTTTTGATTCTAGTTTTGTAAGAAGCGCTTAAAGATTATGAGACTCTGAAAAAAAGCTTTATGGAAATTGATGTTAGTCTGTAAAAGCCATCAGTATAGGATGGGAAATCCACTCATGTGGAGCTTGACTCTGTTTCATAATTTCTCTCACTGGATCACGAACGAGATAACTTTAGATAACTTTTTCACTGGAGAAAGCTATATTATGGATAGAGGACTCCTATTTTATGCAGCTTTTCGCTTTGATAATTGATGGACTAAAGTGGTGTGGATTATTGTGATATTTTATCAGTTGTTTGGAAAGCTGCCAGTATTTTACTCTAAGTGTCACATATTTTTTAAAAAATATTTAATGTTATCTAGTTGGACATTAACTAAGCAATGACTCGTTTGTATTTGTCATTAACGAATGTTAAAAAGATGAAGATGAAAATGCTTGTAACCAAACATCTATTTCTTATTGGTATGGTAATCTGGATCGTCTAACTAATAGAAACTTATGTGTAAAAGTGTTACCAACATGGATATATTGTCCAGTTCGTTGCCAAGGAATCCTTTTCAAGGTTTTGTGAGTTTTCATCTAGTATGTATATATTTCATACTTTGATAGTTCAGTTACCGAAAACGGTTTTTAATAGTTTTAGTTAAAAATAACAACCAAATTTGAACAACATTCATGTCATTTTCACAAAAGCCAAACATGCATCTAATATAATCAGCTTACATCGATTGTTGTTGTATGGTTTATGGTACTGTTTTAATGGAGCCATCATGTTAAAAGTCAAAGAAACAAAATAGCAGTTTTACAATTTTCAGTCCAAAACAGCACTATTGCTCACACTTAAGAGAAAAAAACACCTAAGAAAAAAATGACTGTGCTGGCTCCTACTGGCTTGATAAACCGAGACAATTTATTCATTTATTATTTGTACTCATAATAAGTTAATAATATGATTTAAAATTACATAGCAATCATGCTTCAGCAGAACCATTGCAACTAATGCTTTTTTTGGTGTTTTTGTTGCATGTTTAAACCCCCACATCAGAAAATTTTAATTATCCTGTGTAAGGTTCCAAATAATTGATTTCATCACCTCTGCTGCTGTGGTTTTGTCTTCTTCAGGTATCAGATAGTTTGTGGAGATCAGACCAGGCGACCACCATTAGGCAGTATCCCACAAGCTGACTAGAATGGCAAGTTCGGAGGGACTGTTCAACACACATCGGCCAATCATATCGCTCATTATGAGGAATCAAACCGCTGATTTGGCTTCTTCTCTTTTTCTGCATTTGATTCGAATGGCCACCCTGTAAGGAACTATAATTTGGTTCCTTTTATTTTATGTTTGTAATTTCCTTAATGGAGTCCAACGTTCTGAAGAGCAGGTGATGGGACGGTCTAAAAGAGTGAAAAGAAAAATCTACGATAAATTGAAGGTGTATAGGGCTAGGGTTGGGGACAGCGGGGAAAATCGCTTCTCGATTCCCAGACAATCGGTACCTGTGTCAAATAAAATTCCGATTCGCTTATAAGATTCCTAGGTGCTTTTTTTTCTTTATCCGTGAGGACCGGATCCTAGCGATTCTGCCAGGACCGTGCGTAATAATTCAAGCGCTCCAAAAAAAACTCCATTTATTCAGAATCATGCAGTTCTATTTTGCACACAAACAGCTTTTATGTAGCATATTGTTTTTTGTTCATGGTATTCAACTCCAGTAAATGGTTTGCAAAAAAGAGACACAGGAAAAATGTTTAATGTCATTATTTAATCACATTGGAATTGAAACTGCTGGAATCGATAAGCCAGAATCGGGTCAGATTGATAAAATTCAAACGATTACCCAACCCTTATACTGGCACGACAACACCTGCGCACTAAAAAGTGTTCCCTGTGGCTCAGTGGTAGAGCATTGCGTTTAGCAGCGCAAAAAGGTTGTGGGTTCGATTCCCAAGGAACACATGTTAGGTAAAAATGTTAGCCTGAATGCACTGTAAGTCGCTTTGGATAAAAGCGTCTGCTAAATGCATAAATGCATGCACGACCAAAATAAAAAATGCGCTATATAAATAAGTTCTGACAGCACATTTGCGTACTGACAAGGTTAATAGCTGTTAATACACAATTACCATTTTAGATCGACAAAACTGTTCTATATAAGATTTCTTTTTCAAACTGGAAGCATAAATCTAGGCAATCC
Source organism: Cyprinus carpio (assembly GCF_018340385.1). NCBI lineage: Eukaryota > Metazoa > Chordata > Actinopteri > Cypriniformes > Cyprinidae > Cyprinus > Cyprinus carpio. Next base: position 11,502,636 of record NC_056585.1, on the reverse strand, counting down.
CATGCCGCTTTTCAAAGCACAATGCAAAACTGTAGCATTCATTCACTGACGCTTTTTAATCAGCAGCAGCACTAAATCCAGAAGCACGTATAGTTACTTGACAGCAACCCGCCAAAATAAAAGCCTGCTGATTTTAAGTTTGAAAATGATGAAAATGCTTTTATTTTTTAAATTTTTTTTGACATTTTTATCCAAAGCAACTTACAATCGAGGAATACATAAAGCGATTCTTCTTAAAGAGGAAAATAAAGAAAGTAGTAGTAAATATTAGCATTTTATTTTTGTATACTATAAAATAATTGTATTTGTATTTAATACTAGGCTACCTTTTATTTTTAATAATATTATCACACATTATTAATTAGTTTATTGCTTTGTTAAAAAAAACTAAATAAAGTGCAATAATATTATAAACTATTATTAATAATTTTTTATAGCCGAAAAAAATTAGTGTCCCCCAGCCTCGCTGATTATAAAAATGTTGTGCTCCTTCCTGAAGAGAGCTTCTGTAGTTTTCACGCTCTTTGCCGCGTGCCGCCCGCTCTTTGATGGGTAGATGGGTAATACAGTTGAGCTGTGGCCGGTGTGGCATGAGCAGCTCTGCTTCCCGGACCGGGGCGTCTGTTTTAGCCATCGATGACATTTACTGGGAGCCATTTTAACTAAAACACATCACCTGATTGCTCGAAATCATACTTCCAACCACGTTTAAATATGTTTTGCGTAATGCAGTGGCAAAACTCCGACTACGGGGACAATAGGTGTTTAGGGGAAAAAGCACATCTAAAGATGTGTTGTTGTTTGTTTGGTGTGTTTGTTCATTGTTGTTGTTCATTCGTCATGCAGTTAGTCATTGTTGTTAATTCGTTCATCATTGTTCATTTGGTGTTCATTCACGTTCATTTGGTCATTCATTTTAATTTATTAATTTCTTTTATTTCATTCAGTTTATTCATTCATTTTTGTTAATTCATTTATTTATTCAGTCGATTGTATGGTTGCATCAATGAGTTCAGATCATTGTCATTCATTCGTTCGTTCATTTCATTGTTTGTTGTTCATTTGTTTTTGTATTCATTGCATTGTCTTCGTTATTTGATTTATTCATTCATTCGCTATCATTCATTCGTTCATGGTTCATTCACTTCATTCCATTCGTTCAATTCGTTCATTCCTACGTTATGTAATGTTCCATTGTGTTTACTAAGGAAGTTTATTTTATATTTAATTATTTTGTATGTATTTATTGTATTCCATAAGGAAATTTTATGCAATGGTTTCCATTGCATTTACTAAGGAAAATATTTAAAGATCTAAAGAGAGTTAAAGAGGTTAGACATGAATATGTTTCAGCTTCACACAAATACAACAGAGCTAATAAACTCTGGTTATGTATGAGGAGGCTTTCTTTGGACTAAACGAGCAAACTTACTGTGCTGAACATCTTTGGATTGGAGTTAAGGTTAATTAATCGTGCCTTCATTTCAGTTGCTTGGATTAATTAACGCTCATTTTATTCACGGCAGTGGGAAGCCAGCATTCAAAGTGGGAAGCATTTATGTCTTAGTTAGTCTTTGGCAGAGAGTCAGGAAAGGCAGCCCTGTCATGTACTTGTTTATATGTGTCTGTTTCGTTCTCCTGCTGCCTCTCTGTAATGGGCCAAATCTATAAATAGACCCGCTGGTTCGGCACAATGACCGCGGCTATTAAGAGGAAGGAGAGCAGGCGACTATGAGTGTGTGTAAAAGGTCACTCCCCTCCCCACTGGCATTCCAGCAGCAGACAGAGTGTGCTGTGAGACGGATGCTGGTTGGTGGTGATTGCTCATATTTCCAGGACCTGCTAGGTTGCTGAAGGCGAGAATCGTAGAGACGAGAGGGAGCCGTGCAGCAAGACCCGCAGGTGGCCACTCGATCCCATCTCAAGACTTAACAAGTAGCCCAGGGGCAAGTCCATGGATGGTCGTACACACAAACGTGATGCATAACTAGAAAAAAGTACCTAGTAGTAAATACTTAATAAATTGCATGATCTAATAGGTCAATATTTAGTGGCAGTCGCGAGTAGTATAGTATTTAGTATTTGTATTGACTACATTATTTTAGTACTAAATTAGTTTATTATTGTAAAACTGTAAAATAACTGCTTTTAGATGTTTGCCTTAGATCAGGAGGAACTGGAAAGAGCATTGTTTGCATCTCATGTTAGTACTGAAACTGTCCAAATTATTTTTTTTGCTGTTCATTGGCATTTGGATCGGAAAGCATTTGGCAAATGGGGTTTGCAAATTTTGCAACCTGTTTTCAAAATTTGCGAAGATTGGGAAAGTTTGAAATGCTATTTATAATAAAATAAACATTAAATAAATATAAAAATGTATGATTAAATCAATATAATATATAATAAAATTATATTTCATCTAACATTTTTTCCAACTTCAACTTCATTGATTTATTTATCCTTGAGTAGTGCAGATCCTTTTTTTTTTTTTTTTTTTTGTTTTTTTTTTTTTTTTTTTTTTTTTGAATTGAATAAATTATAATAATTAAAAAGGGCAGTTTTGCCGTAAATTAAGCTGTTTTAAAGTTTTAAAGGTTTTTTTTTAAATTTAATTATTTTTAAATACAAACTATTTTATTGTTATTTTTTATTAATATTGGTAAATTTTTACATCTTTGAGCTTTTATTTTGGCAGAATGTTGGTGAAATGCCATAAACGTATGTCCACAAAAAAGCTGTCAACTACGCGGGTGTGGATGTAAATAAAGTGAACATAGCACACATCATCTTTTTTGTGTTACTGAGGAGAAACACCTTTTTCGCTAGTTTATTTATTTATTATATGTGTACACATCAGCGGGCGTATGTATACCTAATCTTATTTAGTTACACGATTAAAAGATCGAAAGTATTTTGCTTTACTTTTTATTTTATATTTTTTTCAATGGACGTTCTTAACTTTGAAAGCAGGAAATGAGGAAAATGAGTTTTGAATCGGGTTAACAAAAAAAACAATGGGGTGGCATTTCAGTTTTTGGTACTCTTGATGTCTATTTGATCTCTGTGTGAAGTGGACAAGATGAAGCAAAGGGAATGGTATGGTAACATCGTGGTCCCGTGAGCCATTTACATGCAGAGTCAGCTCCTGACATATCAGAGGCTGGTTTCTCTCAGTTATCTATCACAGCGGTTACTGAATTCCCTTTCTCTCTCTCTCTCTCTCTCTGCAGGGACAGTAAAAGGCAAAGCGGCGCCGCGCTCTGAAGGCTGGACATGTTACGTGCCCAGAAACATGAAGCGTACATAACCAGTCACAAGCTGGCAACGAAGCAGTGTGCATTCGTGTGAAGAAGCGGTCGGCCCTCGGGGGTCCGAACTAGGAGAAGCAGTATGGACCGAGCCAGGATGAAGGGGATGGTCAACAGGTACAAGGGTACTACCCAAAGGGTACTAAAGGGTACAGGAAGAAATTACGTTTACATAAACATCTATCTAAGCAATACGAAATCAAAATTATGGGTTTATTGTATTATCCCATAGTTGACATCATTACATTATGCAACCATTGATATGACCTGCGAAGTTGTTTATTAGTACAGGACTATAAGGGCTCATAGTTTCCAAATGTGTACCATTACTTAGAGAATAAATAACCCAAAAAAAATATTAAAAACACGGTCTCATTAAACAGAATATAATTTCTGTTAGTTTTCCACTGAATAATGTGATTTGCTGCTTCTAGCGTATTGTCTGTGTTTCGTGTTTCAGTTCCACGCGATCGCATTCCTGAATTATATTAGGGATGGGCCACTTTGGCCCTGTCCTCCTAAAATGAAAACGCATGTGTCGCTTATGGTCTGATGGACTTACACATGGCCGCCACATGCATGTGTCCGTTAAGTCCACGAGACCATAGGGTGTCCCATTTGTCATTTTAGCATTCAGAAGGGTGCTCGCGAGTGCCCCGCCCCTTGCGGGCACCATGCACGCGCTCGTTGCAAAAATTCATCCCCCATAAGGGCAAAATTAGCTATATAGACTAAAACCACTTTGTGTACCAGGCTGTAAACATACTATTTTTCTGCTGTAAAGTTGTGCAGTTTAACATGGGGGGGTCTATGGGATTGACTCCCTTTTGGAGCCGGTCTCTAGCGGCCAGTCAATGAATTGCAGTTTAATTCACGTTCTCCTGTTTCAAGAGAGAGAGGGCCGGAAGGTTGCTTCTTGGTCATATTATGCGTTCATAACTCCACCCTTGCCTCTTTCGATAACAAACTTCCACTAGTTGGGTAAATCCTGGGATCAAAGCAATGTGAATGGTTAAACCATGTAATGCCAGAATAATTGCTCAATAAAAACAAAAGAATAATGATAAAAGAGCAGAAAATACTGTACCATACAGAGCAGCTCACTGTTCATGATGTGTGAAATATCGGATGAAAATCCTAGATACTGAATTTGGTGCGGGGGTTTATATGCAATTTTTCAATTTCAAACACTAATAGACCAAAATCTCCTGCTCTGAAAACCTGCTTAGAAGAACACAGGAACCCCAGTGTGTAAAGCTTAAAACATCACTGCATGATGATGACTCTGCTTCCTGGAAAGAAAGGATTTTCTTTGCATTCTTTTGATGCGAAGCGCCTTCCACAGACTATTCACTGCAAAAATGGGTCATTTAGAAATTGTCATGGTTATAGTCTAAACACATTTACTAGTGTTCAGAATAGAGAACCGGTTTTTATTCAGACTTAGACCAGGGTTATTATAGTTAACTGAAACTAAAATGTAAAAAAAAAAAAAAATATATATATATATATATATATATATATATATATATATATATATATATATATATATTTAGTTTAACTTTATGTACTAAAATAAACTAAGAATTCAAATGATTAAAACTATATAGACATATTTAACATGTATACAAATGAAAAAAGAAAATACTACAACTTTAACTAAAACAATTCAACTAAATAATAAATAAATAAAATATTTAGTAAAAAGAATAACACTGACCTAAACTACCAATTAAAAAGTTTGGTCAGTAAGCAATTATTGTTAATGTTTTTGTTTGTTTGTTTTTTTTAAAGAAATTTTCATTGAACAAAGATGTATTTATGTATTTAAATTTATTAATTGCTATTAAATGCTATTCTTTTGAGCTTTCTATTCATCAAAGTATCCTGAAAAACCTAAAAGATGAGAAGAAGCATCCTCATCAGCTGGTGTCACTGATACTGATAAATTACCCGGCCTTCTTGAGATGAAACGCCACTTCCTCTACAGTGTCATGTTTGCAAGTGTTTTTAATAACAACACTGTCTGCTTCATTTGTTTCTTGTCCTCTCACAGATACTTCAGTTTGAGGAGATCATGTCAAATGCAATGTACCGCGGGCATTTCCGTGTCTACATGGAGCGCGTGGGATAAGAGGCTCTGATTAGCTTTTGGGAGCTGGTGGAGATGCTCAAGAGCGGTTAACAAGGTCAGCAGAACACCAAAGACCTTGAGCTGAAGCTCTGTCAGCAGACGAGTGAAAGAGTCACTGCCATTACTCCGATTCAGACAATAACTCTTTCTCATGGGGACGTCTGTAAAAATACATTTGCATAGTGATTTATTCATGGTGGAGGAGTGAGTTCTGTGATACTACAGTACAATCCTGAAAAACACGCAGGCTCAAGTGGTTCAGTCACATGATCGTCAATATCCTAAAATACAGATTTCTTGATTTTAAAACTATTTTCATTTGGATGTACCGATATCGATTGTGAAATCCCAAGAATTGAGCTACAATTTGAGGTTTTCAGTTGATGCGTGAACAAAACATTATTTATTAAACATCTGTGCTTCGTTACTTTTCGTTACTAGTTTTTATGAAATTCAAACATTAAATACAATTTTAAGAGCATTTTATTACAATTTACATTTTTATTATAAAAACTGCCTTATGTGCAACTTAAATGTTTGTTTACAAATCACTTAAGTTAGTAATGCACCAACTGACAGGGTTTATTGTGTAGTTGTGTAGTTTATAGCATTAGAGTTTTTTTCCTTGAAATAAATTTTGTACAGCACTTGCCTATAGTCCAAATAAACTGAATTGAATCGAGTTTGAAATTGAATCAAACTGCAAGCTTGTGAATGGAAATCAAAATCGAATCGTGAAATTTGTCTCAGTGCCCAGCCATAGTCAGAATAATACTTGTTATGGCTTGAACAATTAGTGAATTCATATTTAAATCAATGATAGGGAATGTATTTATTTATTTATTTGGTTGGTTATTTAAATATCCCATTAAAAAATTAGAAAATTGACATGCTATAGTTTTCTGTCTTCCTTTTTTATTTCTCAAAATGATTTAAAAATGTGGAGAATAGGAGAAATATGTCAACAAAACTTATTTGTTTACATAAGATAAACATTTAACTCTGCTACTAACTCCAAGATGTGGAGTCGGATGGCTATAAATGACCACACAACCTTGGTGTTTGTCAAAAAACAAATATTTCTGATTTCTTAGAATCAGTAGAATTACTGACAAGCCCCTGTAACTGTATCGTTAACATTTGTCTTACATCCCCATGAGAAAAGACTGCCTTCTGAATAGGGCTGTATGTAGTCATATCGAGGAAATAGACAGTATTTGCGGGGCGTTGTGATTCCAAAAGGTTGAATTTTGTGAAAACCCATGGTGTTGACACTATCTATAGATTATAACAAGGCTAATTAACAAGGAGATAAAATGGTTTGCGGAGGTACATTTGGTTTCATTCTATGCAACAGCAGATTTGCAATAATCTTGTTGTTAATATTGGTGTCATTCATATTAAGAGTTAGCATCTGCTTCATCATGAAACCCAAACCAAACGATTAAGATTAGCATCTGTTTTATTGCTTGTGGGTTATGACATATTACAAGTTGTTCTCTGGATTTAGTCAGTTTCAGTTTATTCTGTTTCTTCAAAAGATTTTAAAATAAAATCAACTGGTTTTTTCTGAAAACCTTTTTTATATATAATAGCCTAAGACTTTGGCACCAGTACTATATATATAAACACTTATTATATACTGAAAGTCATTGAAAATGATAGGAATTATGAAAAAACATAAAACAGTATTTTTATGTCAAATGTTTTGCTATCGATGCAAAGTGTATAGTTTTTTTTGTTGTTGTTGTTTAATTAATCTCTTGTTAAATTAATGAATGACCTAACTGTGAGATTGAATTTGAAAGAAGTGCCCTCAGTGAGCTTCTTCCTCTTCCTCTGTTGTCGGAGACTGAAGTGGCGCAGCTGGTGGCGAGAGATCTCACCAGGAACCTTCTTTGTGGAGAGCAGGGAGAATCCGGGTGGGGGGGAAAGGCTTCTTTCTGATAACGGAGGGACTTCCAGGCAAAAAGGACCCCCAATTGGTTTGGGGGAACAACAAAGGGTACAGGGGACCGGGTGTGCCCACCAGGGAATCCAAGGGAGGGGTGGGGGTGGACCGTGTTACGGAAGGGGGGGGGGATCACCAATGAAAAAGGGGGGAAGCGCGATTTTTACCCAACCCTTTCCTGGTTTCAAGTGGGGTGGAACTGTACGAGCGGGGCTTCATTTTAATACGAACGAGGGAAAGCAAAAGGGGAGGGGCCAGCTTTTCCCACAGGGGGGTCCCGCAACAGGGCGGAGGGGAAGGGGAAAAAGGAGGGAACAGGCGTAGTGGCTTTTTTTTTTTTAATACCACTCCGGGGGCTTTCTTTAACCCATCCCAAAACCCCCGTACCTCCGTCGCCATGGTATCGGGTCACGTGAGGAACCTGGATGGAGGGGGCCCCGCTGCCTGGAAAAAGGGCATCCAAAAACGGGGAACCCCAGGGGGGCCAGAGTTACCCGGTCCGGGGCCACCCATAACGACCAACCCAACGATGTTACGGGGAGGAGGGCTGGAAGGACTAGGGAAAACGCCAAGGGCCTTGGGGCTTTTTTCCAATCTCCAGAAGGGCAACCCGCGTGGGGGGAACATGATTAAAACAAAAGGTCTTACACCCGTGCAAATTGTATAAAAAGGGGGGCCCCCCATTCATGGTGTGGAATTAGTTTAGTCCCTTTTTATTTGAAATCAACATTAATTAAAAAAGTGTAATTGAAGGGGGGGTGGGGGGGTGGGGGGACCTTGATTACACCAGGGGGTTGTTGGGCAATTTTGTTGTCCCCACACATAATTATTTATATTAGTTTTTTTTTTTTATTTTCAAAACCCTGAAAAACTAACTGAAAAACATCCGCCATCGATCATACACTCGCGGGGATTCTAAAACTAGTTTCACTTTAGAATATTCCTCCCTTCGTCCCCTTTGTAGGGGGTTTGGGTCTGTACCCTACTAAAGGATGTGCAATGCTTTCCTAAGTAGGGTGGTGTGGTAAAAACAAAGCCCCCCCACCCACCATTTTATTTTACAAGTAAAACTGAGATCTTCACCTTGTCCCCAAACCTTTGTGGCCAAAACCCTTGGTGGGGTTACCAAAACAGGCGGGGGGGGTCTTGACTTTATATATTGGGGTGTTGGACAACCTTCCATTTGGGAAAATGGGGGATAAATGGCTTTGTTCTGAAACGGGAACACTGCTTGCATGTTTGTCTGCAGGGCCGCTTTACCGTGCTGTTTTGGGGGACTTTTAGAATGTGGCAATTGGGGGGGGGATTTGTTTAGGAAGGGGTTTTTTTTGGTGCTATAATGTAGGACCACAATTGCTTAAAATAGGATCTAACTTACCGGTTAACAAAACAGGTTTTGGATGGGCGCGAAAAGGGGGAAATGTGTTAATTTTTATTGTTGATTTTTTTTTTTTTTTTTTTTAGGGAAACCCTTGGAACCATTTCATTTCACGGCCAACGGATTGGCATTTGTAAAATTTGATTCATACAAGTTGTGGTGCGGAAAGAAAATTTCAAAAAAAAATTGGTTTCTCCATGGGTTTTCCCCACACAAAATTATGTGAAGCCCGGGGGAGAAAAAAACCAACAAAAACCATCCCCCAAAACTGTTTTTTCAACCAGCGGGGGGGGGAATTCCACATCAAAATTCGGAATTTGGGGGATTTTTTGGTAAAGGGGGTGGAACTAATGTGGGTGACCAATTGGGGGGAAGGGACTGGGGAGTAATTGGGATGGGGCCTGAAAAATTTCAAAGGCTTTGAATACAACAAGAAATGAAAACAAAAAAAAAATATTTTTTAACATTGAACAATATTATTTTTTTGTTACAAATAGGTAAAACAAACAAAGTTTCTTTTTAAATTTTCCACATTATTCCTTGTTTGCTGCTGGGTGTGGTTTTTTTGGAATTTCCACCAAAATGAAATGCCATATTTTCACAAACTGCGGGGAAAAACCAAAAGCAACTATTTGATTTCAGGTAAAGGTTTGGTACCTTGTTACTGGTTAATCTAATTTACCTTGTGAAACTTGGGGACCGTTTGATACAGGGGGTCTGTTTGACGGGGGGTAATGGGTTTGGGAATTTTGAAATCGAACATGGAAGGCCTTGGGGAGGGGTGGGGCAAGGAAAACAAATCCCGGCATTTTTTTCCTCTCCTGGGGTTCCACTGGGTTTTCCCACCCAAGGTTGGGTTTTTCCCTCTGGAGGGGGGGTTCTTCTTTAAATTTTTTTTTTGACCTGGGGGGTTGCACAAGGGAAATCTCAGGGGGGGTTTTCAGGCGGTGTTCCATTCTCCCTTTCCAGGGGAGGGCAGGGGCCTCTTTCCCTTTGTTTTTTCCTTCCTGTTTTGTTTTTTTTCTGATGGGGGGCGGCTGGGGGAAAAAAAACACAACCACAAAACAAAAACCACTCAACAAACAAAATTTGCCTTTCTTCCTGAAATTTGGTGGGTTTTTCAATACTGCTCAAGGAGGAGGGGGGGGAAAGATCATCAGCCGGCAAACTGGGGGGAGGGCCCGGGGGCTTGGGGGAAGACAGCCGTTGTTTGCCATTTTGTTTTTGTTACCAGGGGGGCACCCCGGGAGGGTGCCCAGTTTACCTTTTGGAAATCCTTGGGGGAATTATGGTTTTCAGGGAAAAAACCCTTTCTGGGGGGTTTAATAACACGTTTTTTGCTTCAGCGGGGGGGTGGGCGGAACCCAGCCAAAATTCTGGTTTGGGGGATTAAATTTGGGCAGGTTAAATCATTTTGTTGATTTTTTTTTGTGTTAATTTTTCATATGTACCTATAGCTTAATTTTTTTTTCTGGGAAATCCGTGTTATAATTTTTTTCTTATTTTTTTTTTTTTTTCTTATGTTTCATTTTTAAATTGTTTTGTTTAAAGTGTTTTCACAGGTCATTTTTGGGGGTTCACCCCCAGCTAAAGGGGGTTTTCTGTCCAATTTTTGTTCATTTAAGGTGTCAAATGTAGTGTTGTTTATTATATTTTATTTTTCAGGTTTTAGGGTGTATTTAAATTCAAATAACTTATGTTTTGGTTTAGTTCTATGGGTTGTTATTTCCAGTAAAAAAAAAAAAAAAGGGCATTTTATTTCTGTTTCATACAAGTGTTTCTATCACTCTAGTCTCCATGATTACTTTATACGGTTTCCCATTTATTTTTATTTTATTTTTTTGAGTGTCTTTATATATATATATATAGATATATATATTAATAATACCCAACCATATTATATATAATATTTAGATAGATATCGGTATATATAACATTTTTTTTATCTTTTATTTTTTTACTTTCATTGTACCAATTATTTTATTCTGCAAATTGAAATCATTATATTTTTTTTATAATTTTAGTTGCAGGTTTAATTTAAAGATGAAAAACCCTGGGTAAACCCAATAACAATATTTTGGAAAAAGGGAAAAAAGAAAATAAGTTTCAATCAGTAAAAAAGTAAAGTAAAATGAAATATTAAATACATGGAGGTCTAGTGGAGCCCCATGAGCCTAGTGGTGATAGAAAACAAAACCTTTTGGCTTTAAAACTTGGTCTGTTGTAAAAGTAAAAACAGGTTTATATTCTCCCTGGAAACAAAACCCTTGCTGTTTAAACCAACTTTTTTCCCTGGCAAAACCTTTTTGGTGAAACATGCATACTGTATGGGTTTTTACCATGGCCTGACGTCACTGCAACCAACCACAAGGTCATGTTTAATTGCAGGGAACTGCAACACACAAGCTGAAAAAAACCAGAAACACAAAGTACTTTTCGCTTTCAAAAAAGGGGGGGAAGGGGCATTTAAGATCAAAATAATAAACCGGGGGGGCCACAGTGACAAACACTTTTTTTTTCATGGTTTTTTAAAAAGTTTCGGTCTTCACGTTACTCCCGCCAAGTTTGTTAATTTATGCAATGTTACAGCTTCAATGATCGCACAGTGATATATTGTAGCATCAGTGCCTGATTGGGTTTTTTTTTTCATTCAGCTGTTCAAAAAAACATTCATTTCCTCCTTAAAAGGCACACCACAGTGGGGGGATCATTTGGCTGGTTGACTATTTTACAAAAATCCGTAGTAAAACTGTCACAAAAAAAAAGGGCATGTCATCCAAACACTCTCAATAAAAAGGGGGGTCTCAGTTGAATAAAAACCCGTGGTCCAAGGGGGGCTTCTTAGAGGGGGGAATGGTTCGCTCTTGAGGAGGGGCAGAAGAATGGGGGGACGGGGGCGGGAAAGGGGCAAGGATGGCACATGGGGGTTAAACATTTGGGTAAGGGCCCGTGGTGGGAAGCCCCTTTTTTGAGGGGGTGGGGGGACGGCCCGGGGGGGGGGGGGGGACGGGCAAAAAGGGGTAGTAACCCACAAAGGGGGCTGTGGGATGGCTCTTCCAGGACGCTCTGCGAGTTCGGCTTTGAACAGGAAGCTGACAGAGGGTACGAGATAATTTATGACAGTCGGTGCCACACCTCAGATGTGGGATATCAGTTTCAAATACCACTGACCATGTCATGTTGCCCTGGCAATGAACGTAGTGACACATCACACTGTTGTACATTATTAGTTCTGATACACATTATTCATGACAAGAACACAAACCACTGACTGGTTCTTATACACCGTTTATCTTTTGCAGTGTTTTCCGTCACTCAAGAAAGTCCAGCTTCCCTCACTCAGTAAACTGCCGTTCAAATCCATCGACCAAAAATTCCTTGACAAATCCAAAAGCCAACTTAACACGTTTTTACAGGTGAGTCTTCCCTAGTCTCATTGCAGCCAGACTTGTCAGCATTAAAGCCTGTAGACTGTGTGTTCTGAAATTCTGTCCATCCAAAGTAATGTGTCTCCTCTAGAGCTTCATAGAAGATCTCAGCAGGGTCTCAATCTGATCACTGCTCACTTAAATCAGCATTTAATAGTCTCTCCATAGGGTTCAATTCAAAAAAGATTTTTTTTTCCGCCTCATATTCTCAGTTTAATCCTGACTGGGTTCTATGTGTTGAAAGTTCCTTTGTGATGTCACAAACAAAAGAATGTGCTAGTGAAAACAAATAACCTTTGACTTGTGTTTTTCTTAAATTAATTAATTAATTAATTAGTTAATTTGTATTTGTTTATTTATTTTCGCCTATTTGATCCAAACTTATTGCAGGAAACATTTTCAACACATTTAAAAAAAAAAAAAAAATTGTTTACTTTTTGAGTCATGAATTTCAGAACGTTTTCTGTATTTGACCTAAACAAAATGTACATTTTCATCAAAAAGGCCAAAATATGTGATGTTTTAAACACTTAATGACCTTAATCATCTCTTTTTTTTTTTTAAATATTAATAACATTTTAAAACAAAATCACTTTAATGCTTAATAATAAATAAAAGATTATGCCAAATTCTACTAATGGCAACCTATTTTATTTTATTATTTTGTTTTGTTTTATTTAATTTTGTTTTGTTTTGTTTTTTGTTTTGTCTTGTTTTGTTTTGTTTATATTTTGTAATTTCATTTCATTTGATCTTTTTTTGTTTGGACATTTATACTGCACCAATTTTCTTTAAACACTTAAAAAATATCAAAATGACTTTTAGAGATACAATATATCAGCACCTTATCTGTTATCGACTGATACTGGCTTTATTTTCCATTCATTTTTATTGGATATTAAATTTTTTACACCTTATAATTAAATATCCATGATGATATGATGATATATTTAAGCCATATATCATCATCTAGCACTAACTAAAGGTTTAAATGTCTAAGATTTAAATCATTATCATGCTTACTATGCTTACTAAAGCTTTCCACCTGCTATGTCACATCTCAGACCTCTGATTAGTCAACGATGTACTACAGGAGAGTATGCTTGGCCAAGCATCTGTATCTGTGTTTCTGTATATTTCTGCTCTCATTTGATTCAGTGCTGTGATTTTAAGAATTGTATTTTTAGATTCATGAAGTTTTAGTTTGGATGTGTTTTTTTTTCCTCTGTAGAAAGTGTTGACAGAAGAGCGCATGTGTCAGAGTGAGGCGCTGTACGCGTTTCTCAGTCCGTCACCAGAGTACCTGAAGGTCATCGACATCCAGAAGAAATCCTTCTTCTCTCTCGCATCCTTCCTGGAGAGACTGCCGGGAGACTTCTTCTCACACCAGGAGGTACAAACGCGCACACACACACACACGTTATAGGTAGGCACATTCCAGGATCTGGGTCTGGTGTCAATAAAAGCTTTTATTTCAGAAAGAAGGACGTTTTCAATTCTGAAAATTACAGGATATTCTTTTGGTTCGGTGATCTCTTATATATCAAAAGCTCAAGTAAAAGTGGATTTCTTAACTCATGACACCTTTAGTGTGGACATGCAATAGACTTGTTGTTTTTACAGATAATTATGAGCCATCACCCTCACAGAAGACTTGCATTTGAAAATATTAAAATAAAATCTTGTTCTTACAAACAAGTAAGTCTCTGAATGTTCTCTAAATGAGGTTTTTTGAGTCAGATTTACACACACACACACCTGCTGAATACATGCTTGTATAATGGATTAAAAAATAAATAAAATTAAAAAAATTATGAGTGAAAATACTGTTTGAAATGAGTTGTTTGCATTTTCAGCTGTGCTAATTGTTTTTCAGCAAAAAAATGTAAACATGGTTATACTTGAGAAGAAAAGTAGTAACATTATTATCTATCTATGAATTTTTGCAACATTTTTTGTAACAAAACAGGATTAAAAAAAACGATTTGCTTATAGCATAAGAAAAATAACCCTGTTTTCCCATATTGAATTAATTTTTGTTTTAATTATTTATTTTTGTATACTTTATTTATATAATTTTTTTTTTTTCTGGAAATCAAACAAGACAAAATATTGATTAACACTTTAATATTTTGCATGACATAACTCTTACACTGCAAAAAAAAAAAAAAAAAAACTTCCCCAGTATTTTTGTCTTATTTTCCAGTACAAGTATATAAAATCCTTAAATCAAGATACATATACTTAAGAAGCAAATTACAAAGGTATTAAATTAAATAAAAATTAATTGATTTAATGCTTAAACCAAGAAAAAAGTACCTTAAAAATAAATTAGAAAATATTTTTGAGAGATTTGGCACAGATGACAGGTCGGATGTGATGAGTCTGAGTGTGTGTGTGTGTTAGGATGAAGGTGAGGATGACAGCGACCTCTCAGACTACGGTGATGAGACGGACGTGAGGAAGGATGCGCTGGCGGAGCCCTGCTTCATGCTGATCGGAGAGATCTTTGAACTCAGGGGCAGTGAGTACAACACGCTGCTGAAATGACTCACTGTCACCCGCAGTGATGCAATGTGTGCAGTCAGACTGTGACTGTGTGAAACTCAACAGATCTGTGAGCACAGGACAGTGTGACTGATGTTTGTCTAGCTGAAGTGCACTTGTGGTCTGCTGCTAAAGACTAGTGCACAACACCCAGCACATAAACGCTGGTTTATAAAGTCACACTACAGGAAAAACTAAACACTTTTAATGCTAAATTGAAACACTAATGCAAGGACTGTAAGTTACTTTATTTTAGCAAAAAAATGAAAAAAGACACATGAAGCACAAGCTAAATCATTATAAATGTCTTCACTGTTACTTTTGATAAATTTAATGCATCCTTTGCTAAATAAAAGTATCAGTTTCTTTCTTTCTTTCAAAAAAAAAAAATAATAAAAGGTTTCTGATGTTACTTGTGTGTTTTTCTCTCTGCAGTGTTTAAGTGGGTGCGGAAAACACTAATTGCACTAGTTCAGGTCACGTTTGGACGGACTATAAACAAGTAAGCATTAATGGATGGACGTAATGGAAACTTGCTTACATGAGCTCACTGAGTTGATCTTTCTCTCTCGTCCTCTGCAGGCAAATCAGAGACACTGTAAACTGGATCTTCAGTGAGCAGATGTTGGTTTACTACATTAATATATTCCGGGACACGTTTTGGCCCAACGGGAAACTTGCGCCTCATAACAAAAGCCGCTCAGAGAGTGAACGCAGAGAAACCAAGAAAAGGGCACAACAGAAGCTTCTAGACAACATCCCAGTTGAGGCAGAAAATATGAAATCTGATGAGTGCTCAAAGTAATGCATTTGTGGCCAATTGTTGATAGCAAAATACACTAATTCACTACCAGATACTCTCGGGAAAAATACGAACTGTAATTTAAAAAAAAATAATAAATGTATTACTATAGATATATATATATAATTATATATATATATATATAATATGTATATAATATAGATATATATTATATCTTATATATAATATAACCTATAGATAATATACTATATATATACCACACTGAAAAAAAATATAAAAGCCAACACTTTAGTTTTTGCCCCCATCTTTCATGAGCTTGAACTCAAAGATCTTAAGACTTTTTCCGAGTACACAAAAGGCCAGTTTTCTCTCAATATTGTTCACAAATCTGTCTAAATCTGTGGGTCAGTGAGCACTTCCCCTTTGCCGAGATAATCCATCACACCCTCACATGTGTGGCATATCAAGATGCTGCATTTAGACAGCATGAATTATTGCCACAGGTGTGGCCTTAGGCTGGCGCACAATAAAAGGCCACTTTAAATGTGGAGTTTTTACTGTATTGGGGGGTCCGGGGGGGTTCGAAAACCAGTCATTCATCTGGTGTGACCACCATTTGCCTCACGCAGTGCAACACATCCCTTCGCATAGAGTTGATCAGGTTGTTGATTGTGGCCTGTGGAATGATGGTCCACTCCCTCTTCAATGGCTGTGTGAAGTTGCGTGGATATTGGCAGGAACTGGAACACGCTGTTGTATACGCCGATTCAAGAGCATCCCAAACAAGCTCAATGGGTGACATGTCCTGTAGTGAGTATGCTGGCCATGCAAGAAACTGGGATGATTTCACCCACACACAACACCATCACGCTGTTCGAGTCAAATTTGCACACATCCCCTCAAAACTTGCGACAATCTGTGGCATTGTGCTGTGGGATAAAACTGCACATTTTAGAGTGGCCGTTTTTTGATTGTGGCCAGCCTAAGGCACACCTGTGCAATAATCATGCTGTCTAATCAGCATCTTTTTTTTTTGATATGCCACACCTGTGAGGTGGATGGAATTAATCTCGGCAAAGGAGAAGTGCTCACTAAACACAGATTTAGACAGATTTGTGAACAATATTTGAGAGAAAACAGGCCTTTTGGGTACATAGAAAAAGTCTTAGATCTTGAGTTAGCTCATGAAAAATGGGGGCAAAACAAAAAGCGTTGCGTTTATAACTTTGTTCAGTGTGTATGTTATATATATATATTTTATTAATATTGTTGAAACACTTTTTAAAATTCAAATGAATGTCAAAAAAGAATCCTGTGCTGATTGCTGTCACTCCTGGAACTAAGGTTTTATTTGTGCTAAAGTGCGAGGCGTTTTTAATGTAAAAGGCTTACATGGCTGTTTCTGGCTGCGTGCTGTTTTTTTAATTTAGAGTGGGGACATCTTAAAACACACTCCCTGCGAGAGCGATTCCACCTGCCTGACGCTCAGAGCGCTACACTATACTGCTTCACTCGTCAGAGAGCCCACAACCACGAGACCAGCAAACGATCAAAGCTGCTTTTTATATGAAGGTTTCATCTATAAGAGCAAAGATGATTGTTTTTGTTGTGTAGATGCACTTCAGAACCTCGTGGGGCAGCAGAACGCGAGATACGGGATCATCCGGATCTTTAATTGCACTTCAGGAGGGCCAGTGCCAACAAGACATCTTCTCTACGTAAGTCACGCCGATGCTTCTGTGACTGACCGTTAACCCGGCTCGAGTTTGTTTATATCTCAGCTCTGGTTTTCATCTGATCCGTCGAAGGGAAAGTGAAAGGAATGAACCTGAATGAAGTGTCACTTGAGCTTTTTTCACTCTTCATTTGAAGATGAGATTTACTTTTGACCAAATAAATTGTCTGTCCCCTGTATGATAATTCAGAACTGTTAATCTTTTGTTGTATTAAGGGATGATACTGTAGCGCCATCTAGCGGTGGAATGAAAGATTGATGATTAATGAGTGTTGCTGATGAATGTATTGGTGATTTATACATTGAGTGTGCATCGTCTTCTCTGTTTCACTTTAGATTTGGTTGGAGATGCTGCTTAATGGGATTAAAGAACTCTATCCTGAGCTGATGCGTGGAGGCCCGCTAACAGGCGGAACAATCCCTCCACATCACATTCAGAGGCTCACCATGTGGTTTTTACTTTGCTCTGTTTCTGTTTATTGTCTGAAACACTTTGACTCTTGATACTGCTGGATCGCGAGAAAGAGCGATCATGAATATGTTTGTGTTTTAATCCGTTGATGTGTGTTCCTACCCCGGTGGAATCGGAGGAACAGACCATCATCCAACTGCCAGCTGTCATCTTCTGCTTTTTCTTTCTGCTTCTTTCGTTGTCCTCACGGGGGTTTTGCTGTGTAATGTGTAATAACAGTGGGACGAATGTTACACGTGTAAAAAGAAGAACCCCAGACTCTCTAGCATATTATTGTGGACCATTATGAAAACTTTTGATATCGTGCAATATGTCATGTACAGTTATTGGTGAAGGTTTCTGTTTGTGTATATTATTATTAATAATATTGTTATATATTATAGAATTGTATTTTTACCAAAATATAGTTCTCGAGCATTTATAAGCAATAAAATTGCAAAAGAAGATTTGCCATGTGTCGTGTCTTTCATATAATGCTATATTAAATAGATACATAAACATTCAATTCATATCTTAAACTTTAATAGTTTCTTACAGTTGTAAATTGTTTTTATTTTCATATCATAAATGTTAATACAGTTTGCTTAGTATAATTTGTATTTGTTTTTTGTTTGTTTTATATGTTAATCTTCAAAAATATCGGTCTTTCTACCTGTAAATACTATATATATTATATAATATATATATATATATATTCTATATATTATAGTATCTATATATATATATATATATATATAGTTAATATATAATAAAATAAAAGTAATTCATACCATTCTTTCTTTCTTTAAAAATATCTAAATGGTATTAATTTTGTAAATATGTAAAAAAAAAAAAAAAAAAAAAGACAAAACATCTAAAAAACAAAAAAAAGTAATGAAAGTATTTTAATAGTTGTTTTATTAAAATGTGTTGTTTGGGGTTTTTTAAATAAGAACATGTTTTTGAGAACTTTATAGTCATATGCTAAAATGTAAGTCACCAAACTCTTTCCCAAAAAAAACAACAAAAAACTTGAATATGAAGATTAGATTTCTTTTGGCGTGTGCATTTTCAACAATATATATATATATTTTTTTTTCCTTTGCATTGTTCTTATATGTCACTGAAGGAATACTAAACATTTTGATTCATCAGCATCCCAAATTTTTTTATTATAATCTTATTATATATATTCTTATAATTCATATTTATTACAAAATGTATTTTTAATAGAAAGTATCATATTATTTTAATGATTTACATTTATTATAAACAATTTATTTACAAGCTTGTTAGCAACTGTTAGAACAAAACATGAAATTCGCTTCCAGTAATGCTACTGGGCAGCACAGATCTTATTATTCTCAGAAATCACAAACCTCATATTCTGAAAACCCATTAGAAATTCTCAAAGAACCCCCCCATGCTCCCCTTCCTTTTGGACTACATTCCAGCAGCTCTACGGGTCAGAGCTTCAGCTGGTGATGCATGATGGGTTCAGTGATCTCAGACGACTATACTGCGCTGCGTATCTGAGACAGCAGCCCACTTCACAGACAATCCCAGAATGCAGCTGTTCTCCATGCCCTGGTAAAGTTCATGGGTTTCACGTGACACAAATTCAGCACTGCTTTTCCAATGAGATAACACTTTACAAAATAAGCTTTCTTTTGTAAAACAATATTTAACTACATTGGTTAACATTAATTTCAAAACACTAATCCGGCAGAATATTCATTAATCGTGGTTTCTGTTCAAAATGACTGCTGACTGCAGTCAGTGAGAAATCAGACAGCAGGCTGAACACATGCCGGTGTTTGTGTTGTCTTATGAGTGCTACTGATGACAGTTATTGATCTTCATCATGAAGCTGAGCTCATCACTGTTTGCTTTACTGTGTCTCACGTATGAGATTGTGTCCATCGCTCCCTTCCTGAGAGGATTCTTCCCTGATCCTGTCAAATCATCCTTTTCAGCCAAGAGCAAAGTCAGGGTGACTAATTTTCCTGCAGAGCCACAGACAGGTAAACACACACCTCAGAATTAATAAACCGTTATGTTGATGGTGATGATTTTTCTAGTGTAGCTATTAAGGCAAAAAAAAAAAAAAAAACTTATGTTTTTTATATTGATATTTTTTTGATTATATATATATATATATATATATATTAGGATTTATTAATTTTAATTGATATGTAATGTAATTATAATTTTATGTAATTATACTTTATATTTGTTATATTTTTATAGCATGATTATTTGTAATATTTTGTACATTATATATGTTCCATTATCAAATTTAATTTAAGAGTGATTTTATATAGATGAAACGTGTACTTTATATGCATAAATGCAAGTAAAGTGTCTACTTTAATGTTTCAATTAATTTTTGTGAAAGTAAAATGTCTAAATATGGAAAAAATCCACCATTCATTCATCACAACACAAAAAATAAAATTAAAAATAAAAAATAAAAATCATACTTATCCTGACACTTATTAAAAAAAATATATAAAAGAATAGGTGATCATAGTAAATTTCCTTTTATTTTAAATGATTAAAAACTGACAAATGGGTATAACCTAGTGGTTTGAAGGATAGTGGCAGAAATTGCTGAAGATTTCAAACTTAAAGTTAATTTGTATGTCTCAGTCTTTTTTATTCTGTATGTCCAAATATGAATAAATAAGATGAGGATTTAATTCCAATCTTTAGGGTGTTTTAATTCCACCTTGGTGTTTTCAAATCTCTAATTATAATTCTGAAATCAGAATTAATAACATGCCTGGTGATCATACATGCCGCAGAGATTCTTGAGTTGTTATGTGTCCTGCAGGAAGTGGGCCAAACTCCAGGCAAAGTTCCCGAGCCTCTGTTCAAGCGGGTGGTGATGGTCCTGATCGATGCTCTCAGAGAGGACCTGGTGTTCGGCTCTGATGGCCGGAGGTTCATGCCCTACACCAGTCGTGTGGTGGAGAGAGGCTCTTCTCACAGCTTCATAGCCAAAGCCAGACGGACCGCCCACCGTCACCATGCCCAGAATTAAGGTGAATTACACACAAATCAAATCCTTTCTTAACCTAGTTTTTGATTCCCAAACTAATGGGAATGTTTTTGCCCTATTTGTCAACATGTGCTACTTATATTACTAATTCCTAATTTATTTAAATATTTAATCTTATTTATAAGAATAATACATTATAATACTATATTATAATGTTTAATTTGCTATTTTTTAAATGTTGATATTTTGCTACTAATTTGATATTTTTTTGATAGATGATATTCAATTGAATGTATATTCAATAATTTGTCAATGACATTATTTAAACACAAATGTGGTTAAAAAATTCTAATTATGTAAATTAATATATTTAAAAAGTAGTTGTTATATGAATGAATATGGAATAAAAATAAATTTCTAATATAATTAATTTGATATTTATTTTTAATCCCTGCAAAATAATAAAATTTATATTTAACAATTCATGTCAAAATACTGCCATTATTAAATAGAGTGAAAACCAACAGTGTTGCATTTTTTGATGCAACATGTGGGGACACTGCTAAATATGCAAATATATTTATATAATATGAATATATATAATATACATTTAAATAATTTTAATTATAATACATATTACTACTACTAATATTAATAATTGTTAAACAGTTTATCTAATTAAATATTACATTTTAATATTTTTTTTGTGCTGCAAATTAATAATTATTGTATATCCACGAATTATATCAAAATAATGTTATTTAAATAGGGTGAAATAACAGTGTAATGCATGCAAAATTGTTACACACTATGCTAAATGTGATTCATTCTATGAAATTTAATTAAATATTTAATCATATTTATTTATATGTTTGTTTTTAACAAGCCACAACAGCTTGCGACTTTTTGAATGAATTTTCACAGGAAGAAATGCTGATATCCTTGTTTTTTGACTGAACAGGCTATAGACAGAAGGAAAGTATGTTGATGAATTCTGTTCTGTTTATAACTCATGATGCAGGTCCATCCACATGCTGATCAGGAATCATTGCCTGTACAGTGTGAGATGTTATCAGTGATATCTGTACAGGCATATCGTAGTTTGCACTCATGATAAAAAAAACAGAATCTCTAATTCTGCATCTGCTAGGAGTAAATAAGGTCTTTTAATCAGCTGATTGGCCCAAGTTTTCCAGCATGCATCTCATATGACCTGCATTATATGAGTTTGGTCCCAACTCAAGTGTCCGAGCAGATGGCAGTCCCCCCCCCAATTTCGTTCTATTGGTCCATAAAATGAACTTCTGTCACATCACTTGCAGGGCTCTTCAGCTGTGAACCACTGAGACTGCGATGGCCAGCTAACAGTCTTCCAGAGATCAGTCAGATTTTTTACCTAACATGTGTTCGCACTGTCCATGAACATGCAACAGGCGAGTGAAAGCAAAGCACTTAAACATCATGAAGACAGAAGGAGTCACGGGTTGCTATTTGGTTTAAAATTATGATAAACTTATCATTTTCTTATAGTACTTACTCATAGTAATTTTATGTAAATTTATAGAAATAAAATAATATTATTTTTATATTTTTATTTGATTTTTCTTTAAGTTTATAATTATAATTTTATGTGCTTTTGTCATCATTTATTTTTTACATTTATTTTAAATTATTTTTAAATATTTTATTTAGCTTTTATTTATTTTTATTCCAGGTTTTTTTTTTTTTTTTTTTTTTTTTTGTTTTTTTTTTAGTAATATTAGCACTGAGACCAACTTAAACTTAGTCAATTAATGTTAGTTGTCAAGGCAATTTTTAATGTTTTAAGTTAAGTTTTTCATGATATATTTATACTTGATCCTTTTTCAGCTTTATTTTAATTAACAAAAATGGTTTATTTTATTATTATTATTTTTTTTATACTTTTAGTTGACAATTTATTTAAAAATGTAGAAAATTTTAAGAGATTTATATACTTAATATTATATTAAGGGATATAACAGCAACATGATAAAAATAAACTAATTCAAATTATTAATAAAATCTGTGTAATAGTATGTCAATGAATATTAAATAATACTAGCTACACACTCAGAAAAAAAAAGGTAAAAAAGCTGTCCTTGTGCCAGTTCCCTTTCAAAAGGTACTAATATTTGTGTTTTGGGCACCCTTGACAAAACCCTTTTAAATATTTATATGCCCACTAGGGGGGTAAATAGGAAGGTACAAAAGTGTACTGCCAGCACTGACAGCTTTTTTTTGTACAGTAGAAAGTTTTTTTTTATGAATTTCAACCAGACAGCATGTTTTGTTTTTCTGTTTATCCAACTCATATTTTCCAGAACCGAATCAATACAATATGATGCATTTACAACTCTGTTAGAATGCTTCGACACGAGAACACGCATGCCCTCCAGTGTAAGAGCATGAGGGCAGACCGCTGGTTGCGGTGTCACTGCTGCTGTGATGTCATGACATCCTGTGTTGAACGGAGCTCGCGGTCAAATCGTCTGGGTCACTGTGAGCACTTCTGTCATCACTTCTGTGAGGAGTTTCAATGACTTTATACTCAAATCAAACGCAACGGAGGGCTGAAATGTAATTATTATAAATAAACCATAATTTACCCAGAATTCTCCCTGAAATTCCACAGCGACTTTGAAATATAGATGCTTCATGTTAAAAGATTTTGTATTGGCAGTGCTTGGTATACATTTTAAGCATAATATGAAAATATAGTTGTGAAAAATGACTCTTGCTGCTGTGGTCATTTTAGGAAGTTTCATGTAAATACGCAGATTTTTTGCATTGCGCTGATTTGTTTTGCAGATAGGGCGGTTGTTGATATATGAAGACAGAGCTCTTTTTTCTTTTATGTTTTTCTCTCTCGTCTTAGCTTTTATTTGTATTATTGAAGCCTATAATTTTATTGTATGCTTTTTTCGTTTTTAAATATTTTTATTAGCTTTTTAGTTTTTTTTATTTCATTTCTAGTTATAGTAATGGAGTTCTGAAACTTAAGGTCAAAAAAAAAAAGAAAACGCTATTCCTCAGCATTTTTCGCTTAGCTTTCAGTTTTCGCGCTATTTTATTGAATTTTTTTTTCCAAGTAACAAAAATGATTTGTAATCATTTTAGCTTTAGATTTAGTTAACTAGTACAACATTGATCACAGCATTTTTGTGATTCGAGTCCAATCAAAGATTCGTGGGTGATCTATTCCTATTGATTATAGGTATTTTGACAAGCAATTGAACAACTGGAAAACTACATTTTTAGGGCCCTACCCTATTTTTATACATTTAAATTTTTCACAAATTCTGTTTTATGTTTCCCAAATTCTGAAGGTTTTATTTTATTTTCCTGCACAGATAAGCTCTTGGCTTACAGGGTTTCTGCCTGCTATGTTAATGCTGTAAAGAAAATGCTGCTTCTGTCCTACTTTTCATGGTCTCCAGTCCTCAGGATTGACATGTGAAGAGGTGGGATGTATTTCCAAACTGCAAATCGGCCTGTCTGGAGGCGGAATTCACCAATCAGCATCACAGAAAGAGTGTTAAATAAAAAAAACAACTTTGAAAGTTGAAACTTTGAAAGTTGCCCATGGTGCAGTAGTGATGTACTGTTATTTATTTGGTGCTTATTGGTCTTTAAGAATCATGTGTCCGGGCTGTTGAACTATTTTTTGTCTTATTGTGCACAAAAAATTTTTTTTTCTTTTATTTTGCCTGAGAAACTTTTTTTTCCCCCCTTGCGTGTCAAAACAATGCAAATGTTTAAAAACTTAGTGGGCGGAGTCTGCAGTTTAATGTTGAATGCAAGACATGTTTCTATTGGTCTGTTTTCATTGGATTGACAGCACTTTTTCTTTTGAGCTGTGTGGAAGAGTGAAAAGAAGCAAAACTCTTTGAAACATTAAAAAAAAAAAACTTTTTTAAATGCTTTTCGAACACAAATGCTTTGAAAGCCAAAACTTTTGGGAGTCTCAACCAAAATCTTAAATATTTTATTGGTGATTTTTGTTGTCACAACTCTTTTAGGATGCACAGTAATACCATAAAATGACTTACTTCTTTTTATAACGGTTTGGACTGCTCTGTTTTATGTGTGATAATATAGAATATTAAATTATGATAATCTTTGTATTTCCCTCCTTCCATATATAAATGTGTTAATGTTAGCAGCGTTTCGAAAATCATTAAATTTCCGTAAATCAGTAGGTGGAATTTTCACATTAATTGACTTTATCACACAATATAACCAACTTATATATTAGTGGGTGTCCAAATTGGCGCGTTAAAGTAGGCGATACTTTTTTTCAGTATAAAAATATTTAACGCAGTATGATTGCTCAGGGACGGGGCTAGGGGTTGGCCACCCCACTCACAACTGCTGCTTCTGTCTCGTTTTCTCTCTGACAAGAAGGGCATTTATTCAGTCGCAGAACGACTAATAATGGGAGACGTTTCAGACTCGTGCTTCCTCTATCACTTCAGCGCCAAAGGGCGTGTGTGTCAAACAAGTGCGAAACGGTACTGTGCTCCATAGCGCGTGCTTTTCAATTGCACACACAAAGAAATATATTAAAAACGGTGCAGGTGTCGCTGAAGCGATGTGATACAGTATTTTTCAACTAGCTAGCTACCAAACCTCAATTAGATATATATAAATTTTATTTTTATTTTTTATTGTGGCATGAATTAAGAATCAGTCCCCCTCGACGGGCCCCCAATCATCCCGGCCCGCATATGCACATGCATACCCAGACGCTGCACCCCTGCCTGTAAGGGTAACTAATATTTTTCATTCATCATACTGTTTAAACCAAAATGCATGATTTTTTTTTCTTAGATAATTTATTTTTTGGTGTCTGTCTGACCTTTATTGATTGAGATCAGGGTGTTGTATATATTTGACAAAGTTTGTTATTGACATTTAAGCTTCAGTGTTTCAGCTTTGATCAGACTGATAGTTTTCTGCATTTAAATTGTGCTGTTATGAGTTTAGTGAACATCTCAGGCATTCAAATCATCCTCAGCCCATCAGATGGCAGACCTTATCAGGGGCGTTTGATTGTTTTGTTGAACTCTGGGATATAAAGGTGGAGAAAACATTTAGATTTAGACGAGTGTTTTACATTGTAGAATGTAACATAAATGGTGCATCATGCTTGTGTAAAAGTCACCGCCTTATTGCTAAAGTGTTCTCAACGATTTTTAGTGTGTTACTATACGGTTGTTGTATGTATTTTAGGTGGTTGCTAGGGTGTGGTTTGCTAGGTGGCCAGCCCCCCCCCCCCCCCCCCCCCCCCCCGCCAATAGTTTCACAACTTCTTTAGGCACACAACTCCGCTGAATTTATTTTGAAATTGATTCACTAATATTTTTACCATCTCACAAATGAATATTGAGTTTCAAAAAGTGCCAAGCAATTGTCCTGTCTCAAAGTGATCCCCAATTTAGCAGATGTGCTGCTGCTGCTGATGTAACTGTATGGAGAAACTTAGGGCTTTTAATTCTGGCAGAAATGCTTTATCTGTTCAGCAAAGCCACTGGCATCCTCTCTGTCTTTGAATGCTTTTTGGAGCAGCGGTTAGCAAGCATACAAATTTAAACCTTTCCTGGTGCCAGAATCTCTAATGCGGCATAAAACTACTGCAGAGGGGAGCCAGAATCCTCTAAATTGCTCACGTTTCACTACAAATGTGACAAGAGTTAAGCAATAGCCTGTGATTTCTGAAAAGCTCGGCAGTCTGGTTAGTGAAGGAGGTTCTGTGAGATCTTCTGATGGAGCAACGAGAGGAAGGATATTTATATTCTTTATAATTATATAATCATTCATGTGTAATGTCTATGTAATATTTTAAATAATTCACAGTATTTTTATCATTTTGATGAGATTGTATTTGTCCATTAGCTTTCTATTCTATAAGACTGATGTTTTATTAGGGTCCCTAAATTAAATTTTAGTGTAACTTTGAGTTAAAATGTTTAACGCTGACTTTGATTCATTCACGTGAATCATTTCACAATGGCAGTTTTAAAACAAACTGCATTGAAGCAATCTCTATAAAAAAATAAAGGTTTACTTGACTTGCAGTTAATGCATTTGTTTGCAACATCATTCAGAATTATAACATTTTATACTGTATATTAAATTATTGCTGCATCTATTTTGTACAGTAAGATTATGGTTTTGAAAGAAATGTATACTTTTATTCTTCAAGGACACATTAAAGCTTAAAAGCATGCTATTTCAAATAAATGCTGTTCTTTGAAACTTTTTAATCCTCAAAGATTCCTGAAAAATCTAGCATGGTTTCCGCAAAAATATTTAGCAGCATTGAAAATAATAAGAAATGTTTCTTGAGCATTAAACCATCATATTAGAATGATTTCTGAAGGATCATGTGACACTAAAGACTGGAGAAAATTCATTTGCATCACAGGAATGAATGAAATTTTAAAATATATTCAAATAGAACACTTTAAAGTGTAATGATATTTCAAGATATTACCATTTTTACAGTAAATTAATCAAATAATCAAAGCCTTGGTGAGCAGAAGACTTTCTTGTGACTACTGTATGTCTACATAATACATCAAACTCTTATATTTAAAAAAGCAATATGATAGAGACAGACGGTGTGATGGAAACACCTGTTTTAGCACTAGTCTAATAAGACCGAGATCTAGTGATGTTTATGATGACAGCTGCTGTTTTCCCCCCTCATCTCTCTGTGTTAATTGTCTCTGAGAAGCATGTTACGCTAGATGACAGTAATTGTGTTGTGTACACTAACAGACATGCAATCAATACCCTCATTATAATCTACACCGCAAATAGGAGGGGTGGCCTCGTGTGTTGTTTTCCTAGTTTTCATCATTAGATGATGTCGGTCCTGAGAGATGAGGAATGGCTGAGGGAATTATGTTTCGGTTTTCCAGGAGGGTGAGGGAGAGTTTTTTTTTTTAATTTTGTAAATTTGTGGTTCTGTTCCCAGAATAGCTAATGAGGTATCTGGCCTATTTTAGTGTCTCTGGTCATTTACATTTAGATTCACATTTAATTTTTTTATAGCCAGACTGTGTAAATTTGAGACTTTATTAGCCAAGAAATCTTTTAAGTACACTGAAAACAACAGACTTTTCTTTTCAAAAATGTCTGTTTTTTTTTCTCCCCCCATATATATTTCTGGTGTGCTCTGCCTTCTTTTATATCAGCTGTCAAAACTGTAGAAATATCAAATTGTATTGTTTACAAGGCATAAATGGAGCAGCTGAAATTTTATAGAGGCTATATTCTGCTTGTTTCTTCCCTGAAGTGAATTTCTAATGGTTTAAAGAAATAGTTAACCAAAAAATGAAAATATGCTGAAAACTTACTCACCCTCAGCCCATGCAAGAAGTAGATGAGTTTGTTTCCTCATGGGAACAGATTTGGAGAAATTTAGCAATGCATCATTTGCTCGCAAATGGATCCTCTGAAGTGAATGGGTGCCGTCAGAATGAGAGTCCAAACAGCTGATATAACCATCACAATAATCCACAAGTAATCTGCACCACTCCAATCCATCAATTAACAACTTGTGAAGCAAGATAAGTGTTTGTAAGAAACAAATCCATCATGAAGACTTTTTTTTTTTTTTGGTTTTAACTTTAAACCGCCACTTCTGGCCAAAATACCAGTCTGTTGTCCATAATAGCATTGCTTCCTCCAGTGAAAAATTCCATCTCCTGTTGTCCTCTGTGAACGGTTCTTGATCCATACATACTCCCCTCATTAATAAGAAGAAAACAATATTATGTATGGAGGACTTACATTTTTGGGTGAACTTTTCCTTTTTAAGGCCTCCTTTGGACAGTAAGATATTTTCTGGTTCCCTAACCAGCAATATCTGTGTTCTCGTCATATGTCCTGTCCATCAGCTCTGACCACCGGCAGGAATCCGGGCTTTCTAGACGTTGGTGATGAACCTTGAACTCTCCAGCTCTGCGGAGGACAATATCATCTGGCAGGGACAAGAGTGCTGGTAAAAAAGCTCATATTCTACTGTGGCGACGACACCATGGGTTCCGACTCTTCCCCAAACACTTCATGGAGCATGATGGCACTACCTATTTTTTTGTGTCCTACCACACATACTTTAAAACTTCCTAAACTAAAAGTTATCCAACAATTGCACAATATCATTAAACCATATCGGGAAAATCAAAAAATCCAGAAATTACACCACATAGACTATAAAGCCTGACATTTGAAATAATAGAAATGTTTTATCACATAATACGATAAGGCATGACATTTTGAATATAATAGAAAATGTTTTAGTGTTTAAATTGTAAAGTTTATTAAACCTATAGACAAAAATCTAAAAACTGCAAAGAAAAAGTTTGCATATGTGTTTTTTTTTAAGTATCATGGTTGAGGCGTCAGCCTTTTATGGCTCATATTGTATGATATATGAGAAAATGGAGCTCATATGAGGAAAAGATTTCTCGATTTTATTCCTAATTGAGAAAAAAATATGAAATTTAGTGCAGATGCTGATATTTATACAGCCAAAATGTTTGTTTATACATCAACGAGAATCGTTTATAGCAGTATATCAGAAAATGTACATAAAATGCGATAATCAGTTGTCACTTTATATCTCCCAATAATATGTCTATAGTAAGCTGATATTTACATGCTTAGTTTTATGATCCAAAGCCTCTGAAGTTATTAAACATATAATGCAATGCCAGTGCATACCTGAGCGATGAACAAATAAACGTTCCTCAAAGCCTCTACTATCATATTTTATACTTTACATTTGAACATGATTTTTCTAAAAAAAAAAAAACAACAGAAGACATGTAGTAGATTGTGTGCAACAGGTGTTGATCATCTTGATCATTTAGAGGCCTTAGGAATTTGCATATCAAATATGATACAGGATTAAAGTTACATTGGCTACTTAGTATATCAACATCAAACAGTTTGACAGCAACAGTTTGATTCCTCAGGAAAAAACCCCCCCTTAAGCTTATTTTATATTTTGTATGAAGTCTAAGAGTCTTCATTTGTTTGTTTTCCTCTCACCCTCTCTCAGATTTGAATATCTTCATTCTCGTTCTGGTCAGGTGGACAATAATGTGACCCGTCATCTGGACGGCACTCTGAAGCGAGGATGACTGGGATAATTCTGATTCTGCATTATCTGGGTCTGGACCCAAATCGGACATATCAGTGGACCCCACAGCTCTCTGATAGTACCCAAACTCATGGAAATGGACGACATCATCAAGAACGATACATTCCTCGCTCATATCAAAGGTGTGCTTTGCTTTTCTTTAACTTCTCTCTATCGACCAGATCTTTGTTCTTGACCTCTTCAGCATTCTCTGACCTGTCCATAAAGAACGTTGGAAAAAAAAACCCTAAACAAAACATACGTATAAAAATTCCGTGTGTCAACTAAAGCGTTTGCTCAGCCATGACGATTCCTCAACTTGTGTGCTGTATTTTACTCGGTCACCAGAGGCACGATTTTAAGAGCTGCATGATAAAACAGGTACAAAATATCCACAGAAATGACATTGGATATCATAGGAGACCAAATATCATAGTTTCAGGGTGGAACTCTTTTTCTTGAGCCTAGGCCACCATTAGTAGAGACCCTAGCAACTGCACACAAAAGCCTGGATTTATGACGTTTTTCTGCAGGAGAGAATCACAAGTTATTTCATCCTGTCAGGAAGTGAGGCTCATTATTCTTTCTCGTTTCTTCCTGAAAAGTCTCCTCTCACTGTATTTTTAAGGACTAAGCAGTTCTGCTACATCCTGACCCAAATGCAGATCTATTCCCCAGCCGGACCGCTTTGCCTGGTTTGAAAAATTAGAAAGGGTGCCCTGGCAACTAAGTGAAATAGCAAATCCCTGGAAATAACTAAAAAACTAAATAAAAATCATTAAAAATAAATAGTAACCGTAAAAGTAAAAAAAAAAAAAAAAAAAAAACAACATATAACAAACAGACAAAAAGTAAAAAAGCAATAAAATATAAAAATAAAGTTTAAACTAAAATTACAGTTTAAACTGAAAATATAAGAAAGCTAATCAAATATTACTCAAAACTATAATAGTATTTACAGTGTTTTAAAAATTAAACAGCAACACATTCTAGAGAAATCTCTCTCTCTGTCTTTCTGGTGCTCTTTTCTGTGTAGATTTAACAGATGATGTTTAGCTCAGTTGATGTTTAACGCTGGGATGGTACTGTAGGGAAGTGCAAAAACAGTGAGGCGTTCACATTATACAATCTTATAGTTGGCCATGGGAAACATTCTCTACGAGAGCTTAACGACTTTCCAGACACATCAGTTACTTCTCATTCTCCATCTTAATAGTTCAATAATTAGGCCTCAACAAACATAACTAGTGACAATGGTGATCTAAAAATGGCATCATTTTGTGGAAGACAACGTTTCTCCTCTTCTGTATCGCTCTTTCAGACGGTTACTTTCTGTCATCGAATCTGGCTCGGGTAATTACGTAATTATGTAATTCTGTACATTGACGCTATTTCGGCTATGTGACATTGGCCCTTCTGACTGAGGTTGGTGTCTGATTTGCAGAAATTAGCTGTTCATGCAGCCCACCAGCCTACGTTAGGCAGATCATCTGTTGCTTGCTTAAGTCTCGTTTTTTTTTACTTTGCACTTGGTTCAAACAAACTTAAACTTGTTTTAAATGTAATTACACCGTTTGTGTGTAATATTCTACTGAATGAAATCCAATGCTTGTTTCTTACTGATTTTGTGTTGCTCTGATTCCAAAAATAGGGCCTGTTTGAGCATGTCACTCTTTCTGTGACAAAATATGATGCCTTTCCTAGAACATGTTTTGCTTTCAACAACCATTTGTAAGGTGAGGTCCTTTGCAGATTGTAAGTTTAAATTCCACAGTTTGGAAAATTCTTTAAGGGGCCTAAAATGAAATGCACCCTGACCAAGCACCAAAGTCCCTGTTTTAAGTTTCCTGCATTGGCCCCCCACAATAAATGACTGAATTTCAGTGACAGCGAGGAACACTACACTATCAGTTAACGTATCTAAAGACGAAATAGCACCCACTTTTTTTGTCTGTCAACGGGCCCTTACCCCGCCTCTTAAATGGTGACATCTGTGTAACCCAGATGTGTCCTACTTTAGCAGCCTGCAGGCCTGCTGCCCCATTATAATATCTGCATGAGCAATCCGTTCCCAATGCAGGTGAGAGAGTTTAAATCCCTTCCGGACCAAGAGGGAGCCCCGGAGCTCCCCGCAGTGTGGACGCATCAAACTCTCATTAAATCAATCCAATGCACGTTATCCAAAGATCGTCTAGGAGTCGTTAATGTAGGTTATTGAAAGCATTGCCTTAAGTAACAATGAATTTTGGGAACCTGAATATAAAATGGTGCGGTCAGGTTAACATCTACAAATAAGAACAACTTGAGTTATTTTAAAGGGGTTGTATCATGAAAAATCACATTACTCGAGAACAAAATAGCTCAGGTTTACTATGTTAATAGGTAAAATAAAAACAATCCTAGGTAATGTCGCGGATTATCTTGGTGGTGAGTCTAAAGAATTATCTTCATCAGATGTTCATGTGGTGGGAGGGGTGTAAGAGTGACCGACTCTGCTGGGAAGAAACGGCAAAGGCGCTTCCGATACACAAATCGTAAAATATTAAACATAAACTCATTCAGTGCTGTACTGGTTTAGACACTATTACAAGAGAAAGGTATGAACAAAAAATCATGACATATGTTGGACGTAATCCTAATGTTATTCAGAGGAGTGATTTTTCCTAAATTGAAGTACTTGCCTGCCATCGAGGCGATGGATATAGGCAAAGCAACTAACCCTGATTGCAAACAAGCTATTTTGAAAGTGATTCCCACACATTTATATGAGGGATGCAGGATATATGTCACTCCTGTAACTGCATGTACAGGGTATGTGGCCGTTGGTCCTGTTAGCAGCACGTAAAACAAAACTTTTATTCAAATTATGAATTGATTATAGTCTAGAACAGTGGTTTTCAACCTGTGGGCCGCGGCCCCCTAGTGGGTCGCGATGGTATTGCAGGTGGGCCGCCAATTACTATTAAAATAAATAATAATATTGTTAATATATGTAAAAATGTCTAAGTAATAACATAATAACATCATATCATATATATAATTAAATAAGCCCGAGTTATTTTCTGTTCATTGCCAGTTCATTCTCCGCGGCCCTGACCTCCCGCAGTATGCCATCTGATCTAAGAGCGTGCGCGATTTTCTAAATCACTTTATAGCACGATTTTCCGCGGCCCTGACCTCCCGCAGTATGCCATCCGATCTAATCAGAATGCAACGCGCCTAGCGCGAGAACAGAACAGACTGGGAATATGCCTGCGTAACTCCAGGTTCACACACTCTGATGCGCCTTTTTTCCGAGCCCATGTTAACGGATCAGAGCGTTCACACTGCACGCGGTAAAAGGCTAGAAACAGACCGTGCGAAAATAATTCATATCTAGCACATGAGAATAGATAGTTGTGAGTGCACAGGATGCAGTTTGAGCGAGAGAAGACACGTTTTAAGTGCGCGCACTTTCTCCGGGCGAGAGCAGCGTGTATCTGAGCAAGCGCGTCTGGTTTTGTGACCGAGCAAACGAAATCTGCGTGCGTGCGGACAGATTCGCGCTCGCGCATTAATTCAATGTGCTTTCGCGTTACATTAATGCGCTCTCGCTGCTGCTTCTGCACCGCATACACATACGATATACGCATTGCAAACGGAGTAGGCCTACGTGTGAACCTGTATAAGTCTAGAAATTTTGTTACACCTTTACTATAGTGATTATTTTGACTTACGTCTTTTCTAGAGATGTTACAACTTTTTGATAAAGCTCTAATCGGTTTTCTTTTGGAAATATGTTTCAAATTCATCCTGAATGCATTTAAGACTGTAAAGCATATCTGTGTGTGTCAAAATTGTGATTAAAATCAAAATCTCAAAATTGATAAAAATTTTTTTTTTTTTTGTCCATATCGCACAGCCATAGTTCATTCAATAAATACAGTTAACAATCTAGCTTCTGAGTACTAAGTTATTAACCCAACAATAGCGGGGTCAGTTAATTTTTTTGCAGTGGGCCCCGCAAACATATGTGTTTGGTTGTGTGGGCCGAGAGTTGAAAAAGGTTGGGAACCACTGGTCTAGAAAGCTAATAGCGCCATATAATCACTAAAAAGCTCACTCACTTCAATGTATCACAATTTAACTATGTTCCGTTATAATCAATGAAGCTCTCTAAACTGCACATATAATATCTTATTTACATCGTGTCTACATGTACAGGGCTCTAGACTAACTTTTTGCACTGGTTGAAATCTTGCGCCTAATTATAATTTTTTTTTTAGGTGCACCAGCACAAAAGTTAGGTGCACCCAAATTTTCGACCGCATTGCATTTAACACCGCAGTTTTACAAGTTCACTTTTTTTTAAATCGCTGTCCAAATAGACAATATTGACTTGTAAATGATTAACTAACAATCTGGTCAACATAAAGTTCTTTATTTGAAGCACAGTTCTACAAGAAAAGTAACTTTCTGAAAAAGTGTTGGTGCTTAAATTGCTTCACTGAGCTGAAATTCAAACTAAAAACATCTCAAGATAAATTAAATAAAAAGAAAATCTAAATTAAGTGTTTTAAGAGGTTCAAACTGAAAATCTCATGGCTCAATGTCTTATAGACTATCCTCCATTGCAGTCACATTCCCCTCAGATGGCCAACTCATGTAGTTTGGCCTTCTTGATCTTTGGCCTTAGCTAAACCAGCTGGCCACACTCTCTCTAGCAGCAAAATCTTCCAGACTTGGCCCCTCTACACTGATTCTTATCAGATCTTCCACTGTGTCTGAATGAAGGGATGCTGTGATTTGAACAGCTAAACAGTCCCTAAACAGCTTATACTACTGTCTCAGCTATTAAAATAGTTCAGTTTAGTATATAATAGCAAAGTGATTATATTTTGTTTCATTTTTTTATTAAGTTAATTTAGAAAAACGTTTGGAGCATTTTTTGTTTTGTTAAATATAATCACTTTTTTTTTTTTTTTTAAAGTAACGACCAAGCGGCCAGCGGGAGACAGTGAGCCTATGTTTGATGAATTTAGCCTTCTGAAATCATCACGACTCGCCTAAAATAAAATCTATAGATATAAAAGAGTTCAAGCATATAACAATGTTTAAACATTAGACCCAGATAAGTGTGCCCTATATCCAATAGTTTGTGCGGAGACCCTTCAGGACATGGAAACCCCAACATGATCACTTGCATTTTTTCAGTAGATATGCCGTCATTTTTGCACATGAAGGTAAGAGTAATACATCATTGTAACTGCAAAGGGTTACTAAAACAAACACGATGCGCTTTCTGCGTCTCGTCTTTAACAGGAGTACAAAAATGAACCGAAACTCAGTGAAAACATGCCTCACAGACATGATAAATATATCTATAGAAAGCTTTAAATGATTGCATAACGAAATAAAACAAATCGAAAACAAAAACTCTTTCATTGTAATCATAATCCGTGAAAATGAACTTCTCTCTAAAGGTGCTGCTAATGAGATGGCGAGTCAGGATCAGCAACATCATCCTTGCGACACAGACTCAGAAAACACTAGTTTATTAGTTAATAATTCAAATATCTCCTTACTATTTCCCCCTGTCACATTTATGGTAATTACTTTTGCCGGTGCTTTGCAGCAAGCTTGAACCTATTGCGTGTATTTGAACGTAGAATTGTTCAGCTGCGCTGCTGCTGCGGGACACTAAACACCGTCGAGCCGCTCTTGACAGTCGCGGTAGCACGGTCTCGTGTTGTTTCCAAAATATAAAATGTCTAAAATATAAAAGTAAGGAGAAGTCTAAAACAGGCGGGAGGCCCGGTCCGTGTCTGAACTATGAAGTGAAAATTATCCCGAAGCCCGGCTCGAGGGGCATAAAAAAATCAGGGCCCGTCAGGCCTGGGCTGAAATCCAGGGCTCTAGTGTCTGTTGTTGAACCACAGGGAGACTTTCAGAGTCGCGGAGACTTTTTTTCACCTCGAAAGGCTGGTCAAACCGGTGCACCCTCTGATTTTTTTTTTAGTCGCACCATTGAGAAATTAGCTCGCATGTGCGACCAAATTGGTCACATTCTAGAGCCCTGATATAGCGTTTGGCATTGAGTGAATTCTTACTGTGTCATGCTGAATGCGTGAGAGTTGGCAGCCCTGTATCTATTTATATATTTCTTTATTAATATCTTTTTATGTATCGTATGTATTTGCACCCATAAGCATTATCTGACTTGGCTCCTCCTGACCGCAGACGCAGGTTTACAAGCCACTTCCTTCTGCAGTTTTCAGTCAATTTCTTGTATTTCCCCCCTTATGAACAACAACATTTTCTTACACAATAAAAGCTCCCTGTGGTTTCTCTGTTTGACCGATTTGAGCATCCATAAACAATGCAAAACATAGGCATTTTGAGTTTCTGCTAGCGATTCCTATATAGAAAAATCACTTCCTGCCCTCCAGCTGCATTTCACGCCACAGCAATGACGTCATGTGCAAACAAACCCATTAAAAGCTCACTGTATTATGTAAAGTAGTGTATAATGAGAGAAAGATGGATTGAGCTATTGTGATTACCTCCATCTGATACAGCATGCATTCTTCAGCTCAATCTCATATTCACAATAACATATTAGTTTGAATGTCCTCTGAGGAAAAGCGATATCTTTGTCATACTGTCCTTTCATCTGTTAATGGTGATTTCTGATGACAGCACTGCTAAGTGCATCTTACAAGCTGTTATTAAAGTCTGCATGAAATCAAAATTTACTAAATTAATTTTTTTAGCGCCCGTTGCTAATCTTGAGGTGAACAATGTATCCGTGCAAGTTAATTCACTGAAAAAATTGTTTGTCTTAATAATCTTTAATCATAATCTGAACGTTTGCTTCTGCTCTGGAATGACATTCCTTCTCTGATGACGTCAGTTTGATGGTTTGGGCCATGGCTTGGTCAGAATATGCTTAACCAAGCCCCTCCAATCGTTAGTTTGCTGCTAGTGAGAGATGAGATGTGGAAAATATGAGAGGCAAAAATAAAACCCAGCCCTCTATTCATTATTCAGGTTCACTTGGAAATACGTCGCTATACTGATGTCCCGTTCACGTGGATAAAAGTAAAAGTAACTTCCATTCCAGTCTCTTTCAATATAAAAGTCTTTACTGCTGACTCATAAAACTCTTGGCACAACCTAATGGCAGAACAATATCACAAAAATACCATCAACAAACACCATCACACACACACACACACACACACACACACACACACACACACACACACACACAACACACACACACACACACACACAGTTTCCCATGCATCATGATTCTCAGGGGTGCAACGATAAATAAAAAAAAACAACAACACCCATAATTAAACTAACTAAACAATACACTCAAAAGTACAAAGGCAGTAAAGGTCATATAACAAAAATATAACATGATGAGATTTTGCCCTCAGCCAAAACTATTTACTCTGGAACAAATAAAAGATTAATGAGACCAAAGACTGCCCATTAGAATTACCCAAAACTAATTGTACAGGTCCTTCTCAAAAAATTAGCATATTGTGAAAAAGTTCATTATTTTCCATAATGTAATGATAAAAATTAAACTTTGATATATTTTAGATTCATTGCACACAAACTGAAAATATTTCAGGTCTTTTTATTGTTTTAATACTGATGATTTGGGCATACACAGCTCATGAAAACCCAAAATTCCTATCTCAAAAAATTAGCATATTCATCAATCCGACCAATAAAAGAAAAGTGTTTTTAATACAAAAAAAAAGTCAAACCTTTAAAATAATTATGTTCAGTTATGCACTCAATACTTGGTCGGGAATCCTTTTTGCAGAAAATGACGTGCTTCAATCAGCGTGGCCTGGAGGCAATCAGCCTGTGGCACTGCTGAGGTGTTATGGAGGCCCAGGATGCTTCGATAGCGGCCTCAAGCTCATCCAGAGTGTTGGGTCTTGCGTCTCTCAAACTTTCTCTTTCACAATTATCCCAACAGATTCTTTATGGGGTTTCAGGTCAGGAGAGGTTGGCAGGCTAATTGAGCACAGTAATACCATGGTCAGTAAACCATTTACCAGTGGTTTGTGGCACTGTGAGCAGGTGCCAGGTCGTGGCTGAAAAACG
Organism: Cyprinus carpio; assembly: GCF_018340385.1. Taxonomy (NCBI): domain Eukaryota; kingdom Metazoa; phylum Chordata; class Actinopteri; order Cypriniformes; family Cyprinidae; genus Cyprinus; species Cyprinus carpio. The sequence goes on along the minus strand of NC_056585.1, from coordinate 11,464,650 downwards.
AAATCTTCATCTCCATAAAGCTTTTCAGCAGATGGAAGCATCTGAAGTGCTCCAAATAAATCTCCTGATAGCTAACTGCATGGACCCTTCGCCCCTTGATAAAACACAGTGGAGACCAACACTAGCAGCTGACATGGCACCCAGGACCATCCCTGACTGGGGTACTTTGACAACTGGACTTCAGGCAGGCATTTTTTTGTTACTCTTGGACAACACTGGGACTTCAGGAAATTGGCATTTCATTTCTCTCTCCCCAGTCTTCCTCCAGATTCTGGCACCTTGATTTCCGAATGACATGCAAAATTTGCTTTCATCCGAAAAAAGTACTTTGGACCACTGAGCAACAGTCCCAGTTGCTGCTTCTCATGTAGCCCAGGTCAGGCGCTTCTTCTGCCGCTGTTTCTGGTTCAAAAGCACAACTTGCCTGTGCACGGTGGCTTCTGGAGTTTTCTACTCCAGACTCAGTCCACTGCTTCCGCAGGTCCCCCAAGGTCTGGAAGCGGTCCTTCTCCACAATCTTCCTCAGGGTCACCACGGGCACCTCTTCTCATTGTGCAGCGTTTTTGCCACCACTTTTTCCTTCCCACAGACTTCCCACTGAGGTGCCTTGATACAGCACTCTGGGAACAGCCTTATTCGTTCAGAAATTTCTTTCTGTGTCTTCCCCCTCTCGCGCTTGAGGGTGTCAATGATGGCCTTCCTGGGACAGCAGTCAGGTCGGCAGTCTTACCCATGATTTGCGGTTTTGAGTAATGAACCAGGCTGGGAGTTTCTTTAAAAGCAGCTCAGGGGAAATCTTTTGCAGTGTTTAGGAGTTAATTAGTTGATTCAGATGATAGGTAAATAGCTCGTTTAGAGAACCTTTTCATGATATGCTAATTTTTTTGAGAAGGGGTACCTGTATATCATGTTTAACTACTGTAGAGACATCAGAGCAAATTCCAGAAGATCTGGCTGAGCTGAGGCTGCTCTCGGCAGGTTCATGAGCGCTGAAACGCCCTGCTGACTCCCTGAAGCTCACATCTCCCGGAAACACTGAAGCAAATTTTTAAATAGACATTATCTTTATTAACAAAACCCCATATTTGACTTAGTCTAAACAAGTACATTCTTGACCTAAAAAACTTTTTAAAACTGCATTCTGTGACACACAACACAAAACAGTATAGTTTTTTAATTTGGCCCTATCCTCCATGACACTAACTGTGAGAAATAAGACCTGGAAGCGGACGTGGAAACAAACGGTGAAAAAGGGCATTCCTGTAGCGATACTAGTAAAAGATCTCACGTGTGTGTGTATGTACAATATGCATGTAAAAAAAAAAAAAAAAAAAAAAAAAAATAATATATATATATATATATATATATATAGACTATATATATATAATCTATATACATACATACGGTATATACACATACATACATATATACACCCACACATGTATATACACATACATATATTAACACCACATACACACACACCCACACACACAACACACACATATTTTCCGTTTCAGTGATGTTCATTTTAGTTCAGGTAATTTATTTTTTTTAATTAACAATAGTAACCCTGGTTTCATGACCACTTCTCTCAGTGTTTTTTATAAGTGAAAAAAAATCATATGACTAACAGTTATAAGTGGACCACAAAGTAAAGAAAACAAATAAACTCATAAAAAAAATTATGACTGTATTGAATTCAATTCCAGTGTCCAATTTCTCTCAGTAACTTTAACATACGTCCTTTTTAAGCCTCAAAATATTTATTCTTGTTATCTGATAGTAATCTGTGCCTTGGCTTTAACAGCTTGAGGATGATTAAAAGTCTGTTGCCATGGTTTCGAACTGCATTTTGCTATTTGCCGCCACACCAACAATGGCCAAAATTGGGTGTGTTTTGGGCCGGCATTTAAATTTTTCAAGGTTCCTTCACAAGTTGGAGGAACCATCAGAGAGGTGCTTTTGAAATAATGTTAGGTCTTATCATTTTAGACTACAGCGTGAAATGATGTCCTGGGGATACAGTTTCCTGCTATCAGGTTTTCTTGCCTCAAAACAAGTTTCTGTACCGTAGTTCAAAAGGAAAAATTGAGATTCCTATATGATATCTGTTTTGAATTATGCTCTGTGTGGGATTGTTTTTTTTGAATGTAACAGAGCGAGAGAGAGGGGAAATGAACCATGTGAGATTCCCTGTGAGGGCCGTATCGAGTCGGATGTTTTGTGTACCGCTGACGGATGCCATTATACTAAAAATGATTTATATGATAGAGTACAAATCAGTGTTTTCCTAGCGCCGAATTTTGTTGTTGCAGACTGACCAGACACTATGGTCCTAAATAAATCTTTGACATCTGCTAGACAGTAATTATTGAAGGGCCAGAGGTGAGTGTTTCACTAAATTAAATGTTTGTTTGATCATGTACATGTGTTGTTTATAAAATGAAATATTTTGGCTTCTGTGAGTTCTGAACATTGTTGTTCACCATGTTTTCAACAAGTCACCAAGTGAAGTCATTTCTGTTTTGCTGAGGTTGTGTTGAATTTCCAAGAATAATTTTTGGTAGCTATGTTTATATTGTAATATTCAAGATGGGACCCTTACTGGACTAATGCTATTTAGGTTTTACATGATTATCCAGACATTATTTTTTAGAAAAAAAAAATCATGCTCAAATATGAGTATCAAAAATTTGATCATCAGGCTTTTAAAAGAATTGTCTATTTTGTTCTTTTCTATTGCTTTGCATTATATGTTTTGAAACTGCATAGCCTTGCTCATAAAAATTAACCATTTAAATCTGAAATCTCATTCTTACAAAGAAATATTATTGGCAGAGGTAGAGTGAAAAACTGATATTTATATAATTGTCTTTTGTGTAAACAGTCTGCTGTACTGTTTGTAAAGATCTCACTGATTTTTACATTACAAAGCTGCCAGAAGAAATATCAACAACTAAATTAAAAATAATATTTTCTCACATTTTCTCCTAATAAAAAAAAGCAGTCTCTTCTCCTTTTCCTCATCCACACCATATCACATTAAATTAAACAAACAAAAGAAAACATACAAACAAACAAAAAGCACTTATGCATATCTCATCTAAAGGTTTAAAAAAAAAATTCTGTATATATATAGTTAGTTTACTTAGTTTTACTCAGTTTTACTTAGTTTTACTCTTTATGGTCAGTAATAATACTAACAAGTTTTAAGATTTTAAAAAGCTCTTGCATCATTTCTGGACATGACAGTAAAGCCTCACTCTGACTGATTCTCTAAGCGAAGGATTCATCAGGCTGAATCACGTACATAACTCGTCGTGGATCCTGCTGCCAAACATTCTTGTGTCTCTCTTACTCACACTTCTCTTTCTGCCATCCCTTATCTCCTCATTACCTGTGAAACACACAGTGCAGTTCTCCCTCCCTTGAGATCAGTGGGTCAGTTCTTCTCCTCTGGTCTTCTTTTAACCAGCTTGTTTTCTTTCAATCTGCTCCACATACGTGGGTGGTCATTTTTCATCCATGTACAAGCAGAAGAAAGAGGCCATGAGAGATGTTCATTCTCCAAGGGCCTCGGAGGTGCTTTCTGTCCTGTCAGGAGTCACACTCACTCATTGTGTGTTGTATAGAGGTGTCTACTTTAGTTTTTAGTAGGGGTGCACGATAAATATCGCCCGATAATTAATGAGCATCTCGTTTAGTAAAGCCGGTTCTCAAATCAGCGCGTAAATTCCATCAGGTGCATGATTACACATAGAGAAGCTGTTACTACTGTGTAGTAGCAGCTGCTCTATGTGAAATGCGTTAAAATAATTTAACCCCAATTAAAGCAAAAAAACTACTGAAGCCCAATTTCTATTCTATCCCTTTAACCCACTTTTGCTTCACTGCTTGCGATCAGATAATTTTAAGGGTGCGTTTAAACTGCCAGGAAAGTGTTCAGTCCAATGATCCAGTAAAGTGAATACATTCAAACAATCCATCCAAAACAGAGATAATATAAAGGAAACCAGGCTGATTACATCAGAGATCGCAGGGAGAACAGAGACGTGTTAGTGTTGCGTTTTCAGTGAATTATTTATTCCACTGTTTTTTCCTTTAAATGGTCATGAAACCCCTAGACTACTTTTTTTTTCTGACATTTTAGCAGAGGTGTTTGTGTTGCACTTCATAGAAAGGCAATGTTAGCATTCCGATAATTTTAACTGTTGGAGAAAAACTGGTTAATTTTAAGATTTTTTGCGCTATTTTCATCTTCCGGGTTTAAAATCTCCGTCGTGTTGACGTCACAATTTGTGACCTGGCTAAGGACATCAATGACGCGTTAGTGTCTATAAAATTATCTCATGAGACTGCATGTTCTTTATCCTAGGAGAAGACGCTTGGCTTAATTATTCACAACAGCATGTATTGATTTGCTATGACAGATGCTTTAGACTGCAAGACCATGTACACTAACCAAGAGAAACGTTAATCGATCGAAGGAGAGAGTGTTTGTTTTTGCTTGTAATAATAAGACTTTGGCACAAACGCGATTCATTTACTTAGTGAGTATAACCGTTTTTACAGCTCCATGACATGACCCGTCAAAAAAGCTAACGTTTATATAAACGACACAGAATAAGTCTTAAAAGTTATCAGAGGTGCAAACTTTTGGAGCTTCTAAAGGCCCCAATATACTTCAAATGAAATCAAAGAACGAACTGATATGACGTCATTTCAAACAAAATAAAGCCGAAACGAAGTACGCTTTGAGTTTGTTTCGGCAGTTCGAAACAGCTGACCAAAGCAAACTTTCTGGGTGAGTTCGTTTGGCTCCCAAAACTAACTTTTTTTTCACTTTAAACACCTTTGAGCTTCCATTGGTCCATGTCGGTTACTCAATCCGTGGGTGTGTTCTGAAAGTCCACCTTCTTTGACGTGCAATTTATTTATTTTTTTTTGAGTTTTGTATCTCATTCAACGGAGGTCAGGCAAGATAAAAACATCTCCTTATCACTAGCAACATAAATACAATGTGTCGAATCGCTGAGCCGGCATAGATATATTCGCACCTGTACGATCGCTTGCAAGACATACTTTAAAGATTCAGAGAAAAGCATTTCATTCCTAGAAATAAATTGCAACGAAGCTTGACGATGACCCGGAGTTATGCAAAAAGCAATGCAGAACGAAACATCCAAGACAAGTTTTCTAAAGAATGAAAGGAAAGAGTAAAGATAGTAAGGTAGAAAAGTACCAAATACATGTGTTTCAAATACAAACCCGATTCCAAAAAGTTGGAACACTGTACGAATTGTGAATAAAAACAGAATGCAATGATGTGGAAGTTTCAAAATTTCAATTATTTTATTATTCAGAATACAATATAGAGACATATCAAATGTTTAAACTGAGAAAATTTATCATTTAAAGGGAAAAATAAGTTGATTTTAAATTTCATGGCATCAACACATCTCAAAAAAGTTGGGACAAGGCCATGTTTACCACTGTGTGGGGCATCCCCTCTTCTTTTTATAACAGTCTGCAAACCTCGGGGACTGAGGAGACAAGTTACTCAAGTTTAGGAATAGGAATGTTGTCCCATTCTTGTCTAATACAGGCTTCTAGTTGCTCAACTGTCTTAGGTCTTCTTTGTTTAGATCTTCCTCTTTACTGATGTGCCAAATGCAGGCTGGCCATTTTCAGTACCCGATCCTTCTTCTACTCAGCCATAATGTTTGTAATTGATGCAGTATGTGGTCTGGCATTGTCATGTTGGAAAATGCAAGGTCTTCCCTGAAAGAGACGACTCCTGGATGGGAGCATATGTTGTTCTAGAACTTGGATATACCTTTCAGCATTGATGGTGCCTTTCCAGATGTGTAAGCTGCCCATGACACACGCACTCATGCAACCCCATACCATCAGAGATGGAGGCTTCTGACTGAGCGGCTGATAACAACTTGGGTTGTCCTTGTCCTCTTTAGTCTGGATGACATGGCGTCCCAGTTTTTCCAAAAAAGACTTCACATTTTGATTTGTCTGACCACAGAACAGTTTTCCCCACTTTTGCCACAGTCCATTTTAAATGAGCCTTGGCCCAGAGAAAATGCCTACGCTTCTGGATCATGTTTAAAACATGGCTTCTTTTTTGACCTATAAAGTTTTAGCTGGCAACAGCAAATGGCACACAATGTTTCTGGAAGTATTCCTGAGCCCATGTTGTGATCTCCATTACAGTAGCATTCCTGTATGTGATGCAGTGCCGGCTAAGGGCCGAAGATCACGGGCATCCAGTATGGTTTTTCCCCGGCCTTGACCCTTACGCACAGAGATTGTTCCAGATTCTCTGAATCTTTGGATGATATTATGCACTGTAGATGATGATAACTTCAAACTCTTTGTAATTTTTCTCTGAGAAACTCCTTTCTGATATTGCTCCACTATTTTTCGCCGCAGCATTGGGCGAATTGGTGATCCTCTGTCCATCTTGACTTCTGAGAGACACTGCCACTCTGAGAGGCGCTTTTAATACCCAATCATGTTGCCAGTTGACCTACTGTGGATAAGTTGCAAATTGGTCCTCCAGCTATTCCTTATATGTACATTTAACTTTTCCGGCCTCTTATTGCTACCTGTCCCAACTTTTTTTGGAATGTGTAGCTCTCATGAATGTCAAGCCAATATTTGGCATGACATTTCAAAATGTCTCACTTTCAACATTTGATATGTTATCTATATTCTATTGTGAATAAAATATAAGTTTATGAGATTTGTAAATTATTCCATTCCTTTTTTACTCACAATTTTGTACAGTGTCCCAACTTTTTTGGAACTGGGTTTGTAAATGTTACACCATACTGCTGCTGCATTTGAGAATTTAAAGGGTATACATAAATGAAATGCCAAACGAATATACAATAATAAACCTTTGTTTTTATAAAAAGTAAATCCTGACACCACATAAAATATAAAAAGGTATAACAATTTATCCAGTTTAATAAAATAAATGAACACTAATAAAATAAAGTAACAAACTGACTCCAATATTTTTTTCCACATCATGCCAAATTTTTCAGACTATGAGACATTCACACTTCTCAAAAAGGACTGATTATGGAAATAGAATTGTTATTTTGTATTGCAAACATGATAATTGACTCTGAACTGCTGCTAATCATTATTCTTTTGTCTATAATCTGACCATTGTTGCCTGTCTCACACCTAGATTGCCTACACGTCTTGATTTCATTGTTGTGTTTGTTTAGGGGATATGTGCGAGAGTCGCGAGTCATGTTTACATTAATCTACACCCCACCTCCAGCAGCACGGGGGTGTCGGAATGTTTGAAAACAGTATACTGTTCACTCAGCCTTTTCAAACTTCTTTTTGCCCACAAACAAAGAACGAAAATGAACTTCGTTTGAAGTATACCAGAGCCTTAAGTGTCCTTTTTTTGGAAAGACATCTGAATGGATACATAGATCTACATCTAAATCTATACATAGATTTTGAGAATCACCCAACCAATCTTTTGGTTTACTTTTGCTGGATATAGAATAAAATATATAAAATAAACATTTGAAACAAGATAAATGGTCCATGCTTAATTTCATAAAGTGTGTGATTAATCACGATTAATCACAGAAAAAGGGTGTGAATAATTAGATAAATTTAATCTATTGACAGCCCTATATACTCTACTCTACCCTATATATACAGTATATATAGGCCTATAGTTTTTAAAAAACACAGAATGTTTTTGAAGGAAGTCTTTGCATACTAAGGCTTGATTTATTTGATCAAAAATATGGTAAACAGTGAAATATGATTACAATTTAAAATAACTTTTCCATTTGAATATATTTTAAAATGTAATTTATTCCTGTGATCAAAGCTGAATTTTCAGTATCATTACTCTAGTCTTCAGTGTCACATGATCCTTCAGAATCATTCTAATATGCTGATTTTGCTGCTCAAGAAACATTATTATTATTATCAATGAAAACAATTGTGCTGCTTCATATTGTTGTAGAATTTTTGTAGATTCTTTGATGAATAGAAAGTTCAAAATAACTTTTTGAAACAGCAATGTTTTGTAACATTATAAATGTCCTTACTGTAACTTTTGATCAATTTAATGCATCCATTATGATTTTTTTTTCTCATTGACCCCAAACTTATAAGGTAGTGTACAAATGGCAGAAGAAAATCCTTTTTAAAAAAAATGCAAATTCAGTCAAATTAGACATTGTTTTTCTCCTCTTTGAAGGCCAGTAGAGAATGGGTTTTAGATGTTTTTGTGTTCCTGCTCAAAGCCCCATCACATGGACACCCAACCGGCATTTTTAACTAAAAAGAACAGAAAACATGACTCAAATGTGCGTCATTTGTCACTGAGGTAAATGTCTTGTTAGCTTCACTTTCATATGTTCTTGTTGTCATGGCATAGATGCTCTGAGGGTCTCTTAAAGCCCCTCTGCTGTCACAAGCATCACTGATTATTCAGACATTACTCATTAGACACACTGAGGTGTTTCAAAGCTGTTGAATCATACACAATCTTACTGTTTGACATCTGCAATTACACAGAGCTGTGATGCTGTTGGACAGGTGAGATTCGGTTTAACATGTTCATCCTGTGACTTCCTGTTTGCATCTCTTGTGTTGTGATGATATGTTTGTATTTTTCATTTGTGGACTGAGCTGACGGCCCTCGCATAGAAACCATGAAAACTAATGAGATTTCTCACACATTTCCATCTCTCTCTTGCACGCTGTTTTTTTCTGTTTTTTTTTTTTTTTTATATCTTATTGTATCTATTCACATTTTTAGTAACGGCATGCCAGTGTTTGCTACATGATTCAGTTTTTCCAAAAACTTATATTATAACAGCCTTTCTTTCCTAACATACTGCATATTAGTTGTGATTTCACTGTATTATAACTTAGTTAACATTAGTTAATGCTTTAGGTATCATGACATAACCTAATAATTAGCAATAATTTATTACATTTGTTCATTTTAGTTAATTTTATTTTTATATACAATTGTAACATTTCAAGTTTTAAATGTATGATAATAATGTATAATTGTTATGTTATAATAAAAAATTAAACATTTTAATAATAATAATATATTATGAAAAATATAAATTATATTATATAATATTATATTATATAATTATATTATATTATGTTAATTTAACTGTATATTATATTTAATGCAAGAATATTAATAATAATTTATTACATAATTGAATAACAACATGATGTAAATTATTATAATTTTAATAATTATTATTAGTATTAAATATTATATTATTACAGTCATTATAATAGTACAAAATGTATATTTTATTATAATGCACTAACAATTTAATAATAATAATAATAATAATAATGTAAGTTAATAATAATAATAATAATAATAATAAAGTAAAATTCATAATAAAATGTATTTTTTACCTAATATGTGGGTGTGTATATATATATATATATATATATATATATATATATATATATATATATATATATATATATATATATATATATATTATTATTATTACTTCTACTACTGCTAATCATAAAATATGCATTTTAGAAATATACCACAGATTAAAGATCTGTTGTGTTTTTCCTCTACTAAAACGTGTTGTAGAGATTGGGTTTGTAGCAGTTTGGTGCGCTTCATCCTGTGTTACTACATCATTTCTTCTCTCTCCTCATCTATTCCCATGTTCCCTGGATGGCATTGGTGATGAACACTGATTAATTTTTCCTCCAACAGAACAATGTTTCCATCCTTTTGTGTCCATGCGGCCGAATCCCTTAACGGAAGCCGTCGATTTCAGCCTTGGCACAATAGAAGATCTTGTCTTCAGTCGCTGGTGTGTGCTCTATTCACTCCTGCTCTTCGGGGCCATGGGACCCAGCGCTGCGTTTGGCGTCTTTGTACTGAGGTTGTTCACTGAAGTTGGAGTTTAGATTATATGCTGTTATTCCCACTCAAGCCGATGCATGTTGTATAAATTACAACGCTTTGGAGAATTTGAATATAATGGTATGCTTTAATTTCCTGTCCTCCTTTTCCAAGTCCATATCCCTCCTGTGAAGAAGAGATTTGAGACTGTAAATTGGGCCACACATTTATACATTCACCCACACTGGTTTCTTGTGTCTACTCTGTATAATTACATGCAAATCTCTCATTTGCCTCGTGTTGGGACTCATAAAGGAAGTGGTCATGTTTGCTGTTAGATTATTTTACAATTCATACCCTGAGCGAGCGCGTCATCCCGCAATGAATGAAGCTGCATTGCAGAGACCTTGGATGTTTAACTTGAATTTGATAAACATGAGTTTTAAAGAAGTTTTAATTGAAATTGTATATTAATTGATGTCATTGAAAGTCAGTTATTTCAATTATTGAGTGCTTGCCGTGACCCGTGCTGCCTCATCTGGCTACTTGTTCTTTCTTCAATCCTTTTAGTCCAGAGCGGCTTAAAATACTCTCTATACAGTCTCTTTCAAGTTCAATTCTGTGTTTACATGATATCTGTGCGCCAGAGCATCATGGGTAAAGTTCCTAGCTCAAGGACAGACTTCTGCATGTTATTGATGAATTGATGCCTACAACACTAGTTCAACATTTCTAGTAGTTATTATCAATACTAATAGCTAATATTATTAATATTATTCATTAGAAGATTATTTTTTTTACATATACAGTACATTTCGAAGATATTATGTACATTAAGATATATTATTATTGTTATTGCAGAACATAAATTAATAATTAACAATATGATATATTTGTGCATTCATTTAGATTATTAAATGATTATTAAACAATATATTATTTTTATTCTATTGAGAAGAGCAGCATGAACTTTCTTCCAAATCTCTCCTTTTGTGTTTCATGGATGAAGGTAAGTGTGGGTTTGGAACATGAGTGTGAGTAAATGATGTGTGATTTTTTTTTTCTTTCTTTCAAATTGTTCTCTTCAATTTAAAGACTGCCTAAGTGACTTCCTAAATACTGAAACAGCGGTTCTGGAAGGTTTCTCAGTGGTGCTGCTCAGGGAAATCGCTGTAAGTGGCAAAAGAAGCGTCAAACCTTGATTGAAGCGCTTTGGGTTTGTTTCTGTGCCTGTGAAAACTCCTCACAGATTTACTGCTTGTACTTTTTTCTGAACCTATTCCCTGTTTCCCCTCTCTGTTATTTCACACTCTCACTGTCTTATTCAGTCTTTTTTACTTGTTCTTCCTTTTGTTTTCCTTTTTTTTTCTTTCCATCCTCTTTGTCTGGAATTCATTACATTTAAAAATGTACATATCGTTCCACATCCATATGAGCTTATTCCTTCAAAAGGAGATATTTCTGAACATTCATGCTGCGCTTTTCCAGAGGCTCACAGTAAAGACACTCATACCGATGTGAAGGGATGTGTATAGTTTTTAAATCCTAATGCTTTCATTCAAAAGTAATGAGGACAAAAAAAAAAAAAAAAAATTGTGGTCCCAATGACTTGTCAGTGTTGTTTTAATAAATTGCAAATACTATTATAGTAGGCCTATTTATTTCATATTCTGAATAAACTTTAGTGCTTAAGTTTTCTTTTTTACACTTAAGTTTGTTTTAGTCATTTTAGTATGTGCGTTTGTGCACCTTTCATTCTTTTACCTTTTTCCATGTTCACTTTTTATTTGTCTCTAACTCTTTCCTGAAGTAAGAAATCCCGTTTGCGCTTTCACATAACAGTCAGTTGGTACATTAACTCCGTGTTTGATTCCACGTTGGTCTCTAAGAACCCAACAAATCACTGAGATAAATTCACATGCTTCTCTATTTTATTGCTCTCGTTCCCGTAATGAAGTCTGAAACATTTTAAAAGAAGTCCCAGTGGTTGCTTCATGGTGAATTATTTTTCAAAGCACCTTTAATGTTGCCTTTCTTTATTAGTTTTGCTCTGCCTTTAAGCCTTCTACATTAAATCATAAGGGGAAATGCTCTATTTTTCAGTGTATTTTTATGGTTAGATGCAGGCATCCAGAGGATAACAGTACATTACGTTATAAAGAAGGGAAAGAAAAAATGCTTTATATTCTTACAAGTTATCTATTTTTCTTGCTTTGTTGTTCTTTATCATTAACCCTGCGATATGAACACTGTGATACAGTCTGAGACTCGTCCGTCGTCATTACTGCACCTCAATGTGATCCCAGTTTATTTCAGGCTCGCCGCCGAAAAACGAGTGCCCTAAAACTGCCACTGCTAGCTGCTAGTTTATGCTAGTTTATGCTTAATACAAAGAATTAAAAAAGAATTAAAGGCTTCATTCTAAATTCAAAACAATTAAGATAATTTTTCTTACTCCATTGACATTCACAATATCTTCTCTTACATACGACTGAAGAAAGAAATTCATACAAATTTAGAACAACATGAGGTTGATTAAATAATGACAGAATTTTCATTTTGGGGTGTACTATCCCTTTAATGTATAATGAATTACACAAGGAATGGTTTAGCTTTTACTTGACAGTGATGGGTTGGTCAATCACAGCATATTAGGAATTTCTTGAGCCAATTTACGGTTTGCTTTTTCTTGCTGTAGTAACTTAAATCACACCTGTCAACGCACGCTATTATTTCACCACACTGCTGGCGGATATTAGGCAGCAAGTGAGGCGGCGTTTTCAGATGGCTTTATTCACAGTGCTTGTCATTAGCGTGCATTAACTCGGGTGGGAGGGAAGGCTAGTCATTAGCATACGTTGAGTGGGATCATAAATATTTGAACCACTGTGAGCAGAGGACTCGTTGTTAGAGTAGCATCATTAATGTTAGCAGCAGTGAGAACGTTTGGATCGACGAGCGGCAAGCTGTTAGCACGCGGTACAGGGCCCAGGAGTGTGTGAAGGACAGCTGTTTAGAGTGTGTGTACGGCTTCAGAGTGCCACTGAGGGAATCAAGTGCTCTGATGCACTGAGAGACTTTGATGAGAAACAGAGCTGATCGTCCCCATGTCCCTGATGAGAGAGAGAGAGAGAGAGCGTCGCGTCCCAGCGGCTTAGTGCTAAAACCTCAGTGATTTGCTCCAGTGGAGAGAAGAGCTTTCCAGCGTCTCTCCCACATGCTCACTTTCTCTTGTGCACATACACAGACAAACATGATGCACAAATATACACAAACCATACAGCGGGATCTGTGAAAAACTGCCAAGAAATTAAGAAAATTTACTGTGCAGAATTTTTGCAGAAATCAATATGGAAGTCCATTTTTGCCCGACTTTTTTTCTCAGAATTTCTGATTTGCAGAATTGCTTAATAACCATAAGCCATTTATTTTGTGGAAAAATTTTTTATAATAATTTTTATAAAATAAAATCATGATATATATAATATTATAGATTTTTAATGGACTATTAAATATTTTATATATATATATATATATATATATATATATATATATATATTGTATATTTATCGTGCATCTATATAATTTAATTTAAAAATGTCTGTACTGATGTAAATAAATAAATAAATATGTTTAAATATTAATACATAATTTTAAATAATTTTAGATAAAATAAATATTAACTATTTATTAATAAATAAATAAATATATTTATTTAGATCAATAATAAAACATAAATCTATTAAAATATTTTATTTATGAATTAATTCTTTATTTTTATTTTGTGTGTGTTTATTTCAGGAATCTGAAGGGACATTGCCCAACTTACTGGTTCTGTGTGGAGATCACGGCATGTCTGAAACCGGCAGCCACGGCGGGTCGTCGGAACCGGAAATCAACACGCCCCTTGTGCTCATCAGCCCCACCTTCAGGAGGAAATGTGAGTTGCACCGACAGGTGAATATTTCAGGCTGTTGGTGGGTGTTCTCTGAAGAATGCTCTGTATTGAGAGATTTGACTGTTGGATTGCCAGAAAACCCTATGTTAGCAAAAAAAATGACGTTATCTAATGGTGTTTTGAAGAAAAGGTTCCTCATATTAAGTTCCTCCTCCAGACGTAAAGGTTATGCGAATCTTTGAAATTCAAGAAAAACATTTTGGATGATCCTCTATCGATTTTTCCAAAGTTTCTCTGAAACTGAAGTTATTTTAAGCCTGGTCTCTATATTTGATGTCTTTGTTCTTCAGTAAAGTATTGGCCAGGCCTCCCACAGTGGTTAAGCTGTATCCAATGATTGTAGTATGACAGATATCCCAGCTAAACAAGGGCCAGGGGTCTAATAGTCCTCTCTCTCCTGCAAAGAAGCTTTACGCACAATAAACATTTTTGTAAATCAGTCCCTAGACGTGGCTGAAGCTTTTCATCTTTATCTTTATCTTTTATCTTTTAATCAGACAAATAAAAACCAGCATATTCACCCATGCATTTGAGAGAATGAATGTGCTGGTGAGGGACGAGGCGCTGAATGTGTTGCTGATGCACCAGTTAATGATGTTATTTACCCTTTGCTGCAAAAGCTCAAGAAGGGGAAAGCTACAGTACTGCTTCTGTACACAGAACTGAGTCTCACAGAATCAAAGGTCTGTTTCAGCAAATGAAAAGCAAATGCTCCGTAGCGATTACGTGTAAGCGCACAACACAGAACAATGCTTAAACCAAAAACGGTTGCATTTTCCAGATCAGCGTTAATGGCTGTGCAAGATATTCTTAGAATGTGCAAAGCTGTGTGCTTCTGTTCATCTGTTTAGGAGTTATTTCAGCCATTCTGGCATTTTAAAGCATTGGCAAGAGCACAAAATATGATCTGCCTTTGTTAGAGCTTAAAGTGTAGACAATTTTTTTTTCTTCTTATCAAGACCATATCTACAAAGTACTGATGAAGGGCAGTTATTCCACAAAAAAAAAAGCCTGCTGTGTTTCCTCTTTGTTTGCACATTTGCAATTATTTGCATTCTTTTATTGCATTTTTAGTTTCCCCCATATTTTAGTCAAGGTTTCTTGTATCAGAAACAGCCAAAATGAGTTTTTTCATGATCATTTCCACCCTCTCTGATCCTCTCAAGTTAATGTCATAATTTAATGATGTTAGCATTAATTTAATAAAAATTGCAGTTCATTTTGTTTTATTCTGTTTTCGAATGTCGACTTTTCAATCCAGTCAGTTCACATCAGATAAAATCAAGTACATTTTATTTCTTGTAAAATACCATTTTACTTCAAAGTATGTTATCATTTTTTAAGTTCTCAAATCAAATTCAACAATAATTTAATAGTGAATTTAAAAAAAATCACACAGAAAATACAACAACTATTCTATCAAAAACACATTAAAAATTAATAATAACTTATATTTATAATACATATGAAATATTATTACGATTTGAAATATCTGTTTTCTATTTAAATATGTTTTAAAAAGGTAATTTATTCCAGTGATGCAAAGCTGAATTTTCAGCATCATTATTTCAGTGGTTAAAAAATATTTTTCAGGATTCTTTGATGAACATAAAGGACAAAAGAAGAGCATTTCTTTGAAATTGAAATCTTTTGTATCATTATAAAAGTCTTTAATGTAACTTTTGTTCAATTCTTTTGAAAATGCATCTTGCAGAATAAAAGTATTAATTTCTTAAAAAAAAAAAAAAACTGACCACAAACTTTTCAACAGCAGTGTACAAAGTTACATTTCTACAGTAAGTCTTTCTAGGTGCTCTTCCTGATAGATCCTACATAGACTCATAGTTGTTCACTGCACATAAAATCAAAAATGTCTGTCTGATTGCATTAGAGGAATTCTGCAGTGAGTTGCTGGATAATTTTACGGCCCGAGGGTTTTAAATTACCCCCGATTCATCTCTGTCTTATAATATAAAGCATTAATTCCTTTTTTCCGTACTGTTTTATAATGGATTAATTTGCATTGAGTCCAGTGTGTAATTGATTGTGACACACACACATAGCTGGCGCAGCGGTTGTCGCACTGATAATGTGATGCAGTACACGCAGTGAGCACATGATGCACTCATAACCACGTGTGGATAAACACACACACACACACACACACACACACACAAACACACACACACACTATACTCGTGCCCCAGAGTGTGAAAATCTATGAGAGATGCTCATTATCCACTTCCACTCATCCCCCATTCTATCCCTCTTTTTCTCTCCTAAATGAAAGTGTGGAGTGGCGAAGCATCTGTCTACACCAGACTGTCAGGGTGAATGTGATAATTGTTTCTTTTCCTGCCTGATCTATTTTTGTGAACTCTTATTCATTTATACACACACACACACAATCACACCAGCTTTCTCTTGCAACACACTGTTTGTATTTAAAGATGAGCTCATATCCTCACCGGCTGCATGCGGTGCTTTCATGCTTACCTCATCGTCTATCATACCGCTGTAGCCGCTGGTAAAACCAGAGCCATCCGGAGAGACACAGCAGACTTGTTAATAAGCTGCTGAATTTTTTATTTATTTTTTATTTTTGGATACGCATAAACTTAACCTGAATCATCTTTATATTTCCTTTGGATTTCTGCATTGCAAATGGAGTCTTTGGAACCATTCAGACCAGTGACTCAATTCAGTCAGATTTAACTATTGAATTATGATTTTTTTGGAAGGATCTGCATGATTTTTTTTGTGCACAGCCAGCGAGGACAACGCAAAAGCAATGCAACTTCAGTCAGCTAAATTCTAGATGCATTTTTGAGTTAGCACTACAGACTCATCAGTAGCACAGTGCAGGAAACACTGACTTAATCAGATGCTGATGTCTGTCTGTGAGGAATATATTATAGATTTAGCCTGTATAAATAATTTTAATTTAGTGTCATCAACTTCCTACCAGAGATGAAGTCAGCATTCATGAATTAATATGTAAATATATCTTCATTTTTGGTGTCAGTTTGCAGAATAGCGCTGAAACAAGAATGAAAGTAGTAGGAAAAGTTTGGATGGATGGATGGATATAGATTGATGAATGGATGGATAGATGTATAAATGGCTAACAGATGGATGGACAGATGGATTAATGGGTGGAAATGGATGGATTGACAGATGGATGGACGGATGGATGGATATATAAATATTTAAATGGACCGATACATTTATGAATGGATGGATAGATATTTAAAAAGATGGATGAATAAATACTGGTCGATATAATTAAGATAGATGTATGGATGGATAGATTGTTGGATGATTGGATGGAAGGATGGACGGACAGATGTATATGTAGATGGATGGGTGATGGATGCATATATTTATAGATGGATGGATATGGATGTATTGATGAATAGATGTATGGATCGATGGGTGTATAAATGGATGGATGATACAATAGATGTATATATGGATGGATGGATAGATGTATAGATGGATAGATGGATGGATGGATGGGTAGATGTGCTGTAAGTCTTAAAGCCGGTGAGCAGTTAATGACACTTATCTTGTTGTTGTAGTGGGATTTGAGAAGCTGGGTGTCCTGGAGCAGGTGGATCTGACCCCCACCCTTGCACTGGGTCTGGGGTTACCCATCTCCAAGAACAGCGTGGGCCAATCAATGGACACCAGGTCAGCCGCCTCCTACAGGATAGCAATCCCACCTTCCACAAGGGTGAGTTCACATGTGCAGTTCAAAGCTAATGCACCCACACAGACATCAAAAACAAACAAACATTCTAATGCACACCACAAACAAAAAAAACGATTGGGCACATTGTATGTCGGGAAAATGGTCTTAGTGGACACTTAATTTTCAAAAAATATAACAAATTTCAAAATTAATGGCTAGAATAAGCTGCAAAGTGGGTCAAATTTAATAACAATTGTCAAAAGTCAGAGGGTCTCGAGATACATTTGAGATAGATAGCAGTCCAGTCAGGTATGCAAGGTCTGACTCTGGCAACTGTAAATGCATCTGGTTGTTTGGTCAGATATGT
Organism: Cyprinus carpio; assembly: GCF_018340385.1. Lineage (NCBI taxonomy): Eukaryota > Metazoa > Chordata > Actinopteri > Cypriniformes > Cyprinidae > Cyprinus > Cyprinus carpio. The sequence continues at coordinate 11,446,724 of NC_056585.1, read as the reverse complement.
AAACTTTACTCCTCCCAGATGGAGCATCATCAGCAGCAGTGGGAGTTTGGGAGCTTCACAATCCACATGTTAATTAGTAATGATTGATGAGAAACACGGATGTACCTTAAGCCTTTAACTGCCATACAAAGAGAGCATTCAACAGGACATTTTGCTGACTGGCATTAGCGTGAAGAAAATTCCATTATATCTGTATGCAATAGCACAGGATTTGGGAGATTCTGTTGTTTGGAGGCCAAGTGTAAATGGAGTGTGCACCAAATCGGACAGCAATCTTATCAGTCAAGATGAGTGAAGTGTAAAAAAGGCCCAAGAGATTTTTCACTTCATTTTTCAGAAGTTTGTGTCTGAACTGAAGTACTTTTTCAATATTGTCTCAAAAAGATAAATAAAAATAAAAATGAATATGTATATATATATAAATAAAAATAATTATGCATGTATACATGCGTAAAAGCACTCAAATATCATCTCAAAAACAAAATAATTTATTTATATAATATATTTCATTTATATAAAAAAAATAAACAAACATTAAAATATATACTAAAACTGAAATATAAATAAAATAAACCTAAATTTAAATATTAAAAGCACTTAACAAAATTAAAATTGAAAATGGAAAATACATAAAAGAAACTCTTTTAATATTAAATATTATTAATTACTATAAATAATACTAAAATAACAGAATCAGGGTCTCTCAGAGTGTGCATCACACTCTCACACTACACTTGGCTACTGTCTAGGGTTTTTGTCTAAAAAAGGCAATCTGCGCTATGCTTTAGTTTTCAGTCCAGTTTTGAGTAACAAGCTCATGAAACGCTGTCAGTAACCCGACATAAGAGCATGAGATTGAGTACACTGACTGGGCCTCAAGAGCACTTTAGAAGTCGAAAATGTATACCCTTTAGCCCAAGCCTATGTGCGTGTGTGTGTTTATGTGTCCTCTGCTGTCTCTTTAGCAGTTTGGTTGTAATTTCTCCCAGCAGGATGCCTGGCCTCCCACAAATATCCATCTCTGGCTCATTCACTTCTCGCTTCTTGCAGCATTTAGAGTTTTGCTGGGTTATGAGGTGTGAGTGTGTTTATTCAGGGTTGGAGTGTTTGATGGTGATGTCTGCTGACATTTTCACAGACTTGTGTTGCTGTTTCTGGAGGAGTATGTCTCGTGTAGCCAGACATTTTGACTGTCATTATAAATCTGATTCACGGCTCATTCTGGCCATGAACTGCCCACAAAAGCAACCAGAAAAGTCCTTTGTTTTTACTGCATGTATCTAATTGTTGTTAGCATAATAATAGATTGGCATTCAAATTAATGCACAGCAAAGTCGATCCATGAGCAGCTGCACAGATGCTGATGCATCCCACCGGATGAGGATCTGCTTTTATGGTGGGAAGAAAATGCCTAGCCGCCGGAGCATATACTTTGTTCACAGCTGTTCCATCCTGTTTGAATGAGAACATGTGACTGGATGAAAGTTTTTGATTTTCTTTTATGTAAGCACTGTTTATGTATGTGCAGTAAATGTGGAAGTCTACTTTTCAAATGACTTTTTTATTTCATGCATATGGTTTTTTTAATTTTAACTTTGAAATGCTTATTAGTAACACTGTTAAATAAAACTAAATATTTAATTTAATATACATCATAGATATTGTTAACATTTTATAAGCACTCGAGTACAAAATTAAATTAAATATATATATATATATATATATATATATATATTATATATAATCTATTTATCTACTATTTACTAAAACTAGATCTGGGTATCAAACATTATTAACAGCATTTGTTTGTGCTTGTTAGTTTTACTTTTTTATGTGATGATTAGGGCCTGTTAAGTCTGAAACAAATGACACAACAAAAATACATTTTATTTTATTTTTATTTAAATAGAAGCACAAATATCTCTGTAAAGACTATTTTTTATTTTATTTAAGTCCCATAGTTCTTGTTTATTCTAAAATTCCTTATGTTCTGCACTCTAACTGCTGGGAATTGCGTAAAGCTGGCCAATCATTTCAAAGCTTATGATTTCAGCCAACTCTTTATATTTTTGTATAGAATATGCATTGGACATTGAGCTTCCTCTCTTTCATCTGCGCTCAAGTGAAGGTTTGAGAGGCGTGTGGAGGTTGAGATCTGATTGATGAGGATTATACATTGCCATAGCCCACTTTCGTCCTTCCATTTTCTGAAGGAAATTGTAAAATATGAGATTGTTAGAGGTCATCTCCTAAGTCTCTGTGTGGCATACAGGCAGATATTACCTCACTTCACCCATGCCTGTCTTGCTCTCTCTAGAGTATGTAGAAACTTCTCCATCATGCTTTTGCAGCCTAATGAAGCACTTAATTAAATTGCAGATAAATTATTGTGATTAAGGGGAGAATCATTCATCAGAGTGTTTCTAAGCACATTGACCTGAAAGCGAGACGTCGGAGGTTTTCTCCAGATAACACTTTTCCCACGGTAACACGCTGAGAGCTCAAGCTCACGACGGCTCCCCATTAATATGCAACGTGCAGCAGAACCCTGACTCACACTATAGATCTTGACCTGCTTTTCCCTGTGTGTGTATGAAGCAGAGGCAGTGCTCTAAAATCTCCATACTAGCATACTACAATATACAGTAAATACTCTAGTGCATACATTTGTTTATGTTAGTCTTTTATACTAATTACTTTTCATATATAACTAATATTGCATACTGTAAAAATAATGATAGTATGATGCCATTCCAAAACACCCAGAGGTGTCTCCTTTTGTGCCATCTACATCACTACCACCACAAATTTACTATAAAACACAACAACAAAAAAAAAAAAAAAAAAAAAAAAAAAAAAACACCACACACACACACACACACACACACACACACACACACACACACACACAGAGCTTTATTAATATAGTTCAGCAAATAAAAGCCCAGATCCACTTAAACCAGAGAGGATCTTCACAGACCATCATCAACACAAATTAGTGATAATTCCATCATCAGACTCATTCAGAAGTTTATTGAAAGGCATTTTAATGGAAGGTGACGCAGGGTTTCTGAGGAGGATCTCAGAGAGGCTGATGTGTGAGGAGACATCCGTCATCATGACAAGATGATGCAGAATCCTGGGCTGGCCAGATGCAGAGACACTGACCTGTCATCCATACACACACACATATGTGCACACATATGTGCACACACATACACATATGTGGACACACAGGTCCTGTTTTGTGCTGCACTTTGTTTGACGAGCTCTACTGATTTCCCGTCTGTTTCGTGTGTGTGTGTGTGTGTGTGTGTGTCAGCACTAGTCCGATCTGTTTCTGATACACACACAAAACTGTGAGGCTCGTGTGTGTGTGTGTGTGTGAGAGAGAGAGAGAGATAGAGAGAGAGATACCAGCACCCGCACAAGTCCCAACAACTGAGCTGAAAGACATTCACCAGATGCTCAACCTGATCTGCTCACACATACTGTCCTAGGACAAAACCTGCCACCAAAAGTAACATCCCATGGATAACAAAGTATTTATCATATCATGTTGGAATATTCCACTATCTATCTATCTATCTATCTATCTATCTATCTATCTATCTATCTATCTATCTATCTATCTATCTATCTATCTATCTATCTATCTATCTATCTATCTATCTATCTATCTATCTATCTATCTATCTATCTATCTATCTATCTCCATTCTCTTTCCTTGTTTTCTTTCTTATCTCCAGCTGTAAATATTATATTCATGAATAATGCCCATTATTCCAGGAGCTGGAGAGGCTCATCCCAGCGGATGCACTGTTTGGCTTTTCTCTAACTCTCCTGCTCTGTGATCAATGCTGTGAATTAAACTTTCATTATTTAGCAGACGCCGGTGTGTCTAAGAGAGGATGGACCATTTTCAAAAAATCCTCACAGGCCAAGGTTTCTCATTGCTGTAACACTATTATGTATCTCGCAGCTCTAATATGCATGACTTCCAGTTGATACTGTGGAAATAACACTGTTTCACTGTCATAACAGTTGACTTGGATTCATGAGCTAATTCAGCCTAATCATATAATTGATTAATCACAGCCTCGGTTATTTGTGTTATGACAATAGATGAACGTTCCAGCAAAGTGAATTCATTCATAAGAGAATAAATTCATGTGAAAATGCCTCTAATGTTCTGTTTTACCTTCTAACGCTCAGTAACCGTCCCATTCATCACTTTTTCTGTGGGTTAACATGATCTTTGTCAGCAAATCACATCTCGGTTTATCACCTTTCTGTCTTTGGGGTTCACACAGACACCGATTAAGATGCTACATAGATGCTCGGGAAAGAAATATTAAAGATTCACAGGTTTCACATGGCCTGGAGGAATGTGTGGCTTTACATACCATCTGTCCTAAGTAGCATGCATGATTAGAAATCATATTTGGGATGCATGATCATGCATACTACTTAGGACATATAGTATATAAACCAAAATCATAATAAGTGAAATAGTTAAACTGTTTACTAAATCATAATAAGTTAAGTTAAACAGTGCCCTCCACTAATATTGGCACCCTTGGTAAATATGAGCATAGGTGGCTGTGAAAGTAAATCTGCATCGATTGTCCCTTTGATCTTTAATTTAAAAAATTAACAAAATTCTAACCTTTCATTGAAGTAAAACAATTGGAAGTGGGAGGAAATTCACATTATGAAATAAATGTTTTTCTCCAATGCATGTTGGCCACAATTATTGGCACCCCTACAAAGTAAAATATCTAGTATATTCATATTCGTATTTACAATATCTAGTATATTCCCATTCATATTTACATTTTTAGCACACCAGAGTGACTAGAATCATGAAATTGTCCAACCATGACTTCAAAAAAATTCAGGACACTGTATATAATATGCCGTATGTGCTCATATGGGGTTATCTGGCTGGTTTTTGCATGCAGTAAACATTATGAACAACCCCATTGCTCTACAGATTAAGAGTTCATGTGCAACTTTTTCAGTTGCCATGGCAGTTTCAATTAATATTGAATTTTAGGGTAATTCATTTAGCATCCATTAGTTATTTAGCATCCATTAGTGCCTTAAGTTAATTTGGCTAGTAATTTAAAGTAATTCATTTTGTGCATCCCAACAGTTTGCAAGAGGCTTATTGTATAAAGATGTAATTTTAAGTGCATGCTCTTAAAGTATGCAAATTGCAATGCAGCCTGTATGCATTCATGGACATTAATTGCACATCAATTTGGGCTGAGAAATTACCCTGCAAAAGATAATTTAAAGGCATTATTGTGTTAAATGAGAAAAGTATTGCATGCACATTGCAAAAAAAAAAAAAAAAAAGTAAGTTTAGAAAGAAATATTTTGATTCAACAAGGCAGTGGTCATAACATTGTTTTCAGAAGCTGCTTCTGAAGTGGCATTTAGGTATATTTACACAGACTGTTCAGAAGTTGCATGGGTTTTTAAAAAAAAAATTGTTGTTGGTTTTAGTAACAAACAATGAGGAAATAGTTTCCTTTAAATCTGTGTCATTGTTATTCCAATATCTGATTTTAACATACTGACACTTTAGCATTCACTAACTTGCTCAACAACCTGGTTGTCTGTGTCAGTTGTTGAGCTGCAAGACTGTAGAAGCTGGCCGTTCATGCCTAATGCGTTTTAAGTGGTGCTCAGACACATTTCAGAAAGCCGTATGTGTCACATACTTGGGTCAAGTTTGTTTCCCGTTGTGTGCGTGTCATTCTTCACAGCATCAGCTCTGTGGAGAATCAGAGCTCAGAGGTGGGGAGAGACATGTTTAGAAAGAGAGAGCCACAGAGCGAGACAGAGGTGTCCTGTAGTGAAGTGTCTGGGCGGTATGAGGCAGACGTGCCTGTTAGCTCACTCTGAGATCCCGCTGTGAAGGCCCTTAGTGTCTGTCTGCTTTAAAACACAGCCAGCAGACACCTGCTTCTTATGCAACAGCTTCCTCATGGCCTCTTCATAATACTGTGGCTCTGTTTCAAAACCTAGTGAGCATTTTAAGCCATTATATGTGACGGCCGTTATGAAGATAAATATGTCATTTAAAACACCTTCTTATGGCCAGCATTGCATTTATTCTTTGGTGAAGTTAATGGCATTCTCTCTCTTGTGTTCTGGTTTCATCTCTGGCATTGTTCATGTCTTTTCAAATTTTCCTGTACTTTCCCCCGTCTCTCTCTCGCTGTCACAGAGGACGGTTACGAGCAGTTTCACGTGGCTGAGAAATCTCACGGAAGCTGGATGAAGCTCTATTTGGATGGAAACAGATCAGAGGTTCTGAGTAACATGGGCAAGAAGGTTCTCAAACAGTATCTGGAGGCCTTGAAGGCAAACATCTGGGCAAATACGACATGTACTCCATGATCATGGGCATGATCTTCATACTGCAGGTGAGATCCGTTTAAACCTGAAGACGCCACATTTCATTTCACGTGAATGAAAATGAGGCTGTAATTGCTTTGTTCACAAAGTATGCCGTCTACTCAAACTAAACTTTATTCAAGGTTCTGGCTGTAAAGGTCAGTCTGATTCACTCATAAAGTATTTCACATTTTTAACAGGCAGGTTTTGCTTCAGCTATCATAATTTCACATCTATATTCAGGCAGGTTTTGGCAGATCCTCATCAGATTCGAACACATGCTCCTCCACGACTATCACTTGCAGTCATAGCTGAAACTAAAGCATTTAACACGTCATAAAACTCATTTCCTGGTGCAACGTGAATTTGGAAGGTGTATGTTCTGTGTCACTAAATTACACGTGAACGCAGTTTTAGCTAGTGATAAGAAAATTAATTATTTAGCAAATTAAATATCTTTCAGAATCTACTGGCAGCCTTTTCAAGAGACAATGCATAGTCCCTTTTGCAATTTTAATTGAAATAAATTAGTAAAATAAACACATTTAAAATACAGACAATATACTGTAAGTAATACAGTATAAAACAAATGTTTTATTTTTTTTTTATGTAGAAAATGCAGTGTCCGTTCATACATCAAATTATGTTGGATTATCTTGAAATGCGTTTTTTCAGTATTTTGTTTAATTAAAAATACATTAAAAACATTAATAATGTGAAATGTTATTACAATTTAAAATCGCTGTTTTATATTTGAATATATTTTAAAATGTAATTTATTCCTTTGATCAAAGCTGAATTTTCAGCATCATTACTCCAGTCTTCAGTGTCACAAGATCCTTTAGAAATCATTCTAATATGATGGTTTTCTGCTCAAGAAACATTTCTTATTATTATCAATGCTGAAAACAGCTGTGCTGCTAATTATTTCTTGTGGAAACTGATTTTATGATCAGAAACCGTGATTCATTTTTTATGGGACTATTTAATGAATAGAAAGTTCAAAGACAGCATTTATTTGAAAATGAAATCTTTTGTAACATTATAAATGTCTTTACTGATGATTTAATGTATCCATGTTACATAAAAATATGAATTTATTTCAAAGCATATCTTCCTGGCTCCATACATTTTAATGGTACTATATGTTTCATTTGCCATCATTCATTCTAATACATTAGCAGTTATATGAGTACAACTATTTTTAGACTAGCTCCATTCTCTCAATATCACACTAGCTAAATATTTTTATATGAGTACAACTATTTTTAGACTAGCTAAATATTTTAGCTGCTGATCTTAAATACTAAATTAGGTTGTAAATGGATTAAACTGCTTTAAAGTGTGTGTAAAAAGTTTAATGGTTTACTGCTTTGTGTTTGTAGTTAACTGTGATGTCTGCGACCGGCTGCCTTTATCATTCTGTTTTGTTCTGCTCCATTTAGGAGAAACTATAAACCTTCGAAAGAAATAGATGTGTGACCCTTAAGAAAACAGTAGAGTTCATTTCACTCAAGATTACAGTGAAATAAACTAGAAGTTTTGTGTGAAACCTATTTCCAGATCTTATATATATATAACTTATATATATAAATGGATTTTGGGACTCTGACTAGCACACCGCACACAACCGCACCTTACAGCTTAGTTTTTCTATATTTCTATTTGATTCTTTTTCTTCCGTTGGCTGATAACAAGGCTAATGGCGGTCAGACGTGAGTTGAGAGAGGAGTTCGGAGGTCTTACAGTGGCGTGAAGGAGGATCAATGTCTGAGTTTGAAGGACTGCGGTCTCCCATCTCATTTACACGCCTTACCCTGCCAACTCATTATGAGCTTAATAACTCCCTCTCTTCTCTCTAATTAACAATAAAGAGCTTGCCAGCCCTCACGGTAGAGTTCAGATCCAGTCTGGTGCGGGTTGCTGGAGAAGCAGGATTTATTCCTTCAGCCTCTCAGTTTTGGATTTGGGTTTCCACTGTTTTCTTGTTTCCTCAAGTCAACATGGTATCAAAACTGACCCTGTTTGCTTTCCTAATACAAGTTCCTGGTCTTTTTGTGTATGTTTCATCAGTACAGATTATTCCTGTAAAGATGTTTGTTTAATGTATTTCATAATCTTTCATTATTATGTGATAAACAACTTTCCTTTTTTGGGAAACAATGTTAACCAGTAGCTATTAGACACTGTTTTAAGCTACTAAAATACCTCGACATGTTCTGGAAGGTAAATCTGACCTTTAACCTCCACATCCCAATCAAAAATCATCTTCTCAAAAGTGGGTTCCACTATAAATCTATGCTTTCATTTAGAAATACATCATGATACAGAACTAGAATAGAAAATACAATTAAAATGTGGTCACATATTTATTTAAAGAGGCCATATGTTATTCTTTTGTACACTTTTTGTAGTCATAAATTAATTTCTTCTATAGTACAACTTCAAAAGTCTGGTGTCAGTAAGATTATTATTTTTAATTTAATTTTATATTTTGAAAGAAATTGATACTTTTATTCAGCAAGAAATGCATTAAATTGATCAAAAGTGACAGTGAAGATATTTACAATGTTATAAAAGATTTGTTTCAAATAAATTCTCTACTTCTGAACTTTTCATCATAAAATCACAGTTTCCACAAAAAATATTAAGCAGAACATCTGTTTTCAACATTGATAATAATAATAAATGTTTCTTGAGCAGCAAATCAGCATATTAAAATGATTTCTGAAGGATAGCATGACACTGAAGACTTGGAGTAATGATCTCAGGAATAAATTACATTTAGAATTTTTTCATTGAAAACATTTACATTTAAAATTAAATTAATGAACACATGGTTGTGACATTGTAAATACTAGCCTAGAGAGAAAGTCTTGCTGTTTGCAACATTCACCTTTTTTTTACCTCTTTTCAAAGCTAGGTTGTGCATTTAGAGGACTGTGGTGCAACAAACTCAACACCGCAAGCACGTAATTCAGCTACTCTTGCGGTGTAGACGTGGTATTAGACTGTCAGCACGATAAAACCCTCTCTGAGAAGATGCATCTCTAAATTCATCCCTTTAAAGCTGCACTGCTATAGTCATCAAAGCAGCACTTTTCAAAGAAATTCACCACCTTCAAGAATAAACACAATTACTGTCAGACTTCAAATCACCTGTTGTGAGTGATGTTCCCATTATTATGCACAATCCACAGCTCTCAGTTATTTGCAAAACTATAATAGTTCTGTGCAATAGAAGATTATAGTTATTTATTTGTTATAGTTATTTAGCCTGTTTATTTGTTCAGTATCTGTCAGATGCCCTATTTAATGTGCTATTGATGTCTACCGTTCAAAAGTTTAAGATTTGTAAATTGTATTTTTTTGCTTTGATTGAATTCTTTTTTCAAATAAATGCTGTTCTTTTCAACTTCCTTGAATCAAACAATCCTGAAAAAAATTTAAGACATTTCCACAAAAATATTAGTATTTTTTTTTATTCAAGCAGAAAATTCTATAAAACAACACAAGCTTTTGCATGCGTATGAGAAACATTTCGCAAGCTCACGCAGAAAAGTTTCGGGTTGTGTCACTCTCTGCCATCTTACAACGAAGAAAACAAAAGCATGGAATGCTAATAAATACCTACACCTGAAATTGAAACAGAACATTTGTCGTGAACATGCAAAGGTTTCTCGTGCGCACGCGAATGTCTGTGTATTTTTTCTTTTTGCAAAGGTCCCTTAATGGGCTCCGTAGTTTTGCACCACAGGAATAATTACAAATGTAAAATATATTCAAAAAGAATTAATTTAAAGTTAATTTAAATTGTAATAATATTTCACAATATTACTGTTTTTACTGTATTTTAGATCAATTAAATGCAGCTTTGCTGAGCAAAAGTATGGAAGCCAGTGTCTGCCATGGAATAAAAAATGTAAAACGGTAAATTAGATTTTTTTTATCTCACATTTCAGACTTTTTTAAAATCACAATTCTGAGTTTGTTACACAATTCTGACTTTTTTCCTCAGAATTGTGATAGAAAATAAATTTATCATAATTGCGAATAAAAAAAGTCTGAGTTGGGAGATAAAAAGTTGCAATTACATTTTTTATTTGAAAATATATAGTTTAATCATGACAACTCTCTGAAGATTTTAGCATGGTAATGAATATGACAATATTAATGTATTTTGTCTTGGCAGAATAGATCTGCTACTCTGCTGCTGCTGCTGTTGGGTATTGCTTTAGTTGTAACTTTATTGTTGCTGCTGCAAGCAAGTACAGGAACTTGCTACTGCCAATGCATATTGCGATAGGGTGCTGTGAGTATTTAAGACATACTGCTGCTGCATAGGATATAAAATAACCCGTAGAAGATCTATACAGGTGGAGCTGGGGAAGGTGGAGCGTTTCAGAGAAACTCTGAAAAGCGTGCAGCAGGAATCTCTAGTGAATGCTAGCCAGCCATATAAATGCAAGGCAGTAAGCTCATTGGCTGCATATGCAGAATGAACCAATCAGCTTGTGCCAAGTCGTTTAACTCCCTGAATATCATCAGTTATGTTAACAACCATCAGCCTGCACCATCTAGAGCTTCATGCCTAAACTATATATTTATTGTCTTTATTAAGACCTTAGGATCTGATTCAACAGAAAATACAAATGACTCGACCGGCAGCAAATAAACATCATTTCCAGTCTTCTAGGAGGAACAAAGACCAGAGTTTCTCAATCTCATGTGACCCACTGGATGCCCTCAGACCTTCTGACATTCTCCCCATCCCAATGGATACTGTGTCCTTTAAATCTCATTGACTGGATGAGGTATTGACTGCAGTACTTCAATAATGGATTGCACTTAGCAAATACAGCTGTTGAACTGTGGCAGGAAAAGGTCTTTAGCTCACGCGCACAAATACAGTAGTGTGCATCAAATGCGGTGATTTCTTCTGTTCTGTAGGCCTGGAGAAAGGTATCACAACCACCGTAGATGAACAGTGTTACAATGTGTTTCCTCCCTAAAGCTATGAAAAATATGGTTTTAAATGAATGTGACTGATGTTAACATGCCTATGAAGACAAATGTCTTAGTAACACTTTACAGTAAGGTCCCATTAGCTAACATGAGTTAATCCCTTAACTAAAATGCACTAATAATGAGCAATTCATTTGTTACAGTATTTATTCATCTTTGTTAACAAAAATACAATTGTTCATTGTTAGTTCATGTTAGGACCATTAACAGATTTTGATTTTAATAACGTATTGGTAAATGTTGAAATTTACTATTATTATTATTTATGTATTTTAACTAATGCAGTTAATGGTAAAAAAGAAGTCTTCAGAAGCAATTGTGCATGTTGTTTTCTTAATCACTATATTTCCCTAACAGAATGTTTCCTTGTTATTCAAGGTACTTGAGTCTGTGTAAAGTCTTCTTCTCTTGAGGTTAAACGCATGAAATAACATCATTTAGATTCCACTGGCTGTAAGACTCTGCTTGTCTCCTGAGGGCCAATTCCACATACAGTAAATTAATAGCAAAGCATCTCCCCAGAGTCAAACCAGCAACAAATACTCATCTGAAACAAAACTTTTCGAATGACTTTTCTGGAGTTTTGTTGTGTAAATGGGTCAGCTGTTATTCAAAATGATTAAACCAAATTCATTCAGTCAACCATCCACTGAATGCCTGCAATTAAAAGCAAACTGAAATGTGTTTTGCAAAGCATGTAATGTGAAGTATTTCGAAATGGAACAAGATGTTCAACAAGAAAAATAAAATGGGCTTGATTTTGTTGTGCTTTGCTTCCAGACCCATGAAATCGGACATTGAGATTCATTAAAAATACAGATTTTTTTTGTTACCATGCAGTATGTCTAATTATATATATATATATATATATATATATATATATATATATATATATATATATATATATATATATATATATATATATATATATATAAATATAATTTTTTTTTTTTTTTTTTTCAGAAATGCAAGCTTGATTATATAATACATTATATTAAATATATTTATATATAATATAATATTTAAATTAAAGAATATTTAAATTATATAATTAAATATATAGATTTAATAATATTAAATATACAAATCAGCTTTTTTATCTTGATTAATAGTTTCTTGATTTTTTAAATTATTATTATTATTTTTTTTTTGCATTGTGAACAACAACCCATTTCCGGCAATGCAAGCTTGATGATATAATATATCATATGTAATATATTTAATAATAGAGTATATAGTATTTTAAAAATATATTTAATATAGATAGATAGATAGGATAGATAGATAGATAGATAGATTACTACATTTCATTTTCTGCTAACAAGACTATAGTATACTTTAACTGCGAGGATGTGAGTTTACATGCTTGATGAATCGAACAGCTGCTTTACCCAGCAAACTGACAAAAAGATCTATACTTTAATGAATTGCACCAATTAGCTTTACTCACGGTGTTGGACAAAAGGTCAAAATAAACAAGGAGAAGTGTTGTTGAAAAGGTACCACAATAGCTGTTACTTTCTGAACAGTATTAGAGGACTCCAGAGGTTGCCAAAAACAGTAGGTAATTTGCTCTGTAATTTTTACACCGGCTCTGTGAGAAATACACAGACGTGTTCAATTTGGATGGGATTGAAATCACAAAGTGCAGCTGGGAAACAAATTAACCTGATCTAGAGAACCTGTCCAAACAGGGCAGAGAGGGGTGGAAATGAGCATGGTGTCGTCATCCGAAAACAAAAGTCATTTCACAGAGTTAACTAATAAAGCCTTCTGTAAATATCAGGAGAAACCATCTTTGCAGTAGCTGACATATTCTAACAATGAAAAATACTTATACAGCATTTATTTTTCTTGGTTATTTTTAATCTTAAATTAATCTTACCGACTGCAAACTTTTAAACGGTAGTGTATGCTAATACATTTTTATAATTTCAAGTTGAATTAATAACATTGATATAAGAATGAACATGAACCAAAAATCAATAGTATACTTACATGTTAACATTAAGATTTTGCCATAATTGCTGTTCATTGTTGGTTCATGACAACTTATACCAGAAACAGGCATTATGAAATAAATATGGTTAATTATGATTTTGTGTTTTGTGTCTCCACCAAAATATCTGATTGCAGCCTGATTATTTTATCCCCTGTTTTCCAGCCTCTCGTCGTTCACATATACTTTTGGCCCTTAGTGCTAAATCAAGTTCCCACAAAGCTTTTATCTCAGATGATCGGCAGTTTGTGTCTTTTCTCTGTTAAATATTAACGTGGCGGTTTCTGACCCTCCGATCTCAAACATCGCTCACAGTGCAAATGTAAGATCCCGTAGAGACGTCAACGAAGAAAGCCGTGAACAAGTGAACCGGATGGTGACAAGAAAAGAGCGAGTGCATTTCAAAGGCAGCGTTTGACTGTCGGTGCATTGTTGGGAGTCTGAGGCAAGGACACGTCAGCTTGTGTCCTTTTTTAAAGCCTTGCTCGCCTGCTTTTATCAGAAATCTCTCAGAGAGAGAGAGATCTGGATTTACTTCTTGGCTGTCATTGCAATCGACAGTTTTTTGCAATGAAAAAGCTGAACATGCATTAGCAGGAGGCTTCCTGACAGTTGTGTTTCTGAGGTGGTGGACAGGTTTTCTCCAGTAAATAACCTCTAAATTCCTTACAGTTCTTTCTTTAGGCTTGTTTATGAAAACATGTTCTAATGTAGAGCTGCAGACAAACTCATCATTAATTTCCCATAAGCCTTGTCTAATCAGTCTATACAGTTTGCAGCCAATCCAGTGTCTGCAAACCCAGACTTGCCGGCCAGCAACAAGACCCCTGCTAAGGTGAGTGAAAAGGTTTCTGCGCCATGGGCATCACCAAATGTTTCCCCTTAAATGGACGTCTGAAATAACCACAACATTACTCTGAGATAAAGTGCAGCAGTTGGGTTCTTCTGGAAGTAAAAACGCCATTTATTCTCTCCATGGGGAAATAGATTTTTGACGATAACTGATAAACCTTTAAAGACAGACCTGTTGTGAGCTCCGAGGTTGTTAATCAATAGTATGTGCTTTTGTTGAAGCAAAATATTTATGAAATAATAATGTTTAATTGCAGAATTTGTGGTGAAAAACTACATTACCCATGATGCTGTACAAAAAAACCAATCATACATTTGCGTCTACAAAAGAGCTGTCTACTCCAATGAAGCAAAAAGCTGCGCTTGTAAGAAACAAATCCATCAAGACTTTTAAACTTCAAACCGTCGCTTCCAGCTAAAATATGAGACCATAATCCATAACGCTTCCTTCAGTAAAAAAGTCTGTGCCCTGTTGTTCTCTAACATCAAAATCCACACACATCTTTGTTTAGAAATATTTTCACTTGTAAAAAGTGCTTGATCTGTGCATATTTCTCTCCTGATTCAGACGAGATTACTTTTTCACTGGAGAAAACAGTGTTATGGATTATGGGCTTGTATTTTAGTCAGAAGCAATGGTTTGAAGTGTAGTGCTGTCAATCGATTAACATTTTTAATCGAAGTAATCGCATATTAATCACACATCAAATTTGCAGCAGGCATATCACCCTGCAGCCCAAGACTGGTTGCCCACTGAAGCTAAGCAGGGCTGAGCCTGGTCAGTACCTGGATGGGAGACCTCCTGGGAAAACTAGGTTGCTGCTGGAAGAGGTGTTAGTGAGGCCAGCAGGGGGTGCTCACCCTGTGGTCTGTGTGGGTCCTAATGCCCCAGTGTAGTGATGGGGACACTGACAAAAAGCACCGTCCTTCGGATGAGATGTTAAACCGAGGTCCTGACTCTCTGTGGTCATTAAAAATCCCAGGATGTCCTTCGAAGAGTAGGGGTGTAACCCCGGCATCCTGGCCAAATTCGCCCATTGGCCTCTGAGCATCATGGCCTCCTAACCATCCCCATATCTACTGATTGACTTCATCACTCTGTCTCCTCTCCACCAGTAAGCTGGTGTGTGGTGGGCGTTCTGGTGCAATATTCAATCCGTCGCATCATCCAGGTGGATGCTGCACACTGGTGGTGGTTGAGGAGATACCCCCTTTTATTTGAAACGGCTTTGAATGCCCAGAAAAGCACTATATAAATGTAAGAAATTATTATTATTATTATAATTTGAAACAACTGTTTTCTATTTGAATATATTTTAAAATGTTGCATGTGAGGTCCCCTGGTTGGTGATTTCAACAATTTCAGCGTCTTTTTGTGATGACTTTGCATTTATAAGAGAAACAAAAGTTCTAAAAAAAATTTAAATTAATGGATTCAAATACAATAGCAGTAGAGCTATCCATAAAGCATCTTTGAACTGTTTTATTTGGTTCATTTTGCACTTTAATTGTCAATCAGTCTGTAGCTCCATAAAGGTGTTTAGACCCAGTAATGTTAAAAAAGAAATCTAGACCCAATTTAATCCAGCAATCAGACACCACAGCTAGCAAAGCTTGCATATACTGCCATTTATATGTCATCAAGAAGAAAATTATTTATTTCTATTATTGATAGTTTTCAATAGTAATTACAAGATACTTAATGCGTTTACACCAAGAAATGATGATGACGCTTCTTAAATTCTCAGAAAATCTTGGGTGTTTTCAAACTTTTGGAGGGAACTGCAGAAAGTCTTATGACTTAAGAGACAAAAAAACATTTCTTTGTTTGTCTAGATTGAGCTGCTGTTTTGGCCTCCATGATGAATGTGAGATGGGAATATGACCATCAGATCAGGCATAGAAATGTCTTTGTTAAACATCATTGAAGTTTATAATGCTAGAGTCTCGAGAAAACATTCTGAGTCATTCTTCATCCACAAAATCGTATGAAAATTATCCACCCAGGCAAAGGTTCATGGATAAAAAAAGAATTTGCTCCAGAGTTAATGAGATAAGAAGAGGACACCTCTTTTAATTACCTCTTTACAGGAAATAAAGATCTCCCTCTCTCTCTTTCTGTGGCACGCAATAGAAAATTGCTGACAGTCAGATGTGAGAACAAACAGAATGATCATTAGGCATGAAATAGGGCAAGGCAGTGACTGTAAGAGCCAAGTGAAAGTTTTGCAGCATCACTCCTCCATTCCCAGTTGAGTTCCTGTCACCTTCCACCTTCCAGACGGCTGTCTGTCATTTGAAGCATCAGTCGTGCTCAATATTTAATGAGCAGGTTTCTGCTCCAGTTTCCGTCTCTGGTGGGAAGAGCTCAGTTTCATGCACAGGGAATATGTTGGGCTTTAAATTAAATGCTGGTTTTTAGGAGCATTCAGGTTGAATAAAGAGAAATCGTCCCGCCTGAGGCATCTTCAAGGGGCCGTATCATGGAAATCAGGATATTCTGGCTTGTTTGATGTACTATGTTTGCTAGAGAGTGACACACACTCGAGTACTCGAGCATGATAGCAATGATCATTCAGGAAAACACACTAATGATTTATGTGATCGGTGATGATGGCATATTGGGGTTAGGATAGCATTTTTATCAGCTCATGCGTTCCCTACCATCAAACCCTATAGGAAATATGCTACAAAAACACATTTAATGAAACCTAAGCTGCAAAACGGCTCATTTAGACATTTTTGTGGTTGTGACCTGTAAACTTTATTACTCATTTAAAAAAAAAATCTGATACTGTTTTTGGTGTAAGAGCCCATTTCTTTGGTTGGACAATAGTAGCACAATATTTGTGCAATGTCATGTTTTATTATAACAACAAAAAAGGAAAGGAAGGGAGCCAAAAAAGGTTGTTGAAGTAAAAATTTTATTTTTCAAACTATTGTGCTTTATTTTAAAATATTATTATCCTTAATTGTTTAAAACATTTTAAACTTCAATTCAAAATAAAATATAAATATTAGATTAAAAACTAAAAGATAATTAGAAAATGTTAATAATGTTAATAACTGAAGTAAGTTTGAAACACAAAAATTACTAACTGGAAATAAATAAATATTGAACTAAAACTGAAATAAAAAATAAATTAATAACAAATTACAAGCAATTAACAAAAAAACAAAAAAAAAAACTAAAAAAAAAATGAAAACTAAAAAAAAGCACTTATCAAAATTACAAAAAATTAAACTACAATTAAAATGAAAACTATAAAAAAACAGCTAATTAAAATACTAATACTAATATATATATATATATATATATATATATATATATATATATATATATATAAACACAAAAATAACACTGATATGTTATTATCTGTGTGCATACACACTCACACACACATGTTGGTATTGGTGGTTTACAGGGACTCTCCATAGTGAAGTGTCCTCATAAACCACCTTCTTCACATTTTAATACATGTGTCATACCCATGTCATTATACAAATTTGTGTCCTCATAAACCACCAAAACCAGTGCGCGCACACACACACACACACACACACACACACACACACACACACACACACACACACACACACACACACACACACACACACACACACACACACACACACCTATGTGTGTGTGATAAAAAAAAATGAATAATACAATTCTATGTAGAAATAGGCTGTTGCCCCTTTGAAATGCACCACAGCCTCAGATGTATAATTGACAGGTGCAGATCCAGGAGACAATTGGCTGTATTTCCAATTCATTCTCCATATAATGGGCTCTCCGAGGATTCAGGTCAATGTAACAGAAATTTGAGTTACTCCCACATGTGTGACAGTGACCCCTCAGCCGATACCTGTGAGACACAGGTGAAGTGAATCATGGGATTGACGCAAAGCATCTGCAAGTTGCTCATGATTGACACTAACCTCCCTCACTGATGGCTTATTGGAACTGCTGAGATCAGTAGAAATTAGAGAATGATGATCATTCTAAAAGCATTAAAGATTAATGCTTAGATCTATGTCAAAATAATCTTGTTTCTATGACAGTAACTTTTGTGTATTCCTATCATATCTTTTTTTTTCATTGGCAGGACATATGTTAATAATGCATTCATGTTTATAATAATAGCAATAAATACATACATATATAAATAATTGTAGTAATATACAAAAATCAATGTTACAAAAATCAATCTTGTTTTAAAGGTGATTCCAGCTCTGTTTCCAACATATGTGTGTTGTGTCTGTATTTCATGTCCCTTGCTGTTGGGAATTCTGGCACAGTGTTTAATTAGTATGCATTAATTGCCTCCGGATCAATTAGTGCTGCTGTCATCCTTGTTCATAGATATTTACACTACACACCACAGAATATTTTTTTTTTTATAATAAAACAAAAATCTACACCCACTCTCACAATATCACAACACCCAATCCCTCATTCCTTCATGTGTTTTCAAATGTGCTCATTTGCATATTCCTAAGGTTTTTGTAATCTTTGTTCAAAATGTAATAACATACTCCATTCTGTTTTTTTTTTTTTTTTACATACATACCCTTTTGGAATACTTTATTTTTAATAATGTACTTATTCACCAATATTCGCCAAATATTGAGCTTTTTGTTGTAGTATAATGGAGTCAAAAGCCTCACCTATTAATACATTTGATGCACTCTATGAAATTACACTTTGATTTGACATTTTGTAGAATTTTTTGTTCCATTTATATTAAATTAAAAAAAAATATTGTGGAAAACAAGTGAATTTATCATACCTTCAAATCCAAAAAATTACAATCATAACAAATTTGCTCTATTCATATTTCTGTTGAATAATAGATAAAAAGATAAAAAAGAAAGCAAATTTTGTATTGACTGTATTAATAGGCACTGTTTCAAAGAGTTTTCTTGTCCAAATATGTCAAAAAAGCAGACAATTTCCCTGTGATGTACTTATTTTTATTAGTGTTCATTTCGTTAATGAAAACTATGACGAAAAATGTTTGTCAACAAGGTTTTTTCCCCTGACGCAAATGAGACGATAATAAATTCATTAAACAATAACTGAGACTAAACGAACATGTTATATCGTTGACGAAAAAAAAAAAAAACGAGACTAAAATGTAGTTAAAAGAACAAAAACTTTTCCAAAACGTTTTTTATTTTTGTTGAAAAAAGTGGAGGCAAAAAAAATAATACATCATTACAACACTCAATTATGCGGTTGCCAGATATCAAGACCTCAAATCCCCCAATCAGAGCTTTTCTGTTAAACAGATATGTACGTAACTCTGCCCAGCATCTGCCCGGAAAAAAATTAATATGATAGTGCTCACAAACGTCTAAGGTTACGTATGTAACCCTGGTTCCTCGAAAAACGTCTAAGGTTACGTATGTAACCCTGGTTCCTCGAAGGAACGAGACGCTGCATCGGTGACGCTTTGGGGAAACGCCCTCAGCGTGAACCGCTCTGAATCACATGTGTAATCAGTCCAATGGATGGGCGAGACGTCATAGGCGGGTGACGTCAGAGACCAGGAAGCTTAAAAGATTTAGCCTCAAGTGGATGAAGCAAGCGCTGGCAGAGATGCCGGAAGTGTGGCACTGCGACGCAGCGTCTCGTTCCTTCGAGGAACCAGGGTTACATACGTAACCTTAGACGTTCCTCTTCAGGAACTCGAGCTGCGTCGGTGACGCTTTGGGGAACGAGAATGCCCACGCCGCCAGACTTACAGATCTCTGCCTAGTGTGGGAAACTGCACAGCTAAAGCAAGAGAAGGAGTCAGGACCCTGACAGTAATCGGGACAACCCGTCCAATGGCCAAACTTCAGAGGAGTGAGTCTTGACCCCCAAGAGAGGGGAGATCAGAGGACTCGAGGCCTCAGGATAGCATCCCGATCCACCGCTTAGCATAAGCTTCTTCTGGCCGGAGGCCTTAGCCTCAGCACACCGCAGAGGAAACGTGTAACCAGATAGTGTCTGCCCACTGACTGGCCACCGAGAGGGGCACGGTAGGTCGCAATGGCCGCCACGTAGACCTTCAGGGTGGAGTGGATCAACCCTACAGAGAGAAGGTCCTGCAGGAACTCCATCACCATAAAAACCGGGCAGTTAACTGGGTCGAGCTGGCGGTCTCCGCATCAAGAAGTGAAAAAACGTACAGATGAAGCCTCGGCCACATCTGTACCATGACGTCCAGTGGAGCTGGATGAGTCAGAGGAAGCCAGAGAGTACAGTGCAATGTCTCTCGAGTTGCAAACAGAAAACAGTGAGTCTGGCCAACCTCTCCAACTGTGCTTCATCACCTCAGTGTAAAGCCGTCATTCCCCGGGCCTCAGCCCCTGCCTCGACAGGATGTCTGTTCCCAAGTTAGATGCCCAGGAATGTGGACTGCTTTCAGCAAGAGGAGTTCATCCTGGGACCACACAAGGATCTGGTACACTAGTTTGTACAAACGGTGTGAGCGCAGACCTCCTTGGTGGTTGATGTAAGAGACCACCGCTGTGTTGTCGGTGCGCACACCAACACATGGTGATCTCTCAGGTCCAGGAGCTCAAAGCACGGCCAGCATCTCCAGGGAGTTTATATGCCATGTCAGATGGCGACCACTCCACAGACCGTGGGCAGGGTGGCCACTCATGACCGCACCCCAGCCAGTGAGGGACGCGTCCGTCGCTAGCATCACGCGGCGACAAGGAGCTCCCAGCACCGGGCCCTGAGACAAGAACCAAGGCTTTCTCCACATGTCCAAGGCACGTAGGCACCGCCGCGTGACCTTCAGCATGCGAAGTGGGTTTCCCCTCGGGGAGAACCCCTTGGTCTTGAGCCACCTCCGTAGGGATCTCATGTACAGCAGGCCAATAGTATTCACATTGGACGCAGCTGCCATCAGACCCAGCAATCTCCGAGACTGCTTGACAGAGAGTGACCGGCCTTCTCTCACTCTCACGACTGGAGTGAGGATCGACTCTATCCGAGCAGGTGACATACGTGCCTGCATTGTGGTCCAATCCCACACCACGCCCAGATAAGTGGTTCTCTGTACTGGAGAATGCACACTTTTCTTGGTGTTAAGTCTTAACCCCAGCTCTTTCATGTGAGCGAGAACGACATCTCGATGCCGAACCGCCAACCGCTCTGATCGAGCTAATATAAACCAATCTTCGATGTGGTTAAGTTGTGAAAGCGTGGGGTGAGAGTGCAAGGCCATAGGAAGAACCGTATTAGTAGGCTTTTGCCCCCAAAAGCAAACCTCAGGAACTTCCAATGAGGAAGGATGGAGAAGTGCATCTTATGATAGATCATGACACACCAGTCCTCGGACTTGGTCTGTGCAAGCGTGCTGAACTTCAGTCCCCTGACTGAGCGGTTCAAATAATGCAGATCTAAAATAGGACGCAACATCTCATCCTTCCTCAGAACAGTGAAGTACCGGCTGTAGGACCCGGACTCTGCAACGGGAGGAGGGACCACCTCAATGGCCTCCATCCTCGGAGAGTGTCTACTTCTGTTCCATTACCAGAGCCTGCTCAGGGCCCACCAAGGTGGAAAGGTACCCATTGAATTGAGGCAGAAGAGAACCGAACTGGATTCTATGGCCTCTCACTACAGTGTGCAGGACCCACTGAGACACATTTGGCAGTAGTTTTCACGCTGCCAAATAGTCTACTAAGGGAATCAGCCTCTCAAGACTGACCTCTGGTGTCATCAGAGCAGTTAGCTCGGTGCCCTGAAGCGGCGCACCAGCAGGAGACGGCCGAACTAGCTGCTCTAGAAACCTCCCAAGAGGTCGCGAGCCTCTTAGCACTGCTACGTTTCTGGGCGGTAACTGAGAGAAGCACTCACCGGAGACCGCTGCGCCCTGGAACACCGGCAGGGTTGGCAGATCGATCTCCTGAGGGCACTGAGGAGAGACGGGCACCGTGTAATGCGGTGTATACCGCTCTTCCCCAGAGGGGCCTGCCCTCTGAGGTCCTGAGCCACAGCATCAGGACTCTCATAGCTGAAGTCACCTAAAACGACGGTCCTCAGACCCACGTCGTCTGCTAGGAAGACTAGACCAGATCCTGCTCGGGGCAGGACCCCATGAAGTACACTTGGCAGGGACTCCCATACCGCCATGTGACCTCGTAGGGGAACCAGTCTCGCGAGACTGGCCTCTGGTGCGCCTAGAGCCACTAGCTCGGTGCCCTGAAGCGGCGGACCAGCAGGGGACAGCCGTACTAGCTGCTCTAGAGACCTCCGTAGAGATCGCGAGCCTCTTAGCACCGCTAGTTTCTGGGCGGCGGTAACTGTGAGAAGCGCTCGCCGGAGATCGCTGCGCCCTGGAACACTGGCAGGGTTGGCAGATCGATCTCCTGAGGGCCCTGAGGAGAGACGGGCACCATGTAATGCGGTGTACACCGCTCTTCCCCAGAGGGAGCTGGCCCTCAAAAAGTCCTAAGCCTTATGCGTCAGGACGTTATGACGAAGGCTCTCCAGTGAAAATGACGGTCCGCAGAACCACTTTCCACTAGAAGCCTTCGGCCTGAGAGCTCCACTCTGACTCTAGCATCAGCGGAGTACAAGAAGTGACACCCCCCGGCGCGAGGGGCTGGAACACAGTAGGGTTGGGACTGCTCCGCCCAGCAGCCCCTGACCGCCTCCACCTCCTCAGAGGAAGAGAGGTAAACATTTCAATTTATTCCTCAGAATTAAATGTAGTCAATAACCAGACGAGTAAACACGGTCTGGAAAGATACACATCAAACGAAACCAAGAAATATACATGTTGCCTCGGCAGCGCGCTCCTCGTTTGTCACACAAGTTTTTTTTTTTTTTTTGCACTCAGTCACACAAATAACATCAATCTCCTCAGAGAAAGATGAATGCTGCAGCGAGCTCCGCATCAGAAGGGGAAGAAACCGCAGCGCGGGCTTCCAAACCTCGAGAACGAGCTCTAGATCTAGTGAACACGGGTGGAGATAGGACGAGCCGTCTCCAACCCGTTCACCAGATCATGTGCGATTCCCATGATCTTGGTCGCCCACCGTGCCTCAGCAGCAGCAGGACCGCAACCACGAGATCGCACACACGGACACACTCCTCGGAGCGTGCCCGGCGAGAGCAGCGAGAAAAGCATGCAGCAGCGAGCTCTGCCTCAGAGGGGGAAGAAACCGCAGCGCGGGCTTCCAAGCCTCAAGAACGAGCTCTAGATCTAGTGAACACGGGTGGAGACAGGACAAGCCGTCTCCAACCCGTTCGCCAGATCATGTGCGATTCCCGTGATATCGCTCAACACAAAGACTCAGCAGCAGCGGGACCGCAACCGCGAGATCGCATGCACAGACACACTCCTCGGAGCTTGCCCGGCGAGAGCGGAGCGCTTAACAGAGAGAAAAGCACAATCAGCCCCCCGAGAGCCGACTCCTGCGCGAGCTCCACTCCTCATTAAAGCTGCTCATTATAATATCAGAATAATATGCTTGCTTGTGTAACTGATGCTTGTGCAGCTGGCGAGCTCATCGACGCCTTTTTTGACGCCCTTCCACATCAATCTCCTCAGAGAAAGACAGGAAGAGCGTTGCGCCCTCTCACCGGGGAGAAGTACTGCAAACGCGGGCTTCCGAAACCCCGAGATCAGGCGCCGGATCCGGTGGTTAACTACAAACAACACTAAATAAGACTCACAAACAGATAGCAACTGACACACACAGAGCGCTTGCTGAAGACAGAAGGCTGATGCCGGCTTCGCCGCACTTGCTTTTAAGCTTCCTGGTCTCTGACGTCACCCGCCTATGACGTCTCGCCCATCCATTGGACTGATTACACACGTGATTCAGAGCGGTTCACGCTGAGGGCGTTTCCCCAAAGCGTCACTTCTGCTTAAATGAAAGTGTCATTCAGCCAGTCACATACAGTAATGTACAAGTAAGCTGGAGTTCAGTGATCTTTATTTGAGGTGTTCTGCTTAAATGAAAGTGTCATTCAGCCAGTCTGTGTTCTGTCATGGATCTCGACTATTGTTAGCGATAGTGGTTGTGGATTGTAATGTTACTTAGACAACTTCTGTGCAGCAAGTCTTTTTGCCATTGTTTTAAAAGAAAAACATGAATGCAATTTTGAATTATTGGAATTACTAATAGGAATTTCTCTGTTGTAATATTTGAGAGTAGGTTTTTGTTATACCAGTTTTTATAACGTAGACAGGGCAAATGTAACTATATCTGAAGTCTTTAGTGTTTATTTAGCCTCTAATTGATAGTGTACAGATACATAACAGGATAACGTTAGATTAGGTCAAATAAACCATGCATACGAGTCGATATTCTATTGATTTGTGCTTAGTGGTGAAAGAGCAACTTCTGATGAAATGTAAAAATAAATTTCCCAAATGACAACAATCATTGCAATTAAAATTGAAATAATTTTTTTTGAATATTTTTTTTTTTTTCATCATTTTAACCATTATACAGTAAGATGAAAATGTGTAAATTTCCACTGACTAAAACTAGACTAAAATTCTCAGACATGTTGTCGACTAAAACTAAAACAGGACAAGTTGAATAAATATGATAAAAAACTAAGTTACATTTGACACAGGACTAAGACTAAATTAAAAATAGCAGACAAAATCAACACTTATTTTTATTCAGCTTAGATTAATTCAGTTATGAAACACGCACTGTACACCTCAGTTCCTGATGGATAAAAGCACTTTTTCCTAAATAAAGAATCTGTTCTACTCTCATTGCAGAAGTAAATAGGCTGTAAATGCTGTTTCACGTTGACCTCAAAAACAGCAAAAGCAGGCTGTTTAATTGTACGGGTCAGAGAGAGAGAGAGAGATGGGGTGGAAAATGCTTGTGAAAAACCCATTTACAGTGCAGAAGGCGTAACATTATAAGTGGACTTCAGGGAAAGCATAAAATACTGTACAATATGTCTACTTTGAAGAAACAAATGGGCTGTTTAGTTGCACATGAGCTGATGGTCAGGCACACACACATACACACACATCCTGTCATCAGAGGGAATTTCTTTCTGTTTCTGAATTAGCATATAGATTAGCGTGCGTGGCACCGTTAGCTCAGAGCTCGCTCCTGCAATGATGAAACCATCGGAGACCTGAACGCAGCCCAGAAAACAAACTCCTGATGCATTTGTGCTGCTTTTGGGTCATGGATCCAAATATTCCCTTCGATGGGACCGACAATATGAAAAAGCGAAAAAGTAAAGAGAGACGGTTTGTGCAGAAATGAGAAGCAAGAGCGAGTTTGTCCCAGACGGTGTTTACACAAACACAAGTTCCTTACGCAATCCATTTCCCCCGCCGGATGACTTCCACCCAGGTGTTGCCCAGGTGATGAATGGGAGGCATCGGTTGCCGTGGCGAGGCCTTGTCACACTGGTGAGATGTGACCGGTCCCCATGGTAACACATATCAAGGCTGCACATGGTCATATCCATCATGACCAGGGACAAACACACACACGCAACCAGCCGCAGAGCGACCAATTAGTATTGCATTATCAGAGCAAACGGTGTGCTGCTGAGATGCTGTTTATCACTTAGAAATGCTGTCTGTTGTTTGAACTGAGAAAGAACAGCACATTTAACTTCAGTAATGTGAGGGAAACTGAATTTTCACTGGAAGTAAAGTAGGGAGGGACTAGGGCTGGGTGATAAAACGTTAATGATAATTATCACAATAATAACTGGATAAAATGATGACACATTCTATTGTTTATGTGCCAAAAGCGGAGCGAAACAGCATTAATGGTGCCACACATGCCATGAACAGTGTGTGTGTTTGTGTGTGTGTGTGTGTGCATGTGTGTTTTATTGCACTGGCAGATATGGTCACTGGATTTTAATTTGATTACACCTTGTGAAAGCATCTGCCACTGCAGTATGACTAAATACACCCTAACAACCATATAGCCATGATCTGGCATCCTCCCACAATACTGTAACATCATGCAAACACCACTCACATTTTGTTCACAAAAATATAATATCATATGAATAAAAATATAAAATAATAATATTTTTGTCTGCTGTGTGGCTGCGATTAGAAGAAAATAAAAATTGTTTCGGAATGCAAAGGATTGGGATAACATTTAAATGAAAGATGATGAAGTCATTTGTGTCTTCAGAATAGCAGGCAGTGAATCGTTCGTAATGAGATCAGATCTCATCAGATCTCATCAGATCAGATTTTGGTTCTGAAGAAATCGACCAGTGTACAGGATTCCCCAGAGAAGAGTAAAATTAATTAGTTCAACCAAAACTAAACAATAAAAACAAAAATGCTCTGCACTTACACACTGTGGGAAATGCTCACAACATGCGCTCTCACCTCTGTGTGTGTGTCTGTGTCTGTGTCTGTGTGTGTGTGTGTCTGTGTGTGTGTGTGTGTGTTTGTATGTTAGCTCAGGGCTCTAAACATCAAAGTGCTGTCTGTAGAGTTGTTTTACAGTGTTGGACAGCGGTGACTTCAGTGTCAGCAGCGTTTTACTGTCACAAACTGTCAGTTATTTGTGGTTTTTGCCCTTTTCAACTCTCACAGCTTCACCTTTTCCACTCCATTTCTCTCTCTATGCTTCACTGCTTGTATTGTTTTTGTTTTTTTGTCTGTATGGAAGATGCCGTACATGATGTGTTGATGATGGGATGTTTGGAGTGAATATGTTGCAACAATTGGAGGCACAGCATGCTCTGTGCCACATAAAATGTCTAAAGAAGTAGAAGAAACTGCATGCAAATTTTCTTTGGTAAATGAGTGTATTTATCATTTGTGCTCCTCAGAAGAAACAGCAAATATATACAGTCGTGGCCAAAAGTTTTGAGAATTACATAAATATTGGAAATTGGAAAAGTTGCTGCTTAAGTTTTTATAATAGCAATTTGCATATACTCCAGAATGTTATGAAGAGTGATCAGATGAATTGCATAGTCCTTCTTTGCCATGAAAATTAACTTAATCCCAAAAAACAAAAACCTTTCCACTGCATTTCATTGCTGTCAATAAAGGACCTGCTGAGATCATTTCAGTAATCATCTTGTTAACTCAGGTGAGAATGTTGACGAGCACAAGGCTGGAGATCATTATGTCAGGCTGATTGGGTTAGAATGGCAGACTTGACATGTTAAAAAGGAGGGTGATGCTTGAAATCATTGTTTTCTTCAATTGTTAACCATGGTGACCTGCAAATGAAACGCGTGCAGCCATCATTGCGTTGCATAAAAAATGGCTTCACAGGCAAGGATATTGTGGCTACTAAGATTGCACCTAAATCAACAATTTATAGGTTCATCAAGAACTTCAAGGAAAGAGGTTCAATTCTTGTAGAGAAGGCTTCAGGGAAACTAAGAAAGTCCAGCAAGAGCCAGGATCTTCTCCTAAAGAGGATTCAGCTGCGGGATCGGAGTGCCACCAGTGCAGAGCTTGCTCAGGAATGGCAGCAGGCAGGTGTGAGCGCATCTGCACGCACAGTGAGGCCAAGACTTTTGGAAGATGGCCCGGTGTCAAGAAGGGCAGCAAAGAAGCCACTTCTCTCCAAAAAAAAACATCAGGGACAGATTGATCTTCTGCAGAAAGTATAGTGAATGGACTGCTGAGGACTGGGGCAAAGTAATATTCTCCGATGAAGCCCCTTTTCCGATTGTTTGGGGCATCTGGATAAAGGCTTGTCCGGAGAAGAAAAGGTGAGCGCTACCATCAGTCCTGTGTCATGCCAACAGTAAAGCATCCTGACACCCATTCATGTGTGGGGTGTGGGGGTTGCTTCTCATCCAAGGGAGTGAGCTCACTCACAATTCTGCACAAAAACACAGCCATGAATAAAGAATGGTACCAAAACACCCTCCAACCGCAACTTCTTCCAACAACCCAACAACAGTTTGGTAAAGAACAATGCATTTTCCAGCACGATGGAGCACCGTGCCATAAGGCAAAAGTGATAACTAAGTGGCTTGGGGACCAGAATGTTGAAATTTTGGGTCCATGGCCTGGAAACTCCCCAGATCTTAATCCCATTGAGAACTTGTGGTCAATCCTCAAGAGGCGGGGGGACAAACAAAAACCCACTAATTCTGATAAACTCCAAGAAGTTATTATGAAAGAATGGGTTGCTATCAGTCAGGATTTGGGCCCAGAAGTTGATTGAGAGCATGCCCAGTCGAATTGCAGAGGTCCTGAAAAAGAAGGGCCAACACTGCAAATACTGACTATTTGCATAAATGTCATGTAATTGTCGATAAAAGCCTTTGAAACATATGAAGTGCTTGTAATTATATTTCAGTACATCACAGAAACAACTGACACAAAGATCTAAAAGCAGTTTAGCAGAATCAGCATATTAAAATGATTTCTGAAGGATCATGTGACACACAAAAATATGAAGCAGCACAACTGTTTTCAACATTAATAATAATAAGAAATATTTCTTGAGCAGCAAATCAGCATATTAAAATGATTTCTGAAGGATCATGTGACACTGAAGACTGAAAATTCAGCTTTGCATCACAGGAATATATTTTACAATATATTCACAAAGAAAACAATTGTTATAAATTGTAAAAAAAAAAAATCAAAATTTTACAGTTAATACTGTATTTTTAAACAATTAAATGAGCATAAGACATTTCAAAAATAACAAAAACCACCTCAAGTCCATCTCAGAAGCTTAATGGAAGAAAAATATCCTAGAAATCATCTGATTAAACCAATATTTTAATCAGTACTGAAAATTATATTAATAAAACTAGTTCAATCAGTAACTTATGTATGTGTTTTTGCTGTGTATTTTCTGTTTCACCTCAGCAAACTGTATTGGAATCGACAATTTTCTTTGATATATACAGAGTTACTGCCTGTGTAAATTTCCAAATCAGTCACTTATGAGGCTCCATTTCAGTTATTATGCTGCCTTAGTAGGCAGCTGCCTAGTAGGGAGTAGTAAACAGCGATGCAGCTCACTAGGTTTAAAACAAGGAGGCTAATATGTAACCTCTCTCTCTTATTCTAGGGCTCTGACTGGACTCTGTCGCAGCTGGACGCTCTGTTGCTGATCGGTACGATGGGTCACACCCTGAGTTTAAGGTCCAGCAGCTTCATAGAGGAGGAGCACCAGACCTGGTACTTCCTGCTCAACACGCTGTGCCTGGCCATCTTCCAGGACGTTTGTAGGAAGTACTTCAGGGAACAGAGGTGAGGAAGAGGTCGAGGGGCCTTTGCTTCCCTCCAGCACTGAGAAAGGACCGTCATTCTCCCCAGCGTTGGAGCTGGGAATGAGTTTGGGCTCAGAGAAATGGCTGGCGCTGGCGACCCCACTGCTGACCTTGACCTGCTGCCGCCTGCTGAGGTCACTGAATCAGACCGGAGTGCAGTGGGCGCACCTGCCCGACTTTGGACACCGGCTCAACAGGTAAGAACACAGAGACATCATGTTCGGTTTTGAGTCCTTATTATTTATATTAGGTAAAATTTTTATTAATTACTATAAATAATTTTGGTTTAACAATTTCTAAGCATTTTATATCAAGTATATTTTGCTGGAAATAAGGTTCTTGATATCAGAATTTTAGATACCAGTAAAAGTTTACAGTTCTTAATACCAGTTGCAACAGATATTAAGTTAATACTAGTTAATACTAGGCTAACTAAAGTAAAAAAATAAAACAAAATAAAAAAAGCCCTCAAAGAATTACTGAAGACAAGTAAACAGTGAGTAATACAATAAAAACAGAAGCAAATTGCAATCAAACAAATACAACAGAAAAAAAGATTAAAATTAAATATTTATTTACCTAACACTATACTTATAAAAAAAAAATTATTTAGCTAATACTATACTGCTACAGAAACAATCAAATGTAAAATAAAACATTTGTTTCTTATTAAGATATCTTTCTTATTCTTTCTTACCTTTCTTGATTCTTATTAAAGGGATAGTTGGCCCAAAAATGAAAATTCTCTCATTAATTACTCACCCTCATGTCGTTCTAAACCCGTAAGACCTTTGTTCATCTTTGGAACACAAATTGAGATATTTTTGATGAAATCCGAGAGCTTAACGACCCTCCATAGACAGCAACACAACTACCACATTCAAGGCCCAGAAAGGTACTGAAGACACTGTTAAAATAGTCCATGTGACATCAGTGGAGACTGACATGGCAGAGAAGAAATTGTTGAATAAAGTTGTTATTTTTGTTTTCTTTGCACACAAAAACTATTCTCGTAGCTTCATAAAATTAGGGTTGAACCCATGATGTCACATGGACTATTTTAACAATGTCCTTACTACCTTTCTGGGCCTTGAAGTTGTCAGTTGCATTGCAACTCTTAATAACTCTTTTTAATATCAAGCATGTCCTTCAGTAGGCGGCATTTTACAATATCCATACCTGATTTGACTGATTTGGATGTTAAGTTTGGACTTTTAAAGGCGGAGGAAAAGCTCACCGCTATCAAGGAATTCTCTCTTGATTATCGTGTTTTCATAATCGTTTCATAAAACTAAAATTCAATGAACCGCACAGTCCTACTAACTGGAGCTGTTTTCAGTCATTTTTGAGGATGTGCTGCTCTGCTCTGAACCGTAGTGAGATGTCTGACTGTCTACATAGAGAGGTAATGGTGCATTCATACTGACAGCGATTAAATCACCGCAGGTTGTCGGGTCGCTGCGCTGCTTGTTGCTCGTAGGCGTTTCAACTCGACAGCAGTATTGAACCATGCCTGGCAGTCATATCATACAGTCTCTGTCGCTCAAATCGCCAACTCTCTTTGAAAATGAAGCTGCGGTGGAAGATTATCAGTGAAGATCAAGTGCTCTCGTCTGTTCCTCAAACAAGACTATCATGTGACTTCAGAAGACTCGGACTACAGTCAGACAGCAAGCAATTAATGTTCACAACCTCTGAATTTCACAGTCTTTGGTTTTATATCTGAGAGGAGGATTCTGGACTCTCTTGGGCTCATATTCAGACTGCCTGCAGACTTTTTGGCTAGTGAAATGTTTTATGAATAGAGGACTAATATGTACACTGCAAAGGCAAAGAAGTTTTAATGTATTTCTCATTTTTATTAAGCATTTATTCGGCATTTTAATAATCATTCCGACTCTTTTCAAGATTATTTTTTCACACCGCAGGACTGTTTAAGTATCTGATAAAACCGTAATGATGACCAAACTAGTTTGCATAACAGTTCTGTTTATGAACATGTTATCTGTCAGCTAATCAAATGCCCTCTTGCAGTTAGTTACATAAATATCCCCCAAACTTCCAGCGTCTAAGCACACTTCACCCCGGGCGATTAAATTTGTTCTCTCCTGCGTGTTGTGATCCATGAGTCTCTCTCACACACGTACACACACTTACAGACAGATGGTACAGCGCTGGTCTCTGCCAGCTTTATTCTACCCCATTAGCCAGAATCCAACTGGTCAGCCAATCAAAAACCAGCTTGGTCTCACACAAAGACCCTCAAGAGTAAATACACACAGAATTTTCCAACAATCCTGAGAAGCTCCACTCCCCATTTTTTGCTCTCTGTTTAGTAACCTTATCCCTGTGTAAATTTGTACATAGGTTAACATTCAGCTTAAATTAAATTAAATATCTGCTTACTTTTGTTCATAAAACAGTTGCAAGGGCCCATATACTAGACTTTTGAGGTTTCTCGAATTGTAAATTAGTTTTACATGACCACTTTCCACACTTTCTCTAGTTTTAGCATCACATGATGTCCATCTGATAAATAATGCCACAAAAAATGGCAAGTGCTTTCTTGTTGTGCTCTGATTGGCTAATTTTACTCTCCAAGTAGCTAGTAAATTAGAGTACTAAGAAATTGCACTTAAGTAAAAGTATTGCTACTTAAGGAATAATTTACTTGAGTACAAGTAAAAATACTGAAAAATAATATGACTCAAGTAAGAATAAAAAAGTAGTTTGCTGAAAAACTGCTCAAGTTACTGCGTTACAAAGTACTTTAGTATTATTTTTCTATTTTTATCCAAAATGAGACAATGTGAGCATTATGGAGCAGGGTTAACCCTAACACCCATGTACTGTAATGTCTGTTCTTCACAAGTGAGACCCAGGAAATCCCTTATGGACAAATGCATCAGATATCACTACAGCTGAATAACATGCAGATAGAGATGCTTTGACTGATGAAATGTGGAAGACAATAAACATCCAGTTGCAATACAACACTAATTGACATAGCTTGTATCACAGTAAAGATTAAAATAAAGAATATTTTCTGTCTCACTGTGATAAGAAGCAACATGGAACCACAGTTATATAATGATTTTGGAGCTAAACATGATATTAGTCTCATAAATTGTCAAGTTTGACTACCTATCCCTGTTGCCAGGAGCAACTGTTTTATTACCAATTTTGAAAAGTACATTCACGTATAAGATTATGTGGTTGTTTTTAAGAAGTGCAAAAGCAAAGAAGAGTAAGTGAGGGTTTAAAAGAGAAGAAAGGGTTTAAAACAGTGTGAATTGAAATGTGCCAGTAAAAATTAATGTGTGGTATATGGGTAAGGTTGGGCCTCGTTTGAATTTTTATGATTCTGATTCTTGTCAATTCCTAATTTAGATTCCAATAAGGTAAATAATAAATAAATAAAAAATGAAAAATCTTAGATATCATTCACATTTATTCTAACTCTTATTACAAAATATTTCCTTGATAGCTGAATACTATGAATGAAAATCAGCAGGCTAAAGAACACTTACACAGTGTGTGTGCAGCAAAGAAAGCAGCACACAAGTCTTCTTGTTTTGAATGGTTAAAAATCACATTGAAAGTGTAGTTTCTAATAATAACAAAGGTCAGGAATCCTCTAGTTGTTATAAAATTTAAATTTTGATTCCTCTTATTGATTCCTTTGTGTGCATTTTAATATGATTTTAAACCATTCTAGCACAAGAAGACTCATGCACTGTTTTCTGCACTGTTCTCTGCATAGCCATCATTTCAGAAATGAGAGGGACAGAAAAAAAAAAAAAAACCTTTTGTCTAATAACGGGCTTTATTATTTTATTATGTATTTTAATTGGATAAGAAATCAAATATACTGCTGGATGATAACCAATAATTTGTATTCTATAATATTTTTTCTGTATTTTCCTAATGACAATTTTAGGATTGGTTTATACAAACACATAATAAGGCAGAATATTTTCTATACTGTATTAAATGTAGCACTGGATTATTCATATATTATATTTATTACCTCAAAATGACCTGAAATTACCTTCTTTAGCTACAGCTAAAGCCTGTAAAGATGTCTTTGTCCATATTTCCTGCACATCATAAATTATTACTTCTACTGGGCCATTTTGAACTTTCTGCATTACACCACCCTCAGGCTTCGAGTATGAATGAAACATGCACTGCATGAGAGTGTTTAGCGCTCCGTAATGTCCATATCGTCTCGTTTTGGATATTAATAAATCGTCTGGTCATACATAGACTGTCTTGTTTCTTCACCAATGTGCTCACACATCTAAAGCATGCACAAAGAAAAAATGATTTCAAATGCATCTGATTGACAGATAAATCATGGTTGATCTATCAAGCCAGATGCACGTAAAATGCATGCGCTCTTATTTCAGTGTTGTTGTTAATGTTGAGATTATTTTAGCTTCGTACATTTAGTTTAACTGCACGGTTAAAGAAGGCGATTTTTACAATTCAACTAAACGATGTGCATGTATTTTAGACACTTACATTGTTCTTGCTCCATCCATGCAATAACTTCGTCCTTCTATCAGTCGAGTGTAATATCGACGTTATGACCCATTTCAGGAGCTGAC
Organism: Cyprinus carpio; assembly: GCF_018340385.1. Taxonomy (NCBI): domain Eukaryota; kingdom Metazoa; phylum Chordata; class Actinopteri; order Cypriniformes; family Cyprinidae; genus Cyprinus; species Cyprinus carpio. Next base: position 11,412,592 of record NC_056585.1, on the reverse strand, counting down.
AAAATTACTATTTAAAATCAGAGCATAGCTCACATTCACTAAAATACTGAAAGGCTAATGATGCTGATTCAAAGCGACAACGCAGGTGATTGACAGTCAAAGCTAAGCGCGATTTGGGCGGCTGGCCTCCGCAGCTGAACTGGAAGTTTTGATTGGTTTTGCATCTGAATCAAGCCTGTCTGTTATTGGCTGAAGCGCAGTGCTCCACCCCAGCAGTATGAAAAGTGCCCATCAAACACCGGCTTGCTCTGTTCAGTCTGTATCTGGTGTTTATAGAGCTGGGTCACACAAACTGTACGTTTAAGCTGCCCTTGTTGGGCTTTACATTGATGTGATCATGGATCGATATCTCCCATCTCTTAAGTGCATCACCTGCCGTCCACATCTTAAAATCCTTCAATGCCACACATAAAGATGTTTCTCGGCATGTCTCTCTCTCTCTCTTGTCCACCAGCCAGCCCTGATGGAGAATAATTATTGCGGTCGTAATAAATCTCTATGCATTCATACAGGAGAGATGGAGATGTGCCAGAGTCACTGGAGCGCTTCGCTGGGGTTACAGGAAGGAGAGTGTGATTTCCTGTCCTTGTGGTTTGAATCGGTGGACTTCTAATTACATATATGGAGCTTATAATTATATGTGCTGTAATGAATCTCAGCATAGAAGGCTTTTATTATGATTATGTTTAAAGTGCACAGCATGAGAGCAAGTGAACTGATGAGGGAACAGTATGAGATAATTGAATTTAGTTTAAAAGAATAATTAATCCAAAAACAGGCATCTTTTAGTCACCATCATGTCTTTGCAGACTTTAAACATTACTTTCTTTAGTTAAATACTTAAGAAGAAATTTAGCAGAATGATAAAGCAGCTCTTTTCCATACTAATGAAAGCGAATGCAATTTACATAGAAAAAAATTATATTTTTTTATATTGTATTACATTACACCTTTTTTGTACAGAGTTTGTGTCATTTTAACTTTGTTTTTTTTAAAAAGTTATTGATTTGGAATTTGGGTAGTAAAGTGTTTTTCATTTTGAACGCTTTATTTTTTTTTCAGTTAGATTTTTTAAGACGTGTTTCTGTGTTTGGGATTTGGCGGCTCGTATTATTCTTTTAGTTTGCACTAATTAATATTTCATTACCCGGCAGAAATGGGCCCTACCGGAAGAATCTGCATTATCTCAGTGAGAAACGCACACTCCTCTTCCCTTCCGCTTAGATCTGTTACTAATGCAAATAGAGCACAGCTGTGAACAACACTTCATATGAAGGTTGTAAATGATAGTTTGCCTTGTTTTGCTGAAGATTTGATAGAATCTTTACTTCCGTTCAAAAGTTTAAGTTCAGTAAGAATGCTTTTATTCAGCAAGGCTGTATTAAATTGAACAAAAGTGACAATAAAGACATGTATAATGCTACAGAAGATTTCTGTTTCAAATCTTTCTGTTCAATAAAGATGCCTAGAAATCACTGTTTCCACAAAAAAATATTAAGAAGCACAACTGTTTTCAGCATTGATAATAATCAGAAATGGTTCTTCAGCAGCAAATCAGCATATTAAAATGATTTATGGATCATGTGACGCTAAAAACTGGAGTAATGGTGCTGAAAATTCAGCTCCAGCTGTGTGTTCATGGTGTGTGTGTGTGTTCACTGCTGTGTGTGTGCACTTTGGATGGGTTAAATGCAGAGCACGAATTCTGAGTATGGGTCACCATACTTGGCTGTATGTCACGTCACTTTCACTTTAACTATTGTTTGTACTGTATTTTTGATTGAATAAATGCAGCCTTAGTGAGCATGAGAGTTAACAGTTTAAAAAAATCCTAATGACCCCAACATTTTAAAAGTAGTTTGGTTCATATTTCTGAGATCTTCATTGGTGATTTTTATCCTTTTTATTTTATATTATCTCTAAAATCATTATTGCTGGATTTTAGGTTCATGTATTTAGAAACAGCAGCATTATTCTCATTTTTCTCTGCACTTTAACTTAAAAAGTCTGTTGTGCATGGTCATGAACTCCTCTTTTGTTGTACAAAGGGTCGTTTTATTATTCACCCAAAAAGCATGTATGAATGCACACTTGGAAAATAGAAAGCCAGAAATAGTATACAATCAGTGCACCGGATTTGAGAACTCTTATCATTTGATGGCAAAGATAAATATTTTAAGTGCAGCTGATTTGCACAAAAACACTTTTGCTTGCTTCTTATGAAAGATTCTAACAGTCAAACTTCATAATTCATACGACACAGTTGACACTTGAGCCGAACTTTAAACATCAGAATGGTTGCACAAATAAAGTAATTATCCTCTCTTTCGCTCACTCTGTTCATTTGCTCAGATTGACAGGTCTGTTATTGTCCTGCGCTGACCCTCTCTGTATTATCCAGCTTTACTCTGACAAAACATAGCTTTCTCATTTCTGTGATATGTCAGCGCTATTGTTTGAAGAGTCTAATTGGATGGCCGTTGCGTAGTATTCATTCAGAAGTTCTGCTGAGTAAACGTCTGCTGTCGTAAATGAAAGAGGTTTATTTCCAGTGTCCGAACTGACAGGTCTAAATGCTGGTTCCTGTATGCCGTCGTGGTCAACAAAGTCTGAATGTTGCGATTTGTGTGTGTATGTGCATTATAGGGTCGTGTAGGTGAGCCGTCTGAGAATATCCCGGTCCTAACACAGATGGAAGAGAGAAATGAGCAGAATAAATGGATTGGGATGGGAATGAGAGTCTAATCATGTCTCCTATCAGAAAGCAGATGGCCTTTCCATGAGAGGGTTGTGAATGTGAACATGTTGGGGTGGTTTCAGTGACTGAAAGTTGCATGATGGGACAGCTACACACACACACACACACACACACACACACCCTGTCAACAGTTGTGCACACACACACACACATTGCTACACACACACACACACACACACACACACACCCTGTCAACAGTTGTGAATCGGCTTGATCTGAGAAAGTGCTTATGATATGTGGGGATTAAAAAAAAAAAGAAAAAAAAAAGCACTGATTATAGGGTCTTTGTGTACACTCACTGCCAACACACATGTAAGTTCAAACACCATGTAAAAGTGAATTTTGCATCGATGTCCCCTTTAAGCTATATGCAATTGTGGTCAACTCTTAAGCACAAAATTAAATATTTTAACTAAGTTTAAGATTACTAAAACTTAAAATTGCTCTATAATTAATGTAAAATACAAAAAAAAAATAAATATAAATAAAAAAAAAAATAAAAAAAAAAAAAATGGCAACTGCACATAAAATTACTGAAACTAACTAAAATTAAAATGAAAAATAAATCAAAGAATTAATAAATGGTATAATAATAAATAAAGAAAACATAAAATAATAAAAAAATGACAGAAGCACATGACAAAATTAGTGAAATTTAAGTAAAATAAAAAATACAAACAAACTAATTTAAAATATTAATAAATACTATAATAATATTTAAAATACATTAAAATAGAAAACTGATATTTTAAATGGTAATAATATGTAACAATATTGCTGTTTTTACTACATTTTTTATCAAATAAATGCAGCCTCAGTGAGCATGAGACATTTCTTAAAAAAAAACAAAAAACATAAAAAATCTTTTTATAAAAAAACAATAAGGTAATGTAACAAAATTACTGGGTCAAATAATCATTATTTACTTGAATCTATTTTTCGTTTTTGAATGATATATATTTATAATAAATTTCTCTTACGTTGTCCTACATTTAGATTTATTTTTTTTCTTTGACTTGATGCGATGTATTCTGGGATCCTCCTTCTCAATACTACCTTACATGTTTTATGCTGGTGACTTTTTGAAACAGCCATTTGCATCAAGAACACACCTGTGGTTCCTGCAGCTCGCTAGGTTTTGGATCCCAGCTTCACACTGAGGAATATTTCACTCATACACACTTTCCAGAGCAATCTGAGAATATCATACATTGCACATTGCACTTATTCTGAAACCCGACCCTGAAATGTGCACTTATGCGCACACACATGCACACAGGTGTGTGTGTGTGTGTGTGTGTGTGAGAGAGATGCATTAGAATTCTTCTGGCTGTCTCAGAGCAGATAGATGGGGAGCAGAGAGACGCTCAGGGTCACTGGCATCAGGATGAAAATTTCTCTCTCCGTCTGTGTTATCAGTCTTTTTTTCCTCTACTCGCTTTCTTGCGTGCTCTGTCAGTGCCCCCTCTTCCTCATTCTTTCCTTCTATCTCTCCCAGTCTCACTCTCTCACTGTCTGCTCCCTCCTTTCACCCAAATAATTGGTCCTAAGTATATAATGAATATACTAAACAGAATCAGCACCAGTGTTGAGTAGCGTGTTTATTGCATTAAAGTTTTTGCATTTCATTAAAAAAAATTAAGCTGTCTTTAACTTCACGTTGTTTTATGGACAATCAGACAGTACTTTTAATCAGTAAACTGATTGGTAACCCTAGAGTTTGAGTATTTTTAGAATTATTTGATTCAATTCTCAGTTCATTTTGAGTTGGACATGACAATAGTAATGACTTGAAATTTCAAGTACTTGTTAGACTGATTCACATATATATATATATATATATATATATATATATATATATGTGTGTGTGTGTGTGTGTGTGTGTCAGAAAATTGTAGATGCTCAAGCAAACGATGATTACAACTAAAACAAAAATAAAATATAAAATTATTTTTAAAATGAACTACAATTAAAATGAAAGCTGTAAATATAAAAACAGAAGCTATAGTTCAAAATGTTAATAAATTATAATACATAAGTAAGCTTAAAATCTCTAAAATAAAAATACAATAAAAGTACATCAAATCTAAATTGAAATATAAAAAATTAACAAAAATTACAAAAGCACATAACAAAATTACTAAAACTGAAAATATGAAAAAAACTAATTAAATGTATTGATAAATACTGTAATAATATGTAAAATTAGAATTAATTTCAAAATTACTATAGCTAAAACTGAAATTACATACAAAAGAACATTTCATTTGATTATGAATAGTATGTATACAAATGTTTGCTAATGCAAATTTTATACACGCCTAATAAGTAGTCTCAGTTATATAGAGCTTTCCAAATGAGTCACTTAAAAGGTTCTGTTAAGATATTGGCTGTAGAGGACAGCTGCCTACAGTATGTAGGCTGTAGACAGCAAAGTGGATCACTAGGTGTTAGAACAGAGTCTCTGTCTGTTTTTCTGTCTGTTTGTTCTGTGGGTAATGAGCAGTAGATTGTGTGGCTTCATGTCAGGGCCACATTCATGCACACCTTTAGCACTTCACTTCACTTCACTTCACTTCACCACACACACACACACACACACACACACACACACACACACACACACACACACACACTCACACACTCACACACTCACACACACACACTCGCCTCTGCTTCACTCCAGGAGACACATCATGTCCGCACTGCTGACGCACACACACACAAACACATACATACATGCACACATTTTGGCCCACACCTGATTACCTTAGTTGAGAGGAGCACTCCAGCTGCATTCTGAACACTTACCACCCACCCCCCAACCAGTTATTTTAGAAACCGTTTCTATTTTGAACAAACATTACACTAACTATGAAAATAATGATATCAGGTACTGATTGTGTGCTTTATTAATTTGTTGAATTGGTTTAATGTGAGTTTGTTAGACATCCAACTAAAATGTTTCAGAGATTTTTTTTTTATCCATGTAAAGAGAGTTTTTGTGCAAACATTTTAAGAACTTTGAACAAATGCTCAGTTAAGTTTGAAAACGTCCATAGAGTAGTTAATTCCATCATTAAATATGTCCACAATCTTGAAAATTTGTCTCTTTTATTTTATTTTATTTTAATTTAATTTAATTTAATTTAATTTAATTTAATTTAATTTAATTTAATTTAATTTAATTTAATTTAATTTTATTTTGTTTTGTTTTATTTTATTTTGTTAATGTGAATTAATAATTAATATAATATTTCTGACTTTTGACCGAGTAGCATTTTTTAACCTGGTGTTTTTTTTTATTATTATTATTATCTCAGTGCCAAGACAAAGTTGTTGTGGATTTCCAAGTTTCCAAGTTACATGCTCTATTGCAACTTGTCGTTCTGTTGCACTTTTCCAAGCAATAAGTGTGAAATTCTGAGTTAAATGGAACGCAACGTATTTGGAGCAGTGAGATTTCCGACATGACAGACATCCAAACGGAAACGCCAACAAAGTGTGTTATTGTACAGAAACTCAGCTTAACGTGGAAGATTTGTTGCGTCATGCTTGTTTATGCTGTCATACAGTGTTTGTTTTGAGTGCAAATCACATGGGCTTTGTCTTTCTGCTGTTTTATATTCAACGTTTGCATGCATATAAGGAGAACATATCTGCTTGTTATTTATTCACCGTGTGTGTGTGTGTGTGTTTTCAGTGGGGATCACAAGGCGTTCCTCTCTTTGTTGGTGGCAGTGTCTCTGGTTCTGATCTTTCTCTTGGTTCAGCATCACTGCTCACTGGTGTCTAAGATCGCTCTGGCTCTCGGCCTGCTCAGAGTTTACAGCTATCGCGCCGCCGTCGGAAACGTCCTGTTCCCATGGCAACACAGAAGCCAATCCATCTCCAAGTAAGTTTGATGATATTTAAATATCTTATTGACATTCATTGAATGTCAAATGTTGAATAAATTAGCTCCCCTGATTATCGTTGTTAAAACAATTGTCTGATGTTTCTTCGCTTACTTTATGTCCGTGAGCTCCTCTCATCGGAAACCTGGCTGTTGCTGAACGGGGGAATGGAGTGTTTTCCGAGCGTTTTTAACGCGAGAGCTTGACCTAAGAGGCTTCAGTTCTGACTACCATTTGTTAAAAGGAATAGTTCACCCAAAAATGAAAATTCAAAAAATTTCTGGTAGCCATTGACTTCCATAGTATGAAAAAAAAAAACACTACCTAAATCATATACCAACCACAACTGATTCTATAACAACATTCTTAAAATCTCTTCTTTTGTGTTCAATAGAAGACAGAAACTCGGGTTTGGAACAACTTGAGAGAGATTAAATGATGACAAGGATTTCATTTTTGGGTGAACCATCCCTTTAACAGGAATTACCTCAATTTCTTCTGTCTTTGGCTTGAATGAGACTATGGATGCTTTTGTCCAGAAAGGACCGAATTCACATTCAGAGCCCAAATCTTGTCTGATCTTTCACACACTGACTGGACAAATCACGTCAGCACACATCAGACTGAGCCTTTTTACTGGTCTTATTGTCACTGATTCATCGGTGCATCAGACTATGGAAGTAAATTCAGTTGCGAACACATTGTGTCTTGTGTTCACAAACACCTAGATGCAGCATATTAGATCAGATTTTGAGATTGTTGTTGGTTTTAAAGGCTTGTTGAGCTCCTCGGTGACAGAGCTATTGCTCTTTAAGCTCTATTTAAAGTATTTGAACAGTAGTAGTTTCTCTGTAATATGTATTGTATGCCATAAGCTAAATGTGTGAATATGATTATATAGTTTAGAGGTCCTATAAGCACTTTATAAGCATTTTCAGCATCATTACTTCAGTCTTCAGTATCACATGATCCTTCAGAAATCACTCTAATATGCTGATTTGCATCTCTAATAAATATCATTAATATCAGTGTTGAAAACAGTTGTGCTACTTCATATTTTGCAGGAAATAATTAGAAGTATGAGAGCACTATTTTATAGGGGTGTGCAGCGAAGCTGGTATTTGTATCTGTATCAATCACAAAATTATTCGTATCTGTATTCGGATAAAACCGAAAGTAGGCGGAGCTTGAACCAGAACTTCGTACAGTATTTGATTAGACCGTTATGTTTATGGTTTTACAGCCTATCTTTTTTTCATAGTTATCACTGAACAAATATGCAGTGTTTAACTAAAATAATAATTTTTTTATGATCATAACATTTAGCCCATTTAAACATCTTCTAACAGTCGGAGCCGATTCCCTTGTATAGGCAGTGCTTCGAGCAACATGAGTTCAAGTCCCAGCTTGGGGACCTTTCGTGATCCAATAAACAGATATTTAAGTATCTAAATGAAAACAGTAAGGGTTCCTATGCAATTTAGAAATATGGAAATTGATTTAAGTCATTTCCACGAAATGCATGGAAAAAGGCAACTGCAAAACTGCTATTTTATTTGCGCTTATTTCATTCATAAACTCATTTAGCTACTTTACACACTTACTGCGTTGTAATTTTAGAGGATTATGTAAAACAACAGAAAGTCCTTTGGCTCACCGGTTCCTGCAGAGTTTAACAAAGTATTTCACTTAAGTAATTTGCAGGTCTGGAAAACCAATGTGGGGAAAAAAAGAGAACAGAGTATGAAAACATATTTTGACTATTTGCCCTATTCAGTATTCTGAAATATAAAATTTATAATTTCTAAAAATACATTTATCATACAAGTAGGAAGATTTCATGACAAACATTTAGTGAATGAATTAATTTTTAGGCCTACTATCTGTATTTAAGTTGATTATTATTAGCCTATACTCTTGACAGAGAGCTGGTTTGGTTTTTGAGAGACGGAGACGCGCAGAGATGGCGATGCGGCTGGTTGATCGGCAATCACGCTGTGCTTATTCATTTGTGTATCATATCGTAACCTATAAGGTTTAAATCACTGCCTTTTATATATACAAAAATAGTAAAACGTCTATGATGTAATATTTTAGGTAATATTAGGCCTACTCTTGCCAAGCTCTGATTTCTGATAGATGAATGGAGTGGCAACAGCAATACGTGTTTGATTTGCGCTCTTTTCATTCCTAAAGTTTACGTTCATTCACTTCACACACTCATTGAGTGAATTTAGAGGTTTGTGTAAAATATTGCGCTGATCCCCCAGCTCACCTGTGAATCTAGCAAACACCAGACTGTGCTGCAGCCTCAGCCGAATATTCGGGCAGAATTATTAGATTATCCGTTATTCGTTTTTGAAGCCATTATTCGTGCCTTTCCGAATAAAGTATTCGGCTTCGGGCACACCCCTACTATTTTATACTATACCAGTTCTTCACACACACTCATAAAAGTACAAAGACTTTCTGAGGCACACACAAACAGTTCCAGCTTATTTCTGTGACATAATATCGCTGCTCGCCTCCTCCCCTTGACATTTACTCCCCCCTAATTAAATCTTTGACCTCCTGCCCTTGGTGTAGCGCCACAGGCTGTGTTCCATTACACACTCTCCATATGACAGAGGGAGTGGGAGCATGAGGTAATTGGCAGTGCCACCCTGTGCCACCAGAGTCACTCTCACACTCATTAATCACTGCAGGACATTGTTTATGTTGCCCTGGCAACCTCTGGCTTGCCTGTTTAACAGACGTCCACTGACATCTGCCCCATCAGTTACTTTCCCTCTCTCTTCCTCGTTTTCTGTCTTTATATCACATGCTTTCTGATTTTGACCCAAATTAATGTTTATTATAGTGCATTTAAAGGGGTAGTTCAGCTAAAAATGAAGATGTAATTTACTCTTATGTCATTTCAAACCTGAATGAATTTTTGTCCACTACAGAGAAAAATGCAGTGGTTGATTTTTTTCCCCATGCAATTAAAATAAATGGGAACTGAGGGTTTACAAAAAAAATTCCCATTTATTTAAATTGCCTTTCAAGTAGTAACCACACGTATCAGGGAAATCACAGCACTGAATATGGCAAATTATTTAAAAGAGCCAATCACCTTATTGATAAAAGCATCATTTCATTGTTTTTCCCTAAATTATACTTGCACTTTAACTGTACTAACCTGAGAAATAGAATTTTTGCCATGCTTAAGATAAAGGCACTAAATTCCATGAATACAACTAATATGTTATTATATATAATGTTTATATATATATAATGTTTATATATATATATATATATATATATATATATATATATAATATATATATATATATATATATATATATATATATATATATAAAATATCTTAATTTTATTATGCATTTATATATTTTGAATTTGTGCTTTTTTTCTCATGATAAGTTAAATGTATTAAACAATATATATTACAGTATAATAGTATATAGTACAATTTTATATACTCACACACACAGACATATATATATATATATGTTCCCACTGCGGGAAGATGACCATCTCAGAGCTGCGAACCAGGCTCCACTACCTTCAGGGGGGCGAAGTCCCGTTGCCTCTGCCACGATCTGGGGCTCGTTCTGGTGGACAGACAAGAACTACTTCCGGCAGTAGCGCGGGCGGTTTGAGGGTTACAGTGGTGGCAAACACCGCAGGGAACCAACCCTCTGGAGACCACCACTCCTCTTGCACCTCCGATTCAGCGGAGCATCCTACGGAACGCGCTGGTCCCTCCTAAAGAGCGTACCAGTGGTATCCAGTGGGCCTCCCCCCGACCAGATGTCGATCTCAGCATCGGAGGGATAGCTGTCGGATGAAGACTCAGCCATGCTGCCACCCTCTGGGATGGTGGCAAAGCCTGAATCGGATCCGGAAATGGCACCTATGCTTTCCTGGGCCACCGAGAGGGTAGGGCTCGAGTGGAAACCTCCACCGCATCCCGAGCCCTCGAGGTTGGATGATTGGTTTCTCGGGGTGGCGCGCATTTTCAGCTCCCCACCACAGTGCCTTTCTTCCCGGAAGGCCATAATGAGCTCACCAAGTCATGTACGGCACCTTTTACTGCCAGAAACTTGCCGGTGGGCTTCTCCTCCCTCACCACCCTCGATGGCGGTGCAGCGACGGGGTATTCGGCGATCCCGCCGGTGGAGCAGGTGGTAGCGATGCAATTGTGTCCTAAGTCCGCCGCCTCCTGGCATGGAGACCCGGTGCTTCCTTCCCGGGCCTCTAGGCATTCATCTGGTCTAACCGGCAATGCTTATGCGGCTTGCGGGGAAGCTGCTTCCGCCTTACATGCTATGGCTTTACTGCAGGTGCACCATGCCAAGGCATTGAAGGACCTGCACAAGGTTGGTCATGGTCCGAAAGTTCTGAAAGAACTCAGAACCGCCAATGATCTCACGCTCCGACCGACCAAGGTCACCGCGAGTTCTCTGGGTCGTGCGATGTCCACACTCGTAGTCCAGGAATGCCATCTCTGGCTGTGTCTGGCAGACATGAGGGACACCGACAAGGTTCGGTTCCTCAATGCCCCTGTGTCCCAGACCGGCCTCTTCTTCGACGCGGTCGAGAGCTTTACCCAGCAGTTCTCGGCTGCCCAGAAGCAGACTGAGGTGATCTGACACATCATGCCCCGGTGTGCAGCTGCTGCCTCCACCTGTCCACCGGCTGCAGCGCCCCAGCCTGCTCGTCGTTGAGGGCGGGCCCCCGCATCCGCCCCCACTCCCGTGCCGCAGCAGCCTCCAGCAACGCAGCGTCGTGGAGCCGTACAACGGGCATGCAGTCTCAGGGGTTTGGACGGGCCCACAGCTGCAGTGGCACATCAATTGCCTAGAGTTGTTAGCAGTGCACCTTGCCTTGAACTATCTCAAAGGTTACTTACAAGGCAAGCATGTGCTGGTCCGAATGGACAACGCAGTGTCTGTTGCGTACATAAACCAACAAGGTGGTCTGCGCTCCCGTCGCATGTCGCAACTCACTCGCCTCCTCCTCCTTTGGAGTTGGAAGGTTCTGAGGTCACTTCGTGCTGTTCACATTCCGGGCCTGCTCAACCGTACAGCCAACGAGCTGTCTCAAGCAATGCTCCTACGGTCCAGCTGATTTGGAGTCATTTCGGAGCCACTCAGGTAGACCTGTTTGCTTCTCCAGAGACCTCTCACTGCCAGTTGTTCTAGGGAACTCTCGGCACAGATGCACTGGCACACAGCTGGCCACGGGGCCTGCGCAAATATGCGTTTCCCCCAGTGAGCCTTCTCGCACAGACACTGTGCAAAGTCCGGGAGGATGAGGAGCAAGTCTTGCTAGTGGCATCGTATAGGCCCACTCAGACCTGGTTCCCCCAACTAGTGCTTCTCGCGACAGCTCCTCCTTGGCCAATTCCTCTGAGGAAGGATCTACTGACTCAGAGACGGGGCGCCGTTTGGCACCTGCGTCCAGATTTTTGGAAACTCCATGTCTGGTCCCTGGACGGGACACGGAGGTTCTAGGTGACCCACCCCAGGAGATAGTGAACACCATCACGCTTAGGCCTTGAAGTGGAACCTGTTCGTAGAGTGGCATTCTTTTCGCAGAGAAGACCCCCGAAGATGCCTGATTGCAGTCATGCTTTCCTTTCTGCAGCAAGGGCTGGAGCAAAGGCTGTCTCCCTCCACCCTCAAAGTCCAGGTTGCTGCTATTGCTGCGCACCATGACCCCATGAATGGGAAGTCTCTAGGTAAGCATGACCTCTTCATCAGGTTCCTTAGAGGGGTCAGGAGGTTAAATCCTTCCCGGCCCCCCTCAATACCCTCTTGGGCCCTGACTCTGGTGCTAAAATCACTACAGCAGGGCCCGTTCGAGCCTTTGCATTCAGCTGAGCTAAAGTTTCTTTCATTGAAAACTCTGTTCCTGCTCGCATTGGCCTCCATCAAGAGGGTAGGGGACCTGCATGCATTTCCAGTCGATGATTCGTGTCTAGAGTTTGGGCTGGCTAACTCCTAGGTAATCCTGAGGCCCTGGCCCGGCTATGTGCCCAAGGTTCCCACCACACCCTTCAAAGACCAAGTGGTAAACCTGCAAGCACTACCCCTGGAGGAGGCGGACCCAGCCCTGGCTTTGCTCTGTCCCATCTGAGCATTAAGATGCTACGTAGACCGGACACAAAGCTTCAGGACCTCAGACCAGTTCTTTGTCTGTTACGGAGGCCAGCAGAAGGGGAATGCTGTCTCTAAGCAGAGGATGGCCCACTGGATTGTGGATGCCATAACCCTGGCTTATTAGGCACAGGGTGTGTCCTGCCCGTTCAGGTTGCCAGCTCACTCAACTGGAAGTGTTGCATCCTCCTGGGCGCTGGCTCGTGGCGCCTCACTGACAGATATTTGTAGAGCTGCCGACTGGGTGACCCCTAACACGTTCGCTAGATTCTATAGCCTTCATGTAGAGCCAGTATTCTCCTGTGTTCTTACCTCATACGGGTAGTGGCACCGAGAGGCCCCGGTTAGTGTCGGCTTGCTAAAACTGCTCCAGAGTGTCCGTACTGTAGACCCTGTTGAGTTCCTCCATCACCCTAGGCAGCTGGACGTGGCAGAATGTCCGGCGCCAGGCCTTCATGATGAATCCGTGAGAACCGTGGAAGGCTGGGTTCCATATTGAGACCTATGTGTATAGTCCACGGTATAGCCTTAGAGCCCGTGTTTGCCCGGCAGACTTCTGCCTTCCCAAGAGGGTTTTAATCACCTCAAATTTCTCCATATACACCTTAACGGATGCTATATGTGTATTTACTTCCGAAAACTCCTTTGGGAAGGATGGGGCTTCCGCAGCATCCCTGTTCCAAGCGAAACAGGTACGTTTTCCCAGTGTTATCCAGTCTCACCCAGTGAGGTAGTGCTTTGACAATGGTGAGTGGAACTACTTGTTCCGAGCCCCAGCCTACACCAAATGGGGCACAGGCGACTCGCACAGGGCACTGGAAGGGGCAGCACCCATGGTGCTTTGGTAGGGATCCCAATTCGTCATTCACCGACGTGACGTCGAGAGTGACCAACTGAAAGGGAACGTCTCGGTTATGTATGGTAACCCTCGTTCCCTTAAGGAAGGAACGGAGACATCGCCACGGTTGCTGTACCACCACTGAGTGGCCGGGTTGCTGGCTCGGCTCCTCAGCGAAAACCTGGTATGCATTGCACCTGCTGCCTTCTTATAATCGTGCTGTGATCAGCGGCAGCTGGATGCAATAATTGCATTCCAATGTGCATTGACTCATTTAGTTTACACTCGAAGTAGAGATATCCCAATTTGTTCGTCACCGACGTGACGTCTCCATTCCCTCCTCAGGGAACGAGGGTTACCATACGTAACCGAGAAGTTTTTTGTTAATATTTTGAATTAGATTTTGTTTTATATTTTCTGTTTTCTCTCTAGTGTTATTTAAAGTTTTACTAATTTTGTTGTGTCTTATTTTGTTTTAAATTTGTCTTTATGTAGTTTTTATACATTTTAATTTATTAGTTTTAGTTTATTTATTTTTAGTTATTTTAGTACTTCAAGTTACACTAATATTGCCTTGGCAATTAGCTGAAATAAAATAATTGTACGTTTCTTTTATTTCAGCAGTTTATTTTATTTCAAGTACCGAAAAATATATTTTTTAATTGATTTATTTAAATTTTATTTTTCTTAAGTCAACTTGTTACTTTTTTTATTTTGTTTAAATTAATTAATTTAATTCCATTTTACTTTTTACATTCTAGTTTAATATGGTTCTATTGCATGTTTCTGTTTGTTAGTTAATGATAAAAGAAGTAATTAAGTAAGGAAGGAAGACAAGGAGGAAGGAAAAGGAAGGAAAGAAAAAAAGAAAGAAAGAAAGAAAGAAAGAGAGGAAGAAAAAAAGGAAGGAAGAAAGGAAAATACTGTGTTGATACAATACCAAGAGAAGCCGTCCAGAGAAGTGACTTGCTTGAGTCAGGTCTTTGGTGATAAATTTTGACTGTGCCTTTGCCCAAGATGCACAATCACACATGACCCAATTAACAAGTAAAAACTGACAGCTGACTCAGTTCTTCTGTGCTGTTTCTTATTTAAGTGTGATCTAGCCGTTAACACAGTTAATACCTTTCTGAATAGATATGTAAATCACAGATGTTTCACGCTGCTTTTAGAGGCGTAAACAACCTCGAGTCTGTTTTGCATCTGATTTATTCATGTTAGAAGACCAAAACAAGAATTATTGCACCACATGCATGAAACAAGCTACTAAACAACTCAGTGTGGGGTTTTTAGTCCATGTGAAATGTTTCTTCATGTAAACAAGAAGTATTAATAGCTTTTCTGACTTAATAAGCACATTTTTAGTGTATGTACACAGCATAATTATATTAGACAGTGTCACATCTTTTACTGACCAGCCAATCCCAGAATGCAATGCAACGAGGTCAGTGAAAAATGGTACAAATCTAAGCTTAATTTTGAGCTCGTTGTTTGGTTTTGCTTTTTTTGGAACATTGTTCTGCCTTTGATTAAAAACTATAAATTAAAACAAAACAAAAGACAGAGTGAAAAGATGTCAACCAAGATGCTTTTTTATATCAGAGTTTATGCTCAAAGCTGTTTACGGGGGAAAGGATTGTTGTCAGAGAAAGCTGAGTGCAAAAGAAATAAACATGGATTTGGCAGAGACACAAATTTTGTAGCATGTGAGTGGAATGTGGAAAATGAAGTGTTGGAGTGTCTGAGTTCAGTAGTGACAGTATGAGATATCAGCTGAAGTGAACATCATAAACTGTGTTGTCTGAAAAGCATCTTACATGCAGAATATAGAATCTCCACAGTTTTATGACTTCAGCAAACGTCAGTGTTTACCGTCAGAGAGGAAAACATGATTTCCACAAACACTTTCTTTAGGGACGGAGGAAATATTGTGAGCTATTACAGGTCTGGTGAAATCATAGCGCTTTGAGCATTAAAGCTGAAAGTGCAGCCAGTTTTACCTGAAAGACAGAGATATTAAAATGAGGAATTAATGACCCAGCAAGCTATACATATGAAAATTTGGCAACTAACTAGCAGTTTTCAGCATTTCCTGCCTGAGGCAGGGGCGCAGCCGACCCCATGAGGTTTTTAGGCCTGCGGTGGTAAGGAAAAAGCTTTGTTATATCCATCTTGGTGGGGGAGTGGAGGTAGTGACGTTCAGCATCTGCAAACTCAGACAAGTGTAAGGCACAGGTCCTTTATTTCTATTATTAGAACGTGATTGGACAATTGAGAGGTAATAAGTGACGCTAACAATTGAGTCTTCCCGGCAGAACTTATGCTAAAGCTTCCATTTCCTGCAATAATTAATGAGGAAAAACAAAAGAGAAAATTTCAACTAAATTTTCTTCAGGCAGGGGAGATGTACTTGCTGAAATGAAAACATATCCAAGTAGTAACTCCACAGTTGATGGATTTTTCTGTTGACTTCATGTTCAGTAGCTCACGTGTGACTGATGGGACTTTTTGGTGTACACTTTTTGTTTTTGTAATATATACCAGTTTTGTGCCCTTGAAAAGGGAATGATTATGTATGCATGTATTTATTAATAAAAAATTTTAACAAAGTTCACTAACACTGTGAAGTTTTTGAACTCAGTTGGTGTTTATTCTCTTTACCATGCAGTGTGAAGTATTTCACTCAGTTCACTGAGCATTCTGATTCTATTTCAGCAAGTGAAGAACAAATTTTTACTCACGTGTGTTAAGTATTAGGTATGTTACAGTGTCTAACAGAGACAGCATGTTGAAGCCGCTCAGGCGGACATTTCCTTCTCAGAAAGCAATGACGTAGTCAAAATATCCAGTAGTGTGGGGTTTTTCAGGAAATGTGTGTGCTTGTATTGTGTACTGTGTATTGTGCATGTTATTTTTTGACAGACATCGATGTTTAAATATTTAAATGATGTGGATTTGAAAACAGATGCACTGTAATCATTTATTTTTGAGTAATCAGTCAAGTGACTGATTCCGATAAATTGCAACATGTTGATGTTTTTACTACTGATATTCCAACCTGAACTATGTTTGATTTTCGGGTTTTATAAAACGTGCTGGATGCATTTGAAATGGTTTTTGCATAGTGCATCATGCTTATTTTACAGAATTAAGTTTATTGTGTGTCTTCAATTACATGTAACTCAGAGATTGATACATGACTTGTCAAAAATGTTACATTAAGCTGTTGCAAATTTATTGAATTTTTTGAAAATCAGGTTTTTTACCAGGAAAGGAGTGGTTTTTGATGCGCAAAGTTGTTTTTATTGTCTCTATAACAAAACTCTTGTATTTAAACCCATGAAAATGCTGATCCTGTTGTAGATAATAGTGAAAATAACATGTTGATCCATTATTTCCCCTTAAAATGTAGCACCTCTATATAATGTTTTTTTTTATTTTGTTTTTTAAGATTCCTGACATGTTTGTGTGGTTGGAGTCAAAAAATGATGTTTTATCTGCCAAACATGATTTTATACTACAAACCAAACTTTTTTTTCTGTTAGGTTATGAAGGCCACATTCATATTCAGATAAAGCAGCAGTGACGTCTATCTGTGTGTAGGGTCTTCCAAAGGCCATACATGAGACTGTACTGCCCTGCACCCTTGAGAGTACTCGCCTCAAGTGCTCTGCCCTCCAGAGGGAGCAGGGCATGGTCCTTGAAGCTCACTCTTAAGTGGAATTGGCCCTTTTTTCTTAGTGTTTTAGATCCAAACACATCTGAAGAGAGTAATTAAAAACACTCCGGCACACCTGCATTAGGACGAGGCCCATAAAAAGCTCTGTATTTTTATTCTGATTAATCTAGGGGTATGTGTTGTGCTGACATCTCATTTGAGTGTTTATCAATGCGGATCCCACATAGAGATGGAAATGTATTCTGCCTTAGATCAAGAAATAGACAAATTACTGTGTGCACGCACTCACATATTTCTCTTCTAAAGCACTTTGAGAGACTACCTGTATAAAAAATGTATTAGACAAGTGTGGCGTGTAACTCGTCTCTCACAGTTTGTGCTACAAACATGCGTGATGTCTCAAATGGTGTGGCTTGTTGAGGAGAGGTGTGCAGGTGCTTTTCTGAACAATCAGATGTGCCATTTCTGCCTAGCAGACAGTAAAATAATCCCATAGGGATGATCTTGAGCTGTATCAATGGACCAGAATCTCAATAGATAGACAGACATGGAGATGAGCTATTTTGGCCATTACTCTGAACATCTTTGCAACATCCTAGCAATGATGGCACAACTTTTGCATGTGTTTGTTTATCATTATAACCTGAACGACACTGGGTCAAAGTGCTATGCTCTAGGGCTAATATATATATATATATATTTCGGTATGGTTCGGTATGTGCTGTGTTTATGGAAAAACTATACTTTCAAATAAAATTAAAGAAAATAAGAATATTCTATCTTACTACAAGCAACAGAACAAATAAATACAAAAGAGTAAAGATACAAATAAAATATATATATTTTTTTAGGTAGGTCTAGCATTAGTTTTTAGGTACAGAAATTGAATAAAGTAGTCAAATGTAATACAGCATTGCATATTTGACTGTATAAATTAAAGATTAATCTTCATCCAAGTAACAAAAGCTATCCAATCAATCAATTGTTGCTGTTCGATTAATATTAAGACTGTCACTTTAAGAGAATGCACTGATACAATACGTTCAGCCGGCTATGTCTGCTAAAGGATACTTACCAAGACGGACATTTTGACATAATTTTTGTGTGAATTTGTCCATTCAAACACAATACTTAAGAGAGAGCTTAATATTTGCGTGTGTTCCAGGATGCAGGTTTGCGCGCTTGGGATGAGCACATGGACAAATCTTCTCACTGCTTGCGCGAGCTTGCGTCCTCTGGCTCTTAAATGTTTAAACAAGCAAAACTTAAATGAGTTTATATTTATATTTGCATTTTTTTCTTATTCATTCATTAATTCATTCATTTGTTCATTCAAAAGTTATCTTTTTTAATTTTTTGTTTATTTCATAATTTGTATTTTCATATTTTTATTTGTATTTTCTTATTAACTTTTAATATTACTGAATTTTTATTTGTATTTATTTATTCTATTTTTTTCATTTTTTTCTATACATTTTTGTTAGTTTCTTATTTGATCTTCCTTTTTTTCATTTATTAATTTGTTCATTCTTGCAGTCATTCAGCCTTATTTATTTATCAAAATTCAACACCCTAGCAACCACACACAGCTCCCCAGCAACCACTCACAGCACCCTAGAAACCATCTAGAACACCCTACGAATCATGGCACGACTTTTGCATGTGTTAATGTTGGCCATAATAACCTGCGTGACTCCAGGTCATAGTGCTCTGCTCTAGGGTTAAAGGTCATATTGTTCTCTCATTTCCTCCAAAATCAGACGGACAGCTGCGGGCACAACAGATCAGCATCACTGGAATTGAGTAAAACAGAAGACGGGGGTGAATGAATAAATAAACATTTTGTGTCTTCAGTATATTTATTGTGTTTATGTAAGTCAGCGCGTGGGGTCTGTTGTCTGGAGAACACCGACCACAGTCTTGCACAATGTTTGCCTTAATAAGAGTGGACATTTTTAAATCTGATGCAAGATCTGGCAACCCAAACCACCTTTTTTTCACGCATATCACACACAAACACTGATATTATTGTTATTTTTGTGCATTTCACACACCTTCAGTGCCAGACTGAAAACCGCCAGCCCGAGTGAATCGCTGACAAAACTCAAAGATTAATGATATTCAGATAAATGCTACACAAAAAAATAACAAATGTCAATCTGTTTAGCTAGATCTGCATAGTTCCTGAGAGTAAGATGCACAGTTTTTTTTGCTGGATTTTAAACAGTTTACAAGGTTCATAATGTTTGTGAATCCAGCACATTGTAAAATGAGCCTCATTTGCATAGATTTGCCTAATGAAGAATGACCTATTTAAATATGCATGTTACAGCACTGTAAAAGTGCATATGCAGCTGGTTTTGTTGGACATTGTAATTTTGAGTATCAAATATGTTCAGATTAATCTTCACTTTCAGTGCTATTTGTCACTGGAAACTTGGCCAGGTTATTGCCTTCTAGACCGATCAAGTGCAGTTATTGTTTTTTTTTTTTTTTAATTAAGAAGCTAGTGTTTTTTTTTTTAATTAGGAAGCTTTTGCTGACATCAGCGATTTGAGGTGCATTAATGTTAGTTTTACTCATTCTGTGGCACAACAGAGCTTCATAAATGTTCATATTTCTACAGTTTCTCTATTGGCCTTTAGCTGTGCAGTCTGTTCATCCACAGCAATTTGGTGGAGCTTGTTAAGCAGCACGCTTTCCCCGAAGGGGCGGGGCTAAGGAGTAACACCTTCTGATTGGTGCTTACTAATTAGTCGTAGCCTATTAGGAACACCATTTGATTGTTGCTCACTGAAGGGGCGGGGTCTACAAAGAACACCTGATTGGTTCTCAGTTCTCCACCTCTTTCTTTCTTCCTTCCTTCCTTCCTTCCTTCCTTCCTTCCTTCCTTCCTTCCTTCCTTCCTTCTTTCTTTCTTTCTTTCTTTCTTTTTCTTCCTTCCTTCATTAATTCATTTGTTTGAAGACTTTGAACCTTGATTTTTGTTTTTCCTTCTGTTCATTATAGACGGTTTCATCGGGCGCACGCGCCTGGCCCTAAGTTAACTTTCGGTTTATGTTTGTTTATCAGTCTGGCTATGGCGCCGTCTACAAACTGAAGTTGGGCTCAGGTGGTTGTGCTGTGGGATGTGTTTCCCATACATTTATTTATTTGTGGCGCTCACAATATCAAAACTGATTGATTTTCCAAAACGAGGTGTGGGTGATTTTATATCACAGTATTTCTGAAGGAAGACTATCTTTAATTAGTCTATTACATTTTCGATGTCATTTTCATTTAATCTTGCTTGTAATATGCCTGATAAAACAGCGTTTGTGAGCTCATCGCTGCTTTGTGTAAGTTACAGCAGTTACTGGGGAAACCTCTGTTTCTACCGAATGAATTTGCATTTTCAGTAATTCTTATATATTAAGCAAACACAACAAAATTGCGCATGCAAAAAATCAACTCAAGACCAAAAAATTACCCAATTCACATTCTAGTTATTGATTCTATTTGGAAGTCTACTAGAAGTTATTAAGTTAGGGCCACAGAAGCGCGCATGAGCAGTAACGTTTGTTTATGTTGTTGCCGTTGAAACCGTCTATAGTTTGTCCATTTGACTTTGTTTGTTTGTTTGTTTGTTCATTTGCTGATTGACAGTGTTGGGGGTAACGCATTACAAGTAACGCGAGTTACGTAATCTGATTACTTTTTTCAAGTAACTAGTAAAGTAACGCATTACTTTTTAATTTACAAGAGTATATCTGAGTTACTTTTTCAAATAAGTAACGCAAGTTACTTTTTTTTCCAATTTATTGATTGACAGCTCTCCTGTCCCCATGTTGAGAGAAATCTGTTAATGTAGTCTTAAAATAAATATGAATATGCATTAATTCATCTCACTCACTCAAAAATCATATTCGGTATTCCTCAAAATGAATAAAAATAATGCAACTCAGAATATGACGCAAACCTGCAATAATTAAATGTTAAACAACACAAATGTCCTTTATGTACTGTATTTAATTCCATTCTATAAACCAATGTCTTTGACCTCTGACCTTCGATGATCCAGTTCAACCGTAATAAGCAAAAAAAAAAATTTTGGTGTCTTTTTTATTTATTTTTTTGTTATAAGTGTGTTGAAATTTCTTCTTCTGCATTCTACTGTACGGACGTAAATTTACTTTCCCTTCAGCCTGAGGCGTATTAATTTCACTTTTAGTGTGAAAAGGCTTTTATATTTGCCAAAAATATAACTTTTTTATTTTAAAAACAAACAAGCAGGCCCTGTTCATATTTAAAAAGTAACGCAAAAGTAACGTAACGCATTACTTTCCATAAAAAGTAACTAAGTAACGTAAGTAGTTACTTTGTTATGGAGTAATGCAATATTGTAATGCATTACTTTTAAAAGTAACTTTCCCCAACACTGCTGATTGATTTATTAATTTATTTATCCATTTATTCATAATTCCATTTATTAATTCAAATTGTTTGTTTTTTTGTTATTCATTTGTTCTTTCTTTTTTTGCTCAATTGTTCATGCAGTTCTTCAGTATTTTTGTTTGTTTTTTCAATAATTTGATCTTTCTGTTTTCTTTTCTTCATTCATTTATTCTGTTCCTTCAATCTTTTTTTGCTCCATTCATTCATTCATTCATTCATTCATTCATTTATTCATTCATTCATTCATTTTTTTCTTTTGTTAATTCTTTTGATTATTTGATCTTTGATTTTTGTTTGTTTATTTGTTAATTTCTCCAATTGTTTAGTTTCTTGCTTTCTTTCTGAATGGACACTCATGCTTTCAATCGCTCTCATTCTTTCTTTCACACTCTCTGATTGAGATGTTCTCATTGTAGATAAATAAAGCATAATGTCATCTGCTTTCTTTCTCTAAGGAAACACATGCTAATGTGTTTAGCTCACCCTCTCCTTTCTTATGCTGTAGTTCACAATAGCATTTTAAAACTACTTGACACATTGTTCACCATCATGTAATTTCATACCTGGAGTGACTTTTTCACTTCTGTGGAACTGAAATTGTAAAAAATGATTCATTCTGCTCTTTTCCATATAATGAAAGCTTGTATGACTTCAGAAGGATTTAAAAAGAATAGTGCAAACATTTTGCATAAACTCAATCTCCTTTTGTGCTCCACAGAAGAAAGTAAGTCAAACAGGTTGTAATGAGTGTGAGTTTTTCCTCATGAACCACTACGTATTGAAACCTTTAGAATATGATTTAAGAGTTCAAGTTTCTGGAACTTAAAACGATAGTTTGTTGGGTAGCATTATTGTACACCGGAATGTACAAAGGAACAAACGAAATAGAAAGATCAAATAAACAGAATAAAAAAAATAATTAAACTAAACAAACATTTGTTCAACAATTGCAGGAATGAGCAAATGAACAAAAGAAATAGAAAGATCAAATGAACAACCATTTAGAATGAATGAATGAATCAACTGAAAAGCTGCATGAACAAATGAGCAAAAAAAGATCAAAGGAACAAAGTAACAAAAGAATAAACAAAAATAAAAAAGGAAAGATCAAATAACTTAAATAAATAAATAAAAATACTGAAGAATTTCATGTATGAACAATTGAGCAAAATTTTAAAAAGTTCAAATGAATAACAAAAGAAACAAACAGTTTGGACAAATAAATAGACTGAACTTGTCTATGAATTCATAAATAAAAAACAATAAATGAACAAACAAAAAGAAACTCAAAGGGAGAAACTAACTAATGAACAAAAATGAATGATGGAAGAACAAAAAATTAAAGATCAAACAAATTAATTAATGAACAAATAAACAGGAAAGAAAGTCATACAGTTTGTATAAACATGAGTGTGAATAAATGATGGTTTAAAGTTTGCTTAAAAACATGCCTTCTTAACCATTATAAATATTAAAGAGAGTTATTAGATATTAAATATTAGAGTTCACAAAATTTATTGAACTTGAAGCATTAGCTTTGCAGGTGGCATTATTGTAATAAAGCACAATACTAATTTTTTCTCATTTGTTTGTGCAGGTTAAAGCAAATCCAGAGTCTGGACTCTTGTTCAAGTGTGTGTGTGTGTGTGTGTGTTTGATGATTTTCTCCGGCCGTAGGTTTGACACTTTTTCCTGCTGCGTCACTCTCTCTGCATATGTGTCCATGCCTGGGAACAGCGTGCCATTGCCAAGTTCAGGTTGGCATGGTAACGCGTGTTGGATTAATGTGTTTTGTGCAGATGTAGTTTGCTCTCTGATGGAGCTTATTTACAGTGAAGAGGAACAAAGACACAGTGGTAATAAAAGTGATGAGATTTTCCTTCTTCTGCAGGGAAATTGCTGAAATCCCCTGCCTGTTTTGCTCTAATCACATTTAATGTGACTGATCCAGTTTTTGTGAAACTGTAGAGTCTTCAGCTACAAGCGACTCATGATTTAACATAGTTAAAGAACATACAGTCACACTGCCCTTTTGAAAAGGAGCTTTTAAAAACTGCGCTATACACGCAACTTACACAAAGTGCTTCTAAGCTATTCAAGGGGACAATGTACTGTATCTTAAACTAGATCAGATCATCATAAATGGATTATATAATTTAATCAGAAAAGTATTTCTGGTTAAAGAACAATGGTTTCAAATGAATGGATCTTGATTAGAGTGACAGCATTACACTTAAATTAATGCTAAATACAACAAAAAACTAGAATAGAGTTAAAAACATTGATGAATGGCAGTGTTTAACAAAATATTTTAGTATTAAGACTTCTGTGTAGGGCGGGGCGATATATTGCATGCGATTGTCACGCGCATTTCATCAGTAAATCTGGATCCGTGATTACCGCTAAATCACCATCACCTGCTTTCAGATGGAGCGGCATTTAATATACAGAGCCATAGATCACTGACAAGCTACGCAATATCTCGTTCATTATCGCAGATGAATCGCCTTCCAAAATATCGCCCAGCCCTACTTCTGTGCATAGAGACGAATCATTGAATAATTTCAGTTTGAATGTGCATGCGATATATCGCCCAGCCCTACTTCTGTGCATAGAGACGAATCATTGAATAATTTCAGTTTGAATTGACCCTTT
The DNA here is from genome assembly GCF_018340385.1 of Cyprinus carpio. Classification (NCBI taxonomy): domain Eukaryota; kingdom Metazoa; phylum Chordata; class Actinopteri; order Cypriniformes; family Cyprinidae; genus Cyprinus; species Cyprinus carpio. The sequence goes on along the minus strand of NC_056585.1, from coordinate 11,388,168 downwards.
GCCAAGACCCACCCCCTTAGTTACTGTTGCTACGTCCGACAAGCCATGGCGCTCTAACACCACACATCATGTTCTCACACTGTGAAAAATACATTGCAAAGAGGAAACTGACACACACCGACAGACAAGACAGAGTATGAAACAAATTTTGGCATTTTTTAAAAACCTCAAACAATAAATACAGTTTTGTGGCTCTTTAATGTGTCATGACAGATTGCTATAGCACCTCAGTTCAAGCGGCATGTGAACCGTTTATCTCTTACTTTTTACTAGTTATAATCACAAAAATAAAAAATAAATGAACATCAGAGGGTATCTTGTTTCAACCGTGAAAAGATGTCAATACACACTTGTGATGAGTGGAGCGGGGCCGAGAGCCGTGGGAACGGAGCCTGCTGCCCTCTGCCATAATGGGGAGGAGCAGGGAACGGGGGACTCCTGCCGGCTGCCCTGAACCCGGAGGAGCTGTCTACTGGGTGGTGGAGGAGTGTTGGGACAGCCACCCACCTAGGGCTATCCAGCGCCGCCGCCAGGTATCACGGAAGAGTTTACCCAGCTGGTGGAGAGCCGAGTGGCAGTGTGTCTGGAAAACGGAACAAGAATTTTTTTTCCCTCTCTTGTCTCTGTCTCTCCTCATCCTTCCGTCTCCTCTTCTCTCACCTCGTCTGTCTGTCCTTACCCTCAGGTACACCTCTGACGAATGGGGCTGGGTTGGGAGCCTTGGGAACTGAGTAGAGCGCAGTCTCTGGAGTACCCCGCAGCCTGTGATGGGCGGTGGGGGTATGTGACGAATGGGGCTGGGTTGGGAGCCTTGGGAACGTAGCAAGGCCAGTGGAGTTAATGAGAATGCGCGACACCTACGCCACTCACCGGTCTCGAGTCCCACGGAAGAGCTCCGGAAGGGTAAAAGGAGGAGTGACGACAGTGTTGGACGAGTGAGGACCAGAACTGGATTTTATTTTGTGTTTTGGCTCTGTTTGTGGGCGGCAGTCTGTGAGGGGCTGTCACGCTATTTTCAGTTTTCTGTTTATTTTATTATTAAATTATGTTTGAATGTTCGCTGGTTCCCGCATCCTTCTTCCCGATCTAAGAACTTTGTTACAATCAAGTTAAATAAGGTTAAGTCCACCAACATTAATCTGCCCTCCTGTCTGGTTTGTTTGTTAGACAAAATGGTAGATTCGGCATTATGATTGATTGGATCACCTGTCAAACTCCCGGAGAAGGGTGAACTGGTTCATTTACAGGAATCGGTCATAATTTAGATATAAATGGGTCATTAAATATACTTTGTCCTGACAGTAGGAGTATTCATTTGAGATGTTTAACTTGCGGTGTGGTCTGCCTGTATCTCTGATGCTGACCTGATATTGTCCCAGCAGTTTTGCTGCATCTACTACATTGTAAAAAGCAAGAAGGTGGTCTTTCAGGAGGTTTCTGATGATTTCCTCCAGGTGACCCCGCTGACCTCCTGTCGGCAATAATAAGTAACTTCTGCTTTCTGCTGCGGAGTGCCAAACCTCGCTGTTATTGATTCTCTCCTGGCTTCACAAGCTTTGACGAGCCTTCAAACAAAAGGGTGCTCGCAGTCAATATTGATTCTACAGTGTGTTAGAAAGAGAGTGGGTGAAAAAGTGAGTGTCTTCAATGATCCTAAACCAGAATCATTCTCTTTCAGGGGAACTGTCGAGGCGCAATTCATCTACGTTTTCGTCCTCGGTATCTTATTCACCGGCTTGAAGGACCTTTTGCGCTTGCAGGTCATGTCGTCAGCAGTGGAAAGCAGGCGGCTGAAGAGCAGAGGACTGTGGGAAGTGTACAGTGGCATGGTGTTATTGGTGGCTCTGTTGTTCAGAGCTCATAATTTGCCCACGCTGGCCTGCTGTCTGCTCATCCAGACAATCATGGCTCAGTTCATCTGGAAGAAGCTCCACTACGATGCCGCCCAGACCACTATCATGCACTACTGGTTTGGCCAGGCTTTCTTCTACTTTCAGGTAATAAGGAGAGGAGAGCATCTAGAAGAACGGCTTTGTTAAGTGTAAACAGTAGAGGTCTGGTTTCTTCCATTAATGCATATTGATTAAATAATTGTAGTTTCATTGTTCTCAGGATGTTTTTGCACATTCAGGTCGATTGCTCGGCCCAAATCTAAGTTTTATTCCATCAAGAGTTTGAACACTTTTCACACTGGATTTATGAATGGTTTACATCAAGAATAAGGCTGATTTTGGGCTATTTGGCACTGAATCTTAGTATGTTTGCATTATCAGCATTATAATACCACCATTGAGAGTAGTTAATGAAGAAGTGAAGGCAGTAAAAATGGAAAGCAAGTACAGAAAGTTAATGTTTTTGTCTGGTTTAACTAACAAAATTGTACACATGCAAAACTGTACTTTTGACTTTCTGATGCAGTGTTGTTATTGTTAAGTGAAGTGACGTGACATACAGCCAAGTATGGTGACCCATACTCAGAATTCGTGCTCTGCATTTAACCCATCCAAAGTGCACACACACATCAGTGCACACACACACACCGTGAACACAGACCCGGAGCAGTGGGCAGCCATTTATGCTACGGCGCCCAAGGAGCAGTTGGGGGTTCGGTGCCTTGCTCAAGGGTTTGCCGGCCCGAGACAAATTACTAAAACTAAAACTGAAATGCTAAAACGAACTAAAACTGATGGAAAAATATATAAAATATATAATATATTTTTATTTATTTTTTTGCTTAATATTCTTGTGGAAACCGTGATGCATTTTTTCAGGATTCTTTGATAAATACTATCAAAGAAATATTTTGTAACATTTTAAATGTCTTTACTGTCACTTTCGATCAATTTAATGTATCCTTGCTGATAATAATAAGACATCACAGGAATAAATTACATTTTTATTAAAATTAAAATATCAAATAGAAAATGATTTTAAATTGTAATATTTTACAATATTACTGATTTTACTTTTTTATTTTTTAATCAAATAAATGCAGTTTTGATAAGCAGAAGAGACTTATTGTAACCCTCTGGAGTCTAAGGGTATTTTTGGGGCCTGGAGAAGTTTTGTCATGCCCATTTGTGCATTTTGTGCTTTTTTTTCAGTTCTCTTATAAATATCTAAATGGCTGAAGTCTAATCTCACTGTAATCAGCACAACTAGGCTATAATAATATGTGAGCAGCATGTATGTACATGATTGTGTTTTTGAGAAAAAAAAATGTTCTGCGTGGTATCGTGAAAAAACTAAAAATGTTAAATCACTTGAATAAGGCAATAAAACACATACAGAAAATTGGCTTCCCAGATATTTTGAGAACTGGAGCTTGTAGCCTAGAATTTTTTTTTCTAATGATGTGAAAAGCATCTTGTTTACTCACTTACAGAAAACAATATATTGATTTAAATTTTTCTAAGACACTTTTTGTTGGTAAAAAGTCATATGCGAGTAGGCGTCAACTATCATGAATTCACACCTGAGAAGACAAAGGCCTGCATAATGAGCTGCATAATGAGCCATTCAGTCAGCTGTGTCACTTGAGAGGGATGAGTTACAAGAAAGAATGTGAGGACAAAATAAATCTATATAATTTTATGTTTGTAGTTTATTTAGAATATATTTTAATTATCCCACAAACATAATTTAATATTCACTTGTGAGTGCAGTTAAACAGTTTATTAGGAAAAATCAAAGCTGACTTTCAAACTGACATTTTTTGCATCATTACTCCAGTCACACAATCCTTCAGAAATCCTTTTAAACAATCTTATTTTCTACAAAAAAACATTTATTTTTATTATTATCATTATTATTATTATTATTATTATTATTATTAATGTTGAAAAGAGCTGAGAATATTTTTTTTTATTTTAGGTTTTTTAGGGGGGATAAATTGAAAGAACAGCAATGATTGTTACATTTGTTACAGTTACATTTATTGGTACATTTATATTATTTACAACATCAAGCTTTTGAATGGTATAGTAGTGTACATTGTTATTGAAACTTCATAATATTTCACTTGATTATACATTTAGTCATGAATTATAGTTTGGAAAAAGTCTTTGGAAAAAGTCCGAACTAGTAAAATGTTTACACGTTATGTGAAAACTAGTACAAGTATATAAATCAATAAAAAGAGACTTACTCATGTTTATGATCTCTGCTGAAATAAAGTGCTTCATGCTTTTTTCTGAGGAAATCCAAATCTCAAATCCCCAACCCACATCACATCTTTTTGGGGTGAATTATGTCTTATTCCTCCCATCGCGAAGCAAAACAGTAAAAAATAATAAAAACTTGAAGAAACAGTCTCGCTGCGTTGTCTTCTTTTGTGTGGGCGTATTCAAAAGCCGCGCGCTTCAGTGAAACATTTGAATCTCAAAAACGCGGCGCGCTCGGCGCGGGGGGCGTGGTCGCATTAGAAGATAATGAAGTGAGACGTGAAAAAACGGACATCGCGTTGTTTTCATATGGATTACTTTATCACAGAATATTTGTTTTCAGCAGCACTTGTTTAGTTTAAAAGTAGACATGTCAGGCTTTCTATAGATATATCTCTCTCATGTCTCTTTCGTTTGAGTATTCACTGAGTTACAGTTCATTTTTAATGACGCATTTGTATCTGAAGATCAGCGCAGACAAAGGCTGCAGACAGCACTCCTTGTTTGTTATCTTTATTTTTATAAGTGCACAAAGTTTTGTTGTTATTATGTCTGTATACAAAAAAAAAGTAGACCCCTTTACAGATTCGATTGATGTATTGCACTTATCTGGTACGATCAAAACTGAAAGTGTAATTTAAGTTCTTTTCGGGGTTATCAGGAGAAAATACCCCAAAACGCGTATACGCGTTAATCGACTCCAGAGGGTTAAAAAATATTACATATTTGTAATTATTCAAAAGAATCAGGTTTTATAATAATACATCAAAAGTAAATCAAATCAGAGCTGAATTGTGTGTGTGTGTGTGTGTGTGTGTATAAGTGTGTGTGTGTATAAGATTAAGGGTCATAAATGGTGCTTTACTGGCCAGTTATCATTTAAAGCGCCCAAGCATGGAATTATGGGCTTGACAATGACATCATCATCAAAAGTACAGTCAGGGTCAATGCAACTGAACTGTCAAAGGACGGATATATTATTCTCTCTTTCTAGCCATTAAGCAGTGTGGAAGTGATTGTTAATTGTAAATTGTCACATTGATTTAGTTCATTTTGTCAGGCCAGGCCCTTTTTCCGCCCCCACCCTGACACTGCAAACTAGCATGAACTAATGTGACTAAGAGAGGCAAGAGGAGAGCATTGAGGAGGAGGATTTTCCAATCTGTGACAGACACAGCCTCCTGTGAGCCGCTGACAGGAAAGAGAGGGATCCATTTGTTTATTTCCCCTCTTCCTCATCTGTCCATCAGCCGAGACCCTCAGACTCCAGTCTGTCAGCAGAGACTAGAAACACATGGCACTTCTCTCACCTCTCCTGAATAACTGCAGCATGCCTTAAACCTCTGCTGCATCACTTTACTACTGTTTACATCAGCCGTTTCCAAACTTTCTTTTTCAGCTGAACCCCTCAGACCTAAAATATTTACCTGTTATTATTTAAATCGTCAATGACACATTCGCACATTCATGGTTAATGTTGGTTAAAGGGTTAGTTCACCCCAAAATGAAAATTCTGTCATTAATTACTCACCCTTATGTCGTTCCAAACCCGTAAGACCTTCATTCATTTTCGGAACACGAATTAAGATATTTTTGATTAAATCTGAGAGCTCTCAGACCCTGCATAGACAGCAACGCAACTGTATTGTTCCCAGGTCTAGAAACATAGCAAGGACATTGATAAAACAGTCCATGTGACATCAGTGACTCAACTTCAGTTTTGCGAAGCTACAAGAATACTTTTTGAGCACAAAGAAAACAAAAATAATTTATTTAACTATTCTTCTCCCCTGAGTTATGTCTTCCACCATTTTGTAGAGTACCCAAGAGCGTAATCGACATAATCAGCGATGTTTACGTTCGGGGGAGAAAGCGCGCGGATGAACGTAATCTGCATAATCAGCATTGTTTACGCTTGAGGGAAAGCGTGCATGTGCATTGTGATACTCTCTAAAATGGTGGAAGACGTAACTCGGGGGAGAAGAATTGTTGAATAAATTGTTATTTTTGTTTTCTGTGTGCTCAAAAAGTATTCTCGTAGCTTCGCAAAATTTAAGTTGAGCCACTGATGTCACATGGACTGTTTTACAGATGTCCTTAATACTTTTCTGGACCTGGGAACAATTACAGTTGCGTTGCTGTCTATGCAGGGTCTGAGAGCTCTCACATTTCATCAAAAATATCTTAATTTGTGTTCCAAAGATGAATAAAGGTCTTAAGGGTTTGGAACAACATGATGGTGAGTAATTAATGACAGAATTTTCATTTTTGGGTGAACTATCCCTTTAATGGTCAAATGACATACATTTTTTAGCAACTATTTTAAAATGGCTGCACATGTATAGGGATTATTATTATTATTACTATTATTATTATTAATGTTCATGGTTCTCAGATGTTGGTTGGTTAATGGTCAAATGACATGAAAGTTTTTAAAATATATAATATTTTATTTTGATTTGTTTTTATTTTAAAATTATATATATATTTATTTATATATAAAATGCTAAAATGTATGTCAACCGCTTGTGTTTATGTTATATGGTCTCTTCAGGGAAACTCTAATAACATTGGGACGGTGGACATCTCTGTGGGTTTTGTGGGTCTGGAGAGTTACGTAGAAGCGCCTGCCGTTTTCCTGACAACGCTGAGCACCTACGCAGGACCACTGCTCTGGGCATGTCATCTGCTGTGTTTCCTCAGCTCACAGAGAGACAGGTAACACACACACATACAAGCTATATGTATATATGTGTGGGCATATATATATATATATATATATTTATATATATATATATATATATATATATATATATATATGTATGTATATATATATTGTAGTTAAAACAGTGTTAAATGTTTGTAAATGTAAATATGTTTTTGTGCTTGTAAGCTTTGTGATTAAATATATATATAAATTTATTGCTGAATTTATGATCAAATAAGTGCGGCCATGAGGACTTCTTTCTGAAACGTTAAAAAATCTTACCCACCTCAAATGTTTCAACTGCAGTGTATTTACAGATTCGTTTAGTAGGTGCTTGTACCTGAAGCATTCAGTGTGTCTTATCAGGAATCGAAAGCCGTGACCTCGCCATTGTTAGTGTCAAGGTAAGTACTTTACCTGAGCTACAGGAACAGTAACACTGCAAAACACACTAGAGGACGGTCTGATTGGAGCCTGTACGTTAAGTGTTTCGAGCTGAAAGTTAAAAGTATTTAAACATCCAGCAAAAGCTAGTCATGGAGAAACACAAACAACCAATAGATTTCGACTCTAAATTCTGATTGGATGAGTTGTTTTTGAAGTGCCACTCATCCCTGTTAGGTGATCATATATTAATGAGGGATATTATTGTTGACTTAACCTAAAACTATAAAAAAAGGTCAATACTTGAAATAAGATAAATGTTAACTAAAATAAAATGTTAAAAACATTATATTATAGATTTATTTTATATCAAACTTATTTTCAATCAGTTTAACTTGAAGTGCAAAAATAACTAAAACTGAAATAAAAATCTATTAAAGCTATAGACATATGTTTAAAAAAAGAGATAAATTAACAAATGACAAAAAAAACAAAAATAAACAAAAACTTTAAGTAAAATTAAAATGAAAATTATGCCATAGTTAAAGTTTGGCAAAGAACATTGTTTTACTCAACATGGCCCCTTTAAAGATAGTTTTATGCAATAATGTTGCAACAGCCTTCCAGTGTGACACTTGTTCTATTAAAAATACTGCAGTGCAGAAAAAAAAAGCTTAAAATTACTTAAGAATTACAGGGCAATAGCACAGTTCTGTAGTTCACTGTAATATTTTTTTTTTTTTCTCATAGCAAAACTCTTCTTTCATTTCCTTTAGAAGCCTTCAAATTTTGGGCTTCAGTTTTTCTAAAAAAAAAAAAATCTTAATGTTTGTGTTACTTTAAAATAGAAGAGAGACAAAATAAGGACTGTTTTCAAAGATTCAGGACACATCCACATATCAGTGATGCGTAATTACAGAGCATTTCTGGGAATATTAATCAGCGCTAGTCTTCTTAAGATAATTGTTTTAATGGTGCTTGAAGTGATCTGTCAGATTGAATGAGGAATCAGGGGCCAGTTATTAGAGCTCGAGCTGGTAATGATGGTACAATTAGAGCCACTCATAGAACAATGAATAATGGAAATCATGCCGAGACAATCAGACTCACACACACACACACACACACACACACACACACACACACACACACACACACACACACACACACACACACACACACACAGATTTTACTGGCCTCTCAATTTTTACACACTGAAATTTTTCTTTAAGAGGTTCATGAGGTTCCATGAGCAATCAAATTTTCCTTGGTCTTTTGAGCCAAAAGAGTTCAATATGCCATCAAAACATACTGTAACATTCAGTACTCAAGTACCAAGACCACCCACATCCACAATGCCTTTCTGGTGTTCAGAAACTTTGTCCATCCAGTCATCTTTTTGTTATTTTACAGTGATAGAAACAGGATTTTTGTGTGCTAAATGGGCATTGTTTGAGCCACATTCTGCACCACTATTTTCATTGTTTGGGAGTGTTTGAATTGCACTCATTGGACCCTCATGAATCAATATTGTGTCAGTGATGTCAGGATTGGGCAAAAATTCAGAATTGAACTGAAAAAATTCTATCGTCTATCTATCTATCTATCTATCTATCTATCTATCTATCTATCTATCTATCTATCTATCTATCTATCTATCTATCTATCTATCTATCTATCTATCTATCTATCTATCTATCTATCTATCTATCTATCTATCTATCGTTTTGTCATTCTATCAGTCATTGTGTCTGTAAAAGCTATCAATATTCAAACTCAGAGCTATTCAAACATTGCTTTTCTAGATAAAAAAAATTGTTATACGATTTTCTTTGAATTTCAGTTAAATTTGCTTCCATTCACATTCAAACTTCTGCATCCCATTTTACTTCAGGAATTAAATTGGACTATAAAAGGCATTCGTAGTGCAGTTCTGAATGGCGCATGAACCTGGTAGAAGCACTCTGCATATCCCATAATCCAACATAAATGCAGAGTATCAAACTTTGTGAGCCACCCACTCTTTATTCATCTCATTATAAAGTCTGTCCCTGTGAGGCTAGAAGATTTCCTCTAAAGTGCTGTCCGACTACAGCCTGATAAATGACTGTCTTAAGTGGTCAGACATTTAGTCTGACATATATAATTCAGCATGCTCAGTCAGCAGTGTCACTACAGCACACACACACACACACACACACACACACACACACACACACACACCACAAGACACACACACACACACACACACACACACACACACACACACACACACACACACACACGAGATCCAGGAAATGCTCTTTTATCAATAGTCCGCTTTCTGGAATCCCAGCAAGCCTGGCAGACCCATCCCCCATCTGAGCTGAGCATTTACACAATCCATTTGAGAGCGAGAAATACACAGGCTTGTTAGAAGATATTTCATTTCCTCCGAGGCAACAGGTGCTTTGTGTTCAGGGATATTGAATCCTGCAAACAATCTACTACCCGAGTGTCTGAGGTGTAGATTTGAATTGCAAATGCCTTCATCCGCCAGCAAACTCCTCGTGAGGCAGAGAAGGACCACCATTCTGTTCGCAGAGATATTTGTGACAGGCGCTGGAAAATGATTTTAGGCAGTGCTGTCGGGAATCAGCAGCGGGGACTGTGATGTGGCTGTACAGTTTACAGAAGATTCGCTGGGAGTATGAGAAGCTCTGCAGTTCTGGTAATCAGCTGGTCTGCTTAGACAAGCAACCTGTCAGTCAAAATGATAGGGCAGTCAAAACTGGACTGGAAAATGTGTCATTTCTCCATTGATTCAGTATTAAATGTGGTTTGCTGTTGTTGTCTTGTGTTGATCGAAACTGTAGTGTGTCCGACAGAGCAGAGAGCATCATGTTTTAATATTCTATTCAGTCTATCTACTCTTAATAAACTATATTGTCCTTTCTGACACATTTCTGTTTTGCAAAACTTGCAGAAATGTTCAAAGCAAACCAGATTGCTCAGGATTTTGCACGTTACAACAGCAAAATAAAAAAATAAATAAAAAACTTAAATGGATAATTCACCCCAAAATTGAAGATTTATTTATTCACCCTTATGTTTTCTCTTGAACATTTCTTATAGATGTTTCTCTGTGTGTGTGTGTGTGTGTGTGTGTGTACTAATAGTGTGTGTGTGTGTGTGTGTGTGTGTACTAAGAACTATAAGAACTTGAGCTGAAGTACTAAAATTACTAAAACTGAAATAAAAATAAATCAAAGCAAAATAGATGCATTAAAAAAGACAAATAAGCACATAACAAAATTGCTAAGTTAGAACAAAAACTAAAAATATGATAATAAATGTTCAGATATAGTATAAATTCTACTACAATAACACTTGTAATGGCACAAAGATAAGTAAATGGTGACAGAAATTTTCCACTTAAAGAGTAAATGTAATGAAACTTGACTATTTCGCAATAACTGATTGCTGGTCTTATTCTGAACGATTCATCAGTGCGTGTTTGTCACGGTAGGAAATCCATGTTTCCCCCTCCGTGTCATGTTTTGTGTTTGTTGTTGTACTCACGTAGTCTCCATGTGCTCGTTTGGTTGATTGTTGTCACCTGTGTGTTGATTGTCTCGCTCCAGCTGATCCTCATCTCCACTCAGTACATATACTCACTCATCTCTCTGTCGGTTGTCAGATCCTCATTCCTGTCTCCACTGCCTAGTTGGTTTACCGTCTTCCGTGTTCGTGTGCTGGATTGTATTCGTGTTGTCGTCTTCCTGTCAGTGTTCCGGTCTGTTCCTGGTTTCATCCATTTGACCGTCTTCACCTTCACCTGCGACTTCACACCATCCACTATCTTCCTCAAAACGCCACAGTAGACACCCTGAACATGTGTTTTGCTCACGTTCAGTGAGATCCTATACAGGGGCGGAGACTTGCATATTCAGTCAGGGATGCTAACAGGAAAGCTAGATTAGGTGCAAACGTATTTAAAATGGAAACTGGACTGAAATACTCTTTGCTGCAGTTTTCGCAAATAATATGACAGATTGCACCAGTAAATAGTCCCAAGACATAGGTTTGGGTTCCTCCCTTATTACCTGCTGAATTTTTCTGTTAACTCTACAGTATGTTTTAGAATATTTAAAGGGATAGTGTAGTACAAAAACTAAAACAATAAAAATAACAGTTCTGTCATTTGCTTAATCTCATGTCGTTTCCAAACCTGCATGACTTTCGTTTTCTCCAAAACACAAAGTGAGATACACCATTAAATTACCATAAATGCAGTCCATACAATTGGGTCTGTGTCCACGAGAGAAAGAAAAGAAAGTCCGGACAGGTTTGGCATGAATTGAGGTGAGTTCATCACTGTCTTGATGGAAAAGTGGTTTCTCCTTTCCAGTCTTTAGGTCTGTTGCTTGTTTGTCTCATAACGTAATTTAAAGTCCACTGATTTGTTTCCAGGTTGAAACACTTGCACCGATATCTCACGGATTCCTTGTATCAGTTCTCTTCACTGTCACCATAAAATCTCGTGTGCGTAATTTACGCGGAGAGGAAATCTCCCAGAATGAATATCTCTCTCTCCCTGTAGCGAGGGTTTTTTTTTAGGCCAGACTGTGGGCAGTCCCTTTGTTAAAGAATGAAAGGAGTTTAAGCTCACACCAAAACATGCCAGGCCATCGCGCTCATCGGGGAGCAGCATCTCAGACGGCTTGATCACGCTCCCTGGGAGCTGCATGCGATGATTATTTTCTTCTACTTGTTCCAACTGTCATATGAGTAATTGACAGCAACGCACTATGTGTACCACTTTGGGGAATTGTGGCTTTCAATATTATGTCGCCAAAAACACTACAGTTCCATTTTTCAGGCAAGGCTGGTGCCTGAAATGTCTTTGGGTGTGTTGTCCACGAGGATAGTGGAAGCTTTTGTGGGTTTGGCGCTATAGGAAACTGCCCTACATCTCAAATTCATGTGAACAAGCGAATGAGGTCATTTGTTCCTTGGAAGAAAGAAGCAAAACTATCACAGTGGAGTCAATGGCTTGATGGACTGCTTACACATTGCTTTGCCCAGGGCAAGAAGGAAGGATAGAGAAAAGATTGCTGCATTCAACAGGACTTTGTGCAAATTCCAGGAGCCAGATTCTGGTGTCTATCATATGAATAATACTTCAGGCTTGAAAACAGGTGGAGCATTTGTCCAAAAAAAGGCGTTATAATGACAGAAAAACTATTTCTGATATAAAGTGGGGCCATCTAGTCCAGTCTTGGTCCATTTTAGACCCAGTTTAGTCCAATTCAGTCCAATAGTAGTGTAACAACCAGGCCAGTTATTCCAGTTCAGTTGCTTCACTCCATTCTAGTACAGTCTAAAGTTCAGTTCAATTTCTACCCAGGTAAATGTAGTCCAGTAACCAGCAACTCCAGTTCAGCGCAGTATAAACCCAGTCCAGTTTATCGAATTGAAGCCATTTATCCTAACCTACTTCAGTCCAATCAAATCCAGTCCAATCCATTTCAGCGTACAATACTAATAAAAAAAATCCAGTTTAGCCCATTATAGTCCATTTCATGCCCATTATAGCCCAGTTTCATTAGGGTTCAGTCCACGCAAGTACAGTCAGTCTAGCACTGCCAATCTAGTAAAATCAACTCCAGTCCAGTTCTGGTTATAAAATTGAGGCAATTTAAAAACTAGACCAAACCCACTTCAAGTAAATTCTAGTGCAGTCCAAAACCAAGTTAATTCCAACGGTAGTTCTAAAACCAATCCAGTATATGATCAACTACAGTTCTAGGTTGAGGCCATCTAATCTAGCCTAACGCCACTTCAGGTCCATAGTAGTCCATTCCTCGCCATTCTAGTCAAATTCAATCTGTTTCAGGTACATTCTTGGTCCAGTCTTAATTCGGTTCACTGTAGACTCGGCCCTGTCAATGTAGTACACTAAAACCAACACCAGTCCAGGTCATGCATGGTATAGTCCAGGTGTACCAGTTCATTCCAAAGTAGTCTAAACCAAATCCAGTCTCTGATCAACTCCAGTCTACGTTTATCAGTTTGAGGACATCTAATCTAGCCTAAACCCCTTCCAGTCCATACTAGTCCAGTCCTGCCTGTTCTGGGCCAGTTCCAGTCAATCCAATTCAGTCCCCAAATTGTCTAATACAGGTTCCGTCTGTTCTCAAACTTCAGTGTTATACCTGTAGGGTAAGGTCTTTCATAAACTTACAATTAAGTGCAAGGACGTTCAGTCCAATTTATAGGGTGAGGTCCATTTAAATCGAGCCTAGCCCACTTCAATTTATGCTAGTCCAGGGCATTCCTTTCAAGTTCAGTTCAGTACCGTATAGTACAGTCCAAATTTAATTAATGCAATGCAGTCCAGCCCCAGTCTTAGTGCTCTATCAGATTCCACTCAATAAATCGAGGGACATCTAAATCTAGCCTAACACAATTCAGTCCATAATAGTACAGTCTCTGCCCATTCAAGTCCAGTCCAAGTCCAGTTCAGTTTATATTAGTCTAGGCACAAATCAGTCTATAATCAGCTCCTGACCAGGCAAAGTACAGTAGTGTAAATTTCCAAAGAAAATCCACCAGTTTCTATCCATTTCAATCCTTCCTATTCTAAGTATGGTCAAGTGTACGCCAGGGTCTAATGCAGTCTCGGACCGCTTGATCCAGGTCTAGTCCAATGCATTAAGGTTCCCATTATCTGTTAGAGTGTTAGATTATTGCAGGTAGACTCGCTAATGGCTGTGCCATCAGCCCATGGCAGGGGTGGACATGGTCTTAATGGGAATATATTATAGATGTTTGTTGTAAAGAACCTAACACCATACTCATAAACAGTTAGTAAAGGAATTAATAGCTTTTCATTAACATTAAAATGAGGAATGAAACCACAGGTTGATGAGACATGGCGGGTTTTGATGACATACGCATTGTATAATGACACATTAATAGACTCGGGCCAGATCATAACTGAACATCTTATTCTGGTCTTTTTCGCTATCTTCAGGGCTTTAAGTGGGTCTTGGTCATGGCAGCTACTGCCTTTGGCACTCATGCGGTCCATACCCAGCTGGGTTTTACGGAGTTATGCGTCACCTCGCTCCGATACCACCTTTTCAGTTGGAGGCGTTGTTTTCTCCGAACCTTTTATATGACGGCCAAGCACACCCTAATCACAACCACCGTTGGGTTGTGTCTGTTTTTCACCTTTAGGGATCAGGAAAACGCTCGGCCAGATCGTGAATACAGAGCCAGAACAAGAACCAAAGCCAAAATCAGGTTACGAACACACGATGCAGTTGAGGTTTGGTGCACCCAACAAGACAGAAATAATAGTGAGGAGAAAAAAAAGCGATGGGAAGAAGCGTTTTAGGTAAGTCTACTACTGTGAATGAGGTCAAAGTGAGGAATTCAGAGCTTACATGGAGGGATTTTGGCTCCTCTATTGACTTTCTCTCCATTCTGGTTATATGGGATTTAAATTCTTTTTATATTATGTTGGGAGGTCATTGATAGTGCAGATACATGATGGCAAAGACTCGTGGGGGCATACATTATGAGTTTCCCTCTCATTCTCTATGGCAGTTTTCTTTATAAAGCGTTACAGATAATGGAGAGGGTAAGTCGTTTTGAATCTATGCAATTTCCGCTCCTGAACGTTGCTTCACCTCTAGAAGAATACGAGGAAAGATAACATCATTAATTAACTCTCACCTCACTGAGATCACAGAAGTATTATCCTAAGGCACACTGAAAGACTTTAAGGGATCTGTAAAGTACTTGAAATCATATCTAAACACAGCTACACGTGGGGACGTTTTTGTTTAATCAGGCGCTGTTGGAAATGTCAAAGTGTAAGATGATTTATCTTGGAAAGTGTTGTTTATTAGATTCTGGTTTAAAATAAAATTAAACCCCATTCTGAATGAGAGTATTTCATTTCTGCCTGCTTTTTCAAGTGTGATTTCATAGTGTGCACTCTCGATTTATTTTGATACAATTGGCGTGTCTGTGACAAGTTTTGTAGAAGGTTATGATAAATGTCACTTACTGTATTAACGTGACACTAACGTGTGAACTTAACCCACCCCAACGGAAAAAACAACGTGATGCAATAACACAATGACATCACAAGAGGTTTTGTGTTTTGCTTTGTGCTGTCGTTACTACAAAGATGCTTAGTTAGGCTCCGCCCACAGTGAAATCTTATTGGTCAAAAAACCTGCTCCATGGTGTAACTGTATAATAAACAAACATGCTCTGAATGGCGAAAGAAATTGTTTAAAAATTTGATTCCATTAATGGTTATGGGACTGTTTCTTTTTTTTTTGTTTGTTTCTGCTATTGACATACACAAAAAATAGGAACTGTTAATAAGGATAGTTGTTGCTATAGGATGGAGGGCATCCGGAGCCTAATCATTTGAACTTGTTTAAATTCTGGAACGGAGTCCCATCTATACAGCCAAGCATGGGAGGCGAAGAACCAGTTTTGAAGGAACGTAGGCGCGCGGGGGACAGGATGGCGGTTTGAAAATGTCTGCTTCCGCCCCAGTTGATCATACTCGGCTTTGACCTTTTTATTGGTCTGGAGAAGAAGAGATAGTTGATTTTGTAACCTAATGCCTTATTGAAACTGCAAAGCATACTCCAGGGACAAAAGAGAGGGAGCATGTGAGAGTCTCTCCCACTGGAGGGAGGGAATGCAGTCCTGTAGGGTTAGATTGAACTATGGGATTCAGTTTCTGAACCCCACTGTGACAGGACCTGATTTTAGAAACTACTGAATTCATGGCAGGGTTAAACTTACATAGTACCTTTTCTAAGGGTACAAAAATGGTCAATATTTGACTGTGATTGATGATACCCTTTCCTTTAATTTATAAAGCCACTAATGTTTTAGTCAGGTGGTCATTATGGTTACTTTTTATTGTTCATCCCTGGAGCAGGTTGTTTATTTGGCATCTGAAAGTCATGTGATCGATGACCTCAAGTGCATCATTAGGCTTATTGCATGAGGCACGCATACTAAGTAAATAAAAGCACATTAAATATTCTCTTGCGGTTAACGATTACTTCTTTATGTAAGCAGAAAGAGTGTGGAGTGAATTCGAATCATAAATATAAACAAATAATAACAATTTGAACATCAAAAGCCTGAGGCCTGACTAATTGTGAGAATTGACTCGTCCAGACATGAGCTGTATGATAAGTTTTATTTAATTAATTACTGCTGTGAGATTTATGATGTGGTAATTATTAGGATGTTTTGCAGTTTAATTTAAAAACTTTAAAGGAAAGACATTCACCCAAAGACGCATATCTACTTTTTTTTTCACTAACATGTACTCACATGGCAGGCCAGTCCCAAGATGAAAATAGTTGTTTCTTCACCAGAAAATGATTTGGAGAAATCATTACATCACTTGCTCATCAATGTGACTGCTTTTCTTTGAATCCAGTTGCCGTCAGAATGAGAGTTCAAACAGCTGATAAAAAACATTATAGTACTCCCCAAGTATACATAATTTCTTACAAAACACTGGCGCTTGTCAACTTGTGAACTGGAGACGTGGAATTACAACTTGCTTATTATTGATTATTGTGATGTTTTATCGGCCGGTTTGGACTCCTCTTCTGACGGACCCATTCAAGTAAGAGGATTGCATTGAGTGAGCAAGCTGTTCTGGTAATGCTAGACCACCCTCGAGCGTTCCGTCCATTGTATTGGCTTTTCGTTTTTTTACTGTATCTTGTCTTTTTATAAATCTCTTATAGTGTGACGTGAGTTGGGTGGTGGTACACTAACAGCATTCTCACTAAAACTCACTCAGTATCTTTGCTTTGAAGGCGGTCGAGGGGGTTGTTCTATGGCCTCAGTAGGTGAAAACGAATCAAGACGGGCAGTTAGTAGTAGACTGTGGGGAGGCGTATGAGGAAAGCCGCTCGAATTAAAGCCCTGGAGGACCTCTGATTCTTGTTACCTGCCCGATATATACGTATCTCTCTGTCAGTGGAAAGGAGAGTTTCGTGTGTTTTTGTTAATTGTGGTTTACTTGTCCATCGTCTCTGTGGTGTACTTGAAAACTGTGGTCCTCTGCAAGAGCTGCATGTCGGCCTCTCTGAGCCTTATCAGTCATGAGCAGAGCTCAGCCGCTCCACGACTTTCGACACACTCAGGACTTATCACGGCCTCTCTTTCTATTACTGTCTGCATAGTCTGTGCTTTTCGTCACTTTTTACTCAAGCTCTCACCGGTGGGTTGTTCCCTTATTTTCTTCTTCTCTCGGTTCCCTCACACTGAGTGTCTTGCTGGTCTACTGTACAACCACGGACACATTCTTAACCATTTTTCATACCTTTTAGTACTGAAATAAACATATTTATAATTAACATTTTCTTTAAAATCATCTGCCATCATTTGATTTTATTTTTTTTTTTTTTTTGGAGTAGCAATTCAGCATATTACAGTGATTTCTGAAGGATCATGTGACACTGAAGACTGGAGTAACGATGCTGAATATTCAGCTTTGCATTGCAGGAATAAATTGTATTTTAACATGTATTCAAATACACAACAGTTATTTAAAATGTTTATAATATTTCACAATATTACTGTTTGTACTGTATTTTTAATTAAATAAAGCCTTAGTGAATTTAAAACATACAAAAAAAAAAAGAAGTATTTTAAAGACCTCCCAAATTGAATGGTAGACCTTTTTGAACAACTTGGTACTTCTTTTAGGCATGCATACTTACAAAGGTACTTACTAAGGTTTTGTAATGGAGCGACTTAAAAAATCTTCTTAAGTATTTTAATCTTTGCTTTTTTTAAATAAATATCATTGTGGTGGTAATCTTTGGGAATGAACCACTGACCTTGCTATTTCTAGTGCCTGGCTACTGTTTTGAGCTAAGGAAACACTAGTTTTATGATTAATTAAATAAGAAATTAGGAAACCAGAAATACACTGAACAAAATTATAAACGCAGACACTGGTTTGTTTTTGCCGCCACATTTTTCAGAGCTGCCAACGGCAAAGATCTAAGACTTTTTTCTATGTACACAACAGCCAAGCCTATCTCCTCCCCAATATTGTTTCACAAATCTGTCTAAATTCTGTTCAGTGAAGCACTATTCCTTTTGCCGAGATAATCCAGTCCACCTCACAGGTGTGGCATATCAAGATGCGAGATCATCACAGACGCCGCAGACGTATGACTATTGCCACAGGTGGTGCCTTGGCTGGCCAAATAAAAGGCCACTCTACAAATGTGGCGTGTTTATCACACAGCACAATGCCACAGATTGTACGCAAGTTTTGGAGGGAGCATGCAATTGGCAATGGCTGACTGCAGGAATGTCCAGCAGAGCTGTTGCGCCGTGAATTGAATGTTCATTCTCTACGTAACGCCATCTCCAAAAGGCGTTTCAGAGAATTTGGCAGTACATCAACACGGGCCTCACACCCGAAGGGATCCATGTGTAACCACACAGCTACAGACCTCCACATCCAGCATCCTTCACTCTCCAAGATCGTTCTGAGACCAGCCATGCGGTCTGGACAGCTGCTTGCAACAATCGGTTTGCAAGTACCAAAGAATTTTCTGCACAAACTGTCAGAAACCGTCTCAGGGAAAGCTCAATCTGCATGGCGTCGTTCATCCTCATCGGGGTCTCGATGCTCACATTCTCACATTCTCACAAATTGCGCACATTCGCTGGCGTCTGGCACTTTGGAAGAGGTGTTTCTCTTCACGGATGAATCCGGGTTTTTCACTGTAACATGGCCAGATGGCAGACATGTGTATGGCTTGTGGCGGTGAGCGGTTAGTGATGTCAACACATTGTGGATCGAGTGACCCATGGTGGCGGTTGGGGTTATGGTATGTCAAGGCGTATGTTATGGACAATGAACACAGGTGCATTATATTGATGGCATTTTGAATGCACAGAGATACCGTGACGAGAATCACTGAGGCCCATTGGTTGTGCCATTCATCCACGACCATCACCTCATGTTGCAGCATGGATAATGCACGGCCCCATGTTGCAAGGGATCTCGGTCACACAATTCCCCTGGAAAAGTAAAAAGCACCCACCCCCCCCCAAAAAAAAAAAAAAAAAATCTGTACAACAAGTTCCCAGTTTTGCATGGCCAGCATACTACTCACGTGGACAGTCACCCATTGAGCCCCAATGTTTGGTTTTTGGATGCTCTGGATCGGCATATATGACAGGAGTATGTGTTGCACTGCGTGAGGCAAATGGTGGTCAACACCAGATACTGATTGGTTTTCTGACCCCCCGGACCCCCCAATACAGTAAAACTGCACATTTAAGAGGTGGCCTTTTATTGTGGCCAGCCTAACGCACCACACTGTCGCAATAATCAAAGCTGTTTAATCAGCATCTTGATATGCTCACACCTGTGAGGTGGATGGATTATCTCGGGGCAAAGGAGACGTGTTCACGTAACACAGATTAGGACAGAATTTGTGAACAATATTTTGAGAGAAACTGGCCTTTTGTGTACATAGAAAAAGCCTTAGATCTTTGAGTTTCAGCTTCATAAAAATGGGGGCAAAAACAAAAGTTTTTGCGTTTATAATTTTGTTCAGTATTTATTAAGACTTTTTTTACAGAGACTATATATAGAATTCTCTGCAAACAAAGTCTTAGTAATCATATGCAAAGTTTTGCTTCTTGAGTAAATATATCTTGCTTTAAAGATGTTTTTACTGAAAAAAAAAAAAAGTGATTTAAGAAAAAAATGATTTAATGCAGTGCTTCCTCTCTCTCTCTCTTCTGGCTTTCATGGATGTTTACTTCACTCTCCCACAAAAGATATATTTTCTTGCAGGAAGTTGAAAGGGCATCATGTACCGGTGCGTGAGCCCAGTGCCTCTTTTTCTCTCTCTGTGAATAAAGTTTCTCTATTTCAATTCTTGCTTTTGAAACTCTGTGTGTGTTTGTAGGTTTAAGCACCTGGAAAAAGCTTTCAGCTTTTCTCAGCCTCAGCAGTATTTTTGGGTTATGTTTGTGTAGTTGCGTGTGTTGCGAGTGTAATAATGGGGCTGTCAAGGAGCCCAAAGGTTTGTGTTTATGAGGAGAATGAAGCTTACAACAGTGTCACGGCTCACCTGCGGTGGATTGGCAAGGTAGAGATAGTGATTTCCCCTCATTTAAGGAGAGCTCAGTGTGCAGGACGGGCTGTTCGGGACGCACAGTGAACATCTCTGAGCAGCCAAAACCGTGACTTCATTTAAAATCTGCAAGAAGTGCAGCTGTGAAACATACGGCGTAATAGAAAACGCGGGGCTCTGGATGTGTTCCCATCCGGTCTGTTTTTCATCCATTTGATTTGATTTGTTTTCTTGTTTTGTGCATGTTGGACCGTGGCTGGAAATAATAGCTGAACATGAAGAAAACTCTCTTGTTTTGCTTCCTGTGACGGGATCACATGCTCATACATAATTAGTTTAGCCATCTACCTGGGCTTTGCACCTGTATAAGAATTTTATCCTGTTTTAAAAAGACTTTATGTGTTTTTGTTTGTTTACTGGGGCCAACAGAAAGCATCAACTGACCTGTATAAATTAAAATTAATATTAAAAAAGTTAGTTTGCTTTAGTTTTTTTTTTCAATGACTTTTCCCTTTTAGCTGCATCAACCTTAGTGTTGTAGGTGATGCAGCTTTTCTAAAATCTTGGTAAGACAAAGTAATTCATCATAAAAATTACCTCATAAAAAAAATTACTGCAGTAATGGTGAATAATAAAACATTTTTTTAAAATGCAGCATTAACACTAGGTTTTATGAATCGATCAATTCTCAGCTTATAAAATTAAGTGCTGCCTATTTTTATTATTTTTTAACTTTGAATATCTGTTTTCTCACAACTACTGTTCAAAATAATTTAATTTTTTTATTGCATTCTTTTGAACTTCCAATTCAAAAAAAATTACTCAAAAAAACAACAAAAACAAAAAAAAATCCAGAAAAAAAAAAAACAACAACAACAAATAAATAAAAAAACACAAAAAAAAAAAAATATTAAGCAGCACAACTGATTATAATATTATTCAAATTATTTCTGAAGGATCATGTGACACTGAAGACTGGAGTAAATGATGCTGAAAATTCAGCTTTGCATCACAGATATAAATTGGATTTGAAAATATAATCAAAACAGAAAACAGTTTCTTCTAAATTAAGATACTATTTCATAATTGATCAAATAAAATGCATAAAGACTTTTTTTCAAAAACATTTAAAATCTTTTGCCAACCCCAACACATCACCTTATAGAAGTAAAGCATGTTGATTTTAACAGTCTTTCTTTCCTCAGTAGCACGATGGTGGGTTTTTATTTTTCTGTTTTCTTTCTACTTTTGTTTTTGTTCTTTTCCCTAAAGACAGTTTAGTCTTTAGTTTTTTTCTTTAATAGGATGCATGTAAACCATCATTATACTATTGTCAAAGATCAAATATTTATTCTTCTTCTGTTTTTGATACTTTCATCTCCATCGTGTTGTTAAGCAGAGCATCTTTGAACTTTTCTCCCAAATAAAGCACCTGCTTTCCTAAGTGTGACTTTTCTCTGTAATTACTGGTGGATGTGGGTCGAAGCGAGATTGATGTGATAGAAAAACCAAGAAAGAACGAGAGACCTCTGGAGTCCTGGCTGCTACCACAGGCACAGACATCTAATGGAAGAAGCAATTTGCTTGCTGGAGTCATTTAAAGCAGAAGATGGATCGAGTCTATTCCGCCCTTTTTGTTTAGAGCTACAGTTTAATAGTAACTTATGAAAAAGCATCTGCCCTAGACTGCTTCATTAGAGCCGAAAAACAAATCCTGTTCAGTGCAGGAGTACATCAGCAAGAGTAATAAAGAGCCAGAGAATCTCCCCACATCACTAATTACCTTCAGCTCAAACTTTAAACACACTCCATCCTACCTTAAATAGCAAAGAAAATGGACTAAAGACAGTATGGATAGAGTAAATGGCGATTGTAATGTTTCGAGACTCGATTTGTGGTAATAGTGTTTTGCGCAATGAACGTTAAAATACTAAATGGAGTACTGCAGTGATTTGTTGTTTTTTTCAGCAGCCAGTTTCCTTGATTCTCTCCTGTAAGTATATTTAAACTAGTTAACCATGTGTGATGAGTTGTTTTTAAATTGAATGTAGTGAAGGAATATTTCATAAAAAGTAGCCTGTACTTATTCAGCACTTTATTCCAAGTCTTTCAAAGTCATGCGATAGCTTTGTTTGAGGACTGAATTTGAAGTATTTCTGCATATTCAAACCTCATGTGACTTAGCATTTTCTGAGAATAATGACTTAAATTTCAATCAAACATTACTTTTTGCTGACCTTTCCGTTGTAACCCAGTATGACGGGAAGATTACGAGTCAAAGGTCACCGCTGACCTCTGCTTCAGCCCTAATGGACAGCTAAACGGGAAAATGCAAGCACTTTGCAGTCTCAAGCTGGACTGAGGTGAGTATTGATTTAGAATCAGTTTTCTAGAGTATCTTAAATCAATAGTTTTTTAGTTTTTAATTTCTGTTTTCTCAGACAGTCCTGCTGAATTGACAATTTTAGACTAGCAGGATTCCATCTCTTCGCTGGGTCAGGCTAGTTTGTGCTGGTTTTGCAGGTGGACCTGGGATATCCATGCCAAAATAAGGTCAGAAGCATATTCTGTGCACATACATAAACACAGATGTGTATGCTTACACAACAAATTACAAAATGCATTGAATACTACATGCTAAAACATGCAATCTTGCACTTCTGTTGCAGTAACAAACTCCAATGTTCAAGGAGGCAACAGAGTTTCTTTTAAAAATCTGTGTGTTTATTATTCAGGCAGCTTGTGATAAACAGGCAGTTTAACTAACTTTACTAGAACAATAGCTATTTAGACACGACCACATAGAAGATAGTTTAGGCTAATGTCAATTACAGTGAACTGAGTATCAGTGCTGTTGTTGTTAACTGTAACTATTTTAAATAATTTTTTTGTTAATTGAAATGAAGCTGAAATCAAATAAAATATAAATATAAGTGGAAACCTAAACTAAAAAAAAAATTAATTTTGCCATGGCAAATAAATACTAAAATTATAAAAAAACAAAACAGATATAAATTAAAGCTAAATAGTTTTAAAAAAGACACAAAATTACTAAAAATAAAATGAAAACTGAAAACATACTTTACATAAAGTGAAGAAAAAAGAGACCATTTTGAGGTTCCTCTGATTACCACATTGGTGGAACTTTTTGAAGAACCTCCAGAAAAACTATTAAAGTATCCTACTCTATTTAGGAACTTCATTATTTCATTTCAAGGGCCTCAGAATGGTTTTGGTCAGTTAATGGAGGAACCACTGATTGTCCTTTAAGGTTCTTGCAGGAATGTGATGTATTCACGTGTTCCTCAGAGATTTTTGAATGGGTGCCTAGAGGTTCTCCAAAGGATGTTGCGGGTGTGGTGATTCGGAGGAACCCCAAACAGTACCTCAAGTATCTTTTCATTTTTAAGGCTATAACAGCTCTTTCTGATTGATCACAAAATACTTCTTGGTTAGTTAGTCAAGTGGGGACACCAGCATCCAAACATACAGCACACTGATTATCACCAATATTGGTTTTGTCAAAGGCAAGTTAATGCTTGTGCATCCTGGCATCAGGTTGTTTGCACTTTAAAAAGCTTCTTATGCAATCAAACAACTGAGGTGTCTATGGTGACATCTGAGTGCTCAAACATCAGGAGAGGTTTTTTAAGGCTAGTTAGTTGTCCCTCTTAATGTTTTCATTGATCCATTTAGCAGACACTTTTACCCCAAAGTGATTTACAAGAGGAAAAAAAGGTTTAAAAATAGAGGTTCTTTATTGGCATTAATGATTCAACGAAGAGCCTTTATAATTCATGGAATCTTTACATTCAACAAAAAGTTTTTAAAATATGAAGAAAAAAATAATAATCCTTGTTCTTTTATGAACCATTCACTGAAAATATGTTTGAGGAACCCAAATGGTTCTTTAAAAAATAATAATAATAAATTGCAAACTATTTACATCAGGACTGTAGGCACTACACTACAGGAGGCACTCATAAAACTATCACATTAAAACTTCAAAAAAAGTGAAGAAAACACAGAATGAACCTGTTCTATACCCAAGGGGCCCATATGAATAGGGCTAAATTGTAACAGAAGCGTAAGAAAAGTGCAACCATTGCAGTGCTGAAGCACACCTAAGATCACAAACACTCTCAGCATTTTATCCACTCCAGCAAACCGACAAAAACCTCTTCCATGCCCACTGGTGGACTTTCATTAGACACCAGACAATAGCGCAGATTGGACAGGCGCCTCGCCGGATGGAAATGGGCTGACACGGCAAAGTCTGGAGTCTGCTCTCTAACACACCTCAGTGTATGTTTGTGGATCCTCGTTCAGACTTAATAATGGAGGCTGTTTTTGTCCCAAGAGTCTCCCACAAGATTCTGACCTAAAAATAAAGAAAACAGAAAGCAAAGGAGAAGAGAAAGTGCGTAGGAGTAAAGTAGGAAGCATGAATATTCATCCCAGGTGGTCAAATCCAAAGGGCTTTCGGTAGCATAACACATCTCTCAGGCTTGCTTCAGTGTAAATTGTTATTCAGAGAGAAACAGTGAAATGTGAGTGAAAAAAGACAAAGTTTGTCCTTTTTGAATGTAGTACTTGGCATTCAAATGACTTCTGAGTTTGTCACAAACAAGACAGATCAAACATCTAACCACAAGCTCTAGAAAGTTAACCTTCATCCCAGTTCTAGTTTCCTCACTGATTTGTGGGGTGGGGGGTTGAACATATTTAATGGTTGGTATGTATGGAAGCTGTGGTGTTGGTGGGTTGTTTCCTTAATGGTTGGTATGTATGGAAGCCTGTTTCCACCGGAGAATAAAACAAATCAAAAAAGGTAATTGAGACTTTTTATCTCAAAATTCAGACCTTGTTGCAATTATGAGGAACAAAAAGTTAGAAGTGCAATATATAAACAGAATTCTGACATCAGTTGCTCTCCAATGGATCCTCTGTAGTGAATGGGTGCCGTCAGAATGAGAGTCCAAACAGATGATAAAAACAAAAAAAAAAAAAACAAACAATTAACACACATCACACCATTTTTTTTTTACTTTTTTACTTTAAACCTTTATTAAAACTTATGAGTCCATAGTCCATATTAACTCTTCTTCCAGTGAAAAAGTCCTCTCAAATCAGTCCACCAACATATTTGTTTAGAACTGTTTCTTTTAAGTGCAATTCCGAGCTTATATTTTACAATTCCAGCTTTTCTTCTCACAATTGTGAGCTTATATGAATAGTTTATATTCATTCTGAGAATTTGAGTATAGTACTGAAATATTTGTTTAAATTAGGAGTTTATTAAGGAAGTCAAAAGTCGTAGTTAATTGGTACGTTAATAGCGAGAATTGAACCTTAATGTAAAATGTGACCAACATTTATTATTATTGTGCCGCTTAATATTTTTGTAATAACAGTAATATTTTTTTTTTTTTCCGGATTCTTTGATGAAACAGAAATTTTTCTGCAACATTATAAATATCTTTACTGTCACTTTGGGAAAACTGAATGCATCCTTGCCAAAATAAAAGTAATACTTTCTTAAAAAAAAATCTTTTGGTATATAGTATAGTACAAAGTTCTTAATATATGTTTTACATTTATTCTTTAAAAGATATAGGAAATGTAGATTTTTTTTCATGACCTTTAGATCCTTAGTCTGCAAAATCCTAATGTTTTTAGTTGACACCAGTAGAGTATATTATAATGAACCTCAGGCCTCTTGTATGAATCTGTTCAGTCCAGTGAGTGGGAGAGTCTGTCTTTGAAGCATATGAAATCCCAAGAGAGGAGAACCTGTCTGGAGCTCTAAAGGTCCTCCACATGCCACCTGCTGCATGATAAACAGAATCAACCAAGGAAAGGAAATGGTGTGCGCATATGCTGGAGAGAGATGACTAATGAATCTACAGACAAACATCTGAAGGGCAGGACATGCAAACTTGGGATAATTTCATGAAGACAGAGAAATGACTAATGCAGAAGTTATTTGTTTATATGTTCAGCAGACGCAAACATTAGCATCTCCTCATTTAAAGGTGTCAAGTTCTGCACTTTTGTTGCACCAACCCCAAATCAGTAATGTTAGTTACTTTTTTTGCAGGATTTTTCTGGAATAAACATGATGTTTTTACTGTACTTTTAAGGCTTCTTTCTGTAAATAACACTGTGAAATAAGTAATAAAGCTTACATAATGTGGCATATGTGCTGTCGAGTTGTTGAGCATTACAGGCATTGACAAAGAACCATTGCAGTGCATTAACATATGCAAAATTATCTCTGTTATGATTGACTAACCTATACGCATGAATAAAAATAATGTTGTTTTGTAACAACAACAACAACAACAGTATAATTGTGAGATAGCTTAAGAATTAGTTTACTTCCGGTATAAAAATTCCCTGATAATTTACTCACCCTCCATCATCCAAAAAGTTCAAGTCTTTCTTTCTTTAGTCGTAAAAAAATTAAGGTTTTTGAGGAAAACATTCCAGGATTTTTCTCCTTATAATGGCCTTCAATGGTGGCCAACAGGTTCCAAATAGCAGTTTCAGTGCAGCTTCAATGGGCTCTACATGATCCCAGCCGAGGAATTAGTGTCTTATCTTGTTAAAACAATCGGCCATTTTTCTTAAAAAAAAACAACTAAACAACACTTTATAACCACTAAACCAAAAAAACACAAAATTCAAAAAAAAAAAAAAAAAAAAGTAAAATACTAGCTCTAATTCCATTTTCATTTTTAATGCTTCCAATAGAAATTTCATGAACATATGTACATGTATGACTGGTTGAGGACCGAACTGATCTGAAATGATCAGACTCTTGACCTCAGATTCTCAGAGCCTCAGCCGAAAACTGAGATGATGTTACATGACCGCTGATGTCTGCAGAGGAACAATTCTGGCACAAGCTACAAAAGTGTTTTGTGTCACTTGCTTTTCCTGCTCCAGGCCTGTTGTTCTGCATTATTGTATTATTTATCATTGAGTTATTGCAAACACACACACACACACACACACACACACACTCAGGACATGAACAGGTTTGCTGCTGTCCAACTCTGTCTTGCAGTTATTTTTCTGTTTTTCTGTCAGCTGCTGGATCTTCACAGCTGTCCAGAGTGTGATTTGTGTCTCTCTGTCTGGCAGTTTCAGGGGTTGGTATAAGAAGCACAACAGTCAGAGACAGTTTTCAGAGATCAGTTTTATTCCTTGGGACAACAGGAGGACATTGCTTTTTTTAGTCCTGCTC
This sequence comes from Cyprinus carpio, assembly GCF_018340385.1. NCBI lineage: Eukaryota > Metazoa > Chordata > Actinopteri > Cypriniformes > Cyprinidae > Cyprinus > Cyprinus carpio. The sequence goes on along the minus strand of NC_056585.1, from coordinate 11,360,505 downwards.
CTCCTGGTTCTGAGCTGCAAAGAGTCTTATGCTGCATAAAAGCTGATTTTCCGATCCTCAATGATGATGGCCAAATGTTGCAGAGGCAAAATGATGATGACCTGCAGTGACAGAAAAACACAGAATACATGTCTAAAAGAAAACATGAACAGATTTGGAGAATTACATCACTTGCTCACCAATGGATCTTTTGCAGTGAATGGGTGCCGTCAGAATGAGAGTCCAAACAGCTGATAAAAACATCACAATGATCTACAAGTAATCCACATGACTCCAGTCATCAGTTAATGTCCTGTGAAGTGTAAATCTGCTTGTTTGTAGAAAACAAATCCATTAAGACGTTTCAACTTTAAATCGTAAAAATGTGAGTCTATAATCCATATTAGCACTTCCTTCAGTGAAAAAGTACATCCCTTGTTTATACTCTCACATCAAAATCCACCAACATATTTGTTTAAAACTCTTTTGGACAATTTTGGCTTGTAAATGATGCTTAATCTATGCATGTTTCTCTCCTGATTCAGATGAAACAACCTTTTTACTACAGAAAGAAACATTATGAATAAAGGACTGATATTTTAGCTGGAAGCAACAATTTAAAGTTAAAACTGTCTCATTGATGGATTTGTTTCTTACAAACACAGCTTTTCACTTCACAAGACAATAACTGATGCACTTAAGTTGTGTCATTACTGATTACTTGATTATTGTGATGTTTTAATCATCTGTTTGGACTCTCATTCTGACGGCACCCATTCGCTGCAGAGGATCCGTTGGTAGGCAAGATGCAATGCTCAAGCTTTGTTCAAGCTTCAGTATGCATTTTCTTTTAATACATGTATCACCTTGAAATAAACCAATAATATTTGGAGTATTATTTACAATTTTGTTCAATAATTATTTGTATATATATTGTGTACCATTATTATTACCAATATTACATTGTACCATGTCCAAAAAAGTAACAAAACCATGATAAATTCCCAAACCTGTTAATACTGTGGTACATGTCCAATAAAACATAGTAGGTTTGGTTAGTAATACAACACACATTTGATATTCTTCAGTTATGACAGTAACCAAGCAGCACAGTGTCAGGAGTTTGTTACATACTGTATATATCTAGTATCTTGTGGACAGCAGTTTGGTTCATTTTTGCCTCATAATGTTGCAGAAATGATGTTGTTTGCATGTATTGTTTGCTTCATTTCAGTGATGTGTGTTCAGAGCTTCAGTGTACAGTGATGTTCTCTGTATTTGATGTTTGACCCTGTTAGAGAGGGCACAATAATCTCTGTCTGAAGCTCACACTCACTTGCAGGCTTGTGTTATGGAACAACAAGTGTGGGATCACCACACACACACACAGAGCTTTGCAGCCTCAGGTGTCAGGGATTTCTGATTAACACATATAACCCTCTCTTTTCTCTCTCTCGCAGCATCTTAATCTTCAAACAGTTGGAAACTCAATCAATAGGCAGGGAAAACAAAAACGCCTGTGAACTGATAAGCAGACGTGTGCTGCCTGCAGAAGATGAGAGAGTTTGACCTGCTTCTGAGGTGATTGTAAAACAGTAAACATGTTCAGAATTTCTCCTACTGTCATTTTTGCCTTAGGTGACACAGCAATGGACTGTTCAGATGCATATTGCACAAAACATGCCATTCACTACCAGGGGATTGTTTAATATTTTTTGAAAGAATCTCTTTGCTCACCAAAACTGCATTTATTATTCAAAAATACAGTAAAAACAGTTAAATTATGAAATATTATTATAATTTAAAGGGTTAGTTCACTCAAATATGAAAATTCTGTCATTAATTACTCACCCTCATGTTGTTATAAAAACCCGTAAGACCTTCGTTCATCTTCGGAACACAAATAAAGGTATTTTTGATAGAATCTGAAGGCTATCTGACCCTCCATAGACAGCAATGCAACTGAAATGTTCCCAAGTCCAGAAACATATGGAGATCTGTAAATTAATCCATGTGACATCAGTGGTTCTCCACAAATTATACGAAGCTACGAGAATACTTTGTGTGCAAAAGAAAATAAAATAAAATGACTTTATTCAACAATTTGTCTCCTCCTCATCACCCTGGTGCCATTTTGGAGAATATCTCAGCTGCGTCACGCCGAAATGCTGTTTCCGTTCAGATCAAATCACAGCAACGTAGGAAACAGTGACGCAGCTGAGATATTCTCCAAAATGGCACCATGGTGATGCGAAGGAGACAAATTGCTGCTTAAAGAACAACAGAAAAACCTTTATGACTATATTCACTCTTAAATTCACTCTTTTGTCCCAGAAAATAAAATTCACTGTATCGTGTTTCACCATCTTGGATTTTTCTCCTGAAAAGCAGACAGACATTGGATTCAGGGGGTTCATCCCTGAGATATTGTCCACTTCAGTCTAACAAAGAACCTCCATTCTCTCACAGTGGCCATGGAAACTCTCAAATGAGATATACCATTAATACCCCAGAAGCCACTAGCTGAAATGAAAAGAGTGTAAGAGCGAAAGAGAGATGAGATGAGATGCTCTTAAAGCCTGCCACTTTATTGGCTGCTGCTTGTTGTGTTTTGCGGGCAGTCCTTTCGTGTTTGCTTTCAGAAGCCTTGACAAAAAAACTCCATCTCTAAACGGCAAAGACACAATCATTCCCTTCCACACCAAATCTAGCCTGAGCCACAGACCGAGAGTGCGTTTACGTTCTATATAAAAGTGACGTGAATTGTGAAAAAAGTGATGTGACATACAGCCAAGTATTGTGACCCATACTCAGAATTCGTGCTCTGCATTTAACCCATCCAAAGTGCACACCACACAGCAGTGAACACACACACACCGTGAACACACAAACCGGAGCAGTGGGCAGCCATTTATGGTTATGATTAATAATCATTAAAAGATCTCGATCTCGATTCAAACACACGCGATCTTAATGCTATGCCTATGATGATGATTCCACTATGTCTATTAAACATTTGAAATCAAAAATGTTTCTTTTTCTTGAGTTTCCTTGATTCTTCAACTCTCTCTAGGATCTGCCCGTTCCGTTTATTTGGTCTTCAATCTCTGATACCAGTCTTGCTTAACTAGACTTTTGACTACGAATAAGTGTGTTCATCATTACAACCTACTCTGAATAGTCTGCTGGACTGAAGTGTAAAGTGACCATTCGGTCATCATTTATTCACCTTATTTCATTCCAAACCTGCATGACCTTTTCTTCGATATCTTGTTTTGTGTTTTGCAGAAGAAAGTAAGTCATACAGGTTTGTAATGATATGAAAAAGATTTGGACTTTTTATGTAACAATTTTGACATTGTAGGTCATAATTATAATTATATATAAATAATGTTGTGGAAATGGAGAAAGACAAAGAGGAGACAAAAACTCATAATTATGGCATTAAAAGTTGAAATTATGAGATGATAAGTCCTAATTAATTCTGACCATTTTTTTTTTTTTACTTTTCATAATTTCTACTTATGTCATAATTATGATTTACCAAAGCATGATTTTTTTATGTGTTGAAATAGAGGAAAAAAACATAATTATGGTGGAAATAGATCATAATTATGAAAAAAAAAAAAAGATTTATCAAAACATGATATTCTTCTTATGTGGTGGAAATAAATCTTAATTATGACACAAAAAGTTATGGATTAAAAATTCTGAGAAAAATCTGACAAATTCTGACATAAAATTAAATTTTTATGTTATAATTTTGATGTTTTAATGTAGTTATGATTTACCAAAGCATGATTTTTACTATATATTTTTTTTGTTACACACAAAATAACAACCACACACACATACAATACAATTTTTGCCTACTCAAAGATTGTGTTGTGAATATTATATACCTAACTGTGAATGGTAAAACTAAAACAAGCGACCATCAGTACAGAAAAAATAAAATAAAAAATTGCGCTGAGCATATCTGTTATATATATATAAAAACAGATCTGTTCTCACACACACATACACACACAGAATTTTTAGCATGCAAGAAAACAGATATGCTTAGTGCTATTTGTATTTCTGTGCTAATGGTTGCCTGTTTTAGTTTTTCTATTCGGCAAAGTCCAGTCCCTTGGATATTTCTGGCCTGATTGGAACAGGTAATTTTAGTCAGCTCTTGGCATTTTTGCGAGCAGCACATGTCAGGGGGTCTGTGAATGGTCCATGGACATGCTATCTGAGGCTAAGATTAGTCTGACACCAACTCCAGTGCTGCTTCTCCTTCCACATCACCTCATGTTTCCTTCTAATTCACATCCGCTTTGTTCACCCTTGCCCATCTCTCTCTCTCTCTCTCTCTCTCTCTCTCTCTCTCTCTCTCTCTCAATATTTTAGCAGTGGGCTAATCCTCGACTCGTCGTTCGCTTGTGCTCTGCAGGAAGTGGCCCACAGTTGTTACATCCTGGCTGGAATAATGCAGTGCATGAAATTACAGATGATTACCTGTCAAAGCACCTTGCCACCGGCGCTAGATGTGAGGGAATCACTCAGCTGCAGAGTTGAGACTGCAGGGGTGACAATGTGTCAGCCTGGTTTAGATTCGTTGTCCAGACAGGTTAATAACAATGAAAGTTATTGGTGAGTGTGAACAGAAACAATGAGATTTTTAGCAGATGCTGATGTGATTTTCAACTCACCGTGGAAAACCTCTCTGGCAGTTAGAAGCAGTTGCTTATGAGAGAAAATTGATGGTGAAGTGTTTATTCATGATGAGAATCCACTTCTTCTGTTTGCTGTTGATATAGGAGGCTGAACAGAGCTTGCTGTTTGGGGATTAAAACCTTGATAACTTTCCAATAAGTACAAATGGAAATGTAGAAATGTACTAATTTCATTCAGAGCCCAGAAATAAAGGGTCAAGACAGTACCATTTTTTAGTGTTTGCTTTAGTATCGATTTTTTTTTTTTTTTTTTTTTTTTTTTTTTTTTTAGATTTTTTATCAATTTAGTTTATTTATTTATGAATGAATGAATGAATGAATCAGTTCTGAATCTGCTTTTTTGATGCTCCTTTTTCATTTTATTTGTAGTTATATTTTTAGTAAATTTTGTTGTATGACATTTTTAGTAGTTTTTACACACACACACACACACACACACACGCACGCACGCACACACGCACACACACACTGACAGAGTTTAAGTTTTAGTTTGCTGGTCTATATACAGTGTAAATATCATTCTGTATTTAATGCTGTGGTCCAATCATTTCATAAAGTCTGAATTTCTAACTTCAGGAACTCCACTTAAAGTCATGCATAAATCTACAGTCCCAGTTTCATCAGGATGTGGGTGTGATGGCACAGCAACATGACCAGGCAGATGCACACAGTTAGTGATCAACATTAAGTTTTAAGCAAATAAAAAGCATTCTGTCAGAGTTCTTACATAAAAAAAGACAGAGACAGGAGTGTAAAACAACTTAGCTTAGCATGTTGCTATATCATTACATTCTTGAATGTACAGTGTAAGTAAAATATGGAAGCTTGTTTCCCACAAATAAAATAATAAGTTAAAAAGTGAATTTTTTATCTCAAAATTCAGACTTTTCCCTCACAATTCTGAGTTTTGTTAGAAACAAAGTCCAAATGGTATGGAGGCCCCGCACATGACATGCAAGAAAAAATAAATAAATCATGCGCACGATTTACTAATTCATTCCCTCGATTTACTAAAATGTGCATATGATTACTATTTCGTTCCCTCGATTTGCTCAATCATGCGCACAATTTACTAATTCATTCTCTCGATTTATAAATCATGTGCGCGATTTAGCAAATCGAGGGAACGAATTAGTAAATCGTGCACACGATTTAGCCTACTATTTTTTCCTGCATGCCATGTGCGGGGATCTGTAAAATAAATTGTTAATTATTTTTTATAACGTGGTGGAGATTGTAAACATAGGGCCTACATGGCTCTAACATTATCGTCGTCCCTATCTCTCTGAGATTATCTGGGATGCCAAAAAATCATGTAACAGTCTCACCATGCAAATAAATTCATTCCTCATGGCAAGCTTTGCAAACCTATATCTGCTAGCTACTGTAAAATGTCTATTAGGCTTATGTATAATGCAGCCTATCATGTCGCCAACATTTAATTACACATATGTATTAAAAAAACTCATAGCACACAATGTAAGCCTATATGTGGAAACATTAAGACTATTTAACTATTTTTTGTTTTTCTTTTTGTTGTGGTTGTAATATTGCTCACATTACCAGTTGAGATAGTTCTTCATGGCTTTTTAAATCATTTAGTATGTCAACAAATACATGTGTACAGGTACAGTGACTAGGACAGTTGGGTGTTTATGACAGTGAATTCTGCGTATTTAACTATAGGGGGCTCTAGAGCAAAAATGCACAAAACTATACACAGTTGCTTTAACTCATTTGGATGTTCATGGTTCTCTGATGTTAGATAATGGTCACATGACATGGAAGTAAACCAATTTTTTTATTTGTTTTATCTTTTTCAGTAAGTGTTTTATGATTTAAAGGGAGTCAAAAAGGTTACTCAAGATGTAAATAAGTGTTCCTCATTGGAACAGATTTTGGCGGAAAGTAGCATTTACATCACTTGCTCACGATGGCTCTCTGCAGTGAACTGGTGCAGTCAGAATTGAGAGGCCAAACAGCTGATAAAAACCATTACAGTAATCACAATAATCACATGACTACCAGTCCAATCAATTATATCTTGTGAAGTGAAAAAAGGTGAGTGTTAGGATGTTTCTAACTTCGGCTAAAATATGAATTCTCTATTCATTATATTCATTATACTGGCATGCATTATTAAGTTCACAGTGCAATTTGAAACAAACTGCACCGGATCTCAAGATGGTTTATTTGGTTCATTTACTCAAAAATCCATGATAACCACTCACTTTGGGAGCCCTCAAAAAAACCAAGGGCCTCGTTCATGAAGCTCATACGGTGTGAATCCAATTGCATGTAATTACTTTATGCAAATCATACTTAAAATAATTTTACAAATGGTTTGCACACTAATTCGGCTGGTGTCTAATGAATAAGAATGAATGAGGTCCCGAGTGTGAAAACATCCTACAAGACTAAACTTTCTCTTTACTCGTTTAATGTCTGTTTACTCAAAGTGCTGCATCTGCACACACAATTCTCAGGGACGCAGGAAGATATGCCGCTTGGCTTTTAAAATGAATGCAACAAAGGTACAGATGTCTCTCTCTCCCTTCTGTTCTTCCGTCTTCATCTCTCTCTCTCTCTCTCTCTGATTAGCAGGGGCTGAAGGCTACATCTGACTTTTTCCCTCCCACTGATGGTCTTTGAGTTTGATGCTTTGCATGGTTAAACGCTGTTTCTTTTAAAAGCATCTCAATTAAGTCCTCTAAATTTGAAAACTTCATATTCTAGCTGTGTCGCCGCATGCAGGCAGATATTCACTCTCAAAGCAAACTTTGGGATGAACATCACGTGAATGTGAACTTTCAGAATCCATCTGCAGACCATCAGTGGCAAACACAAATTAGCCCTCGCCACCACCACAGTTGCTCATTTCAAATGCGCGGGTGCGTCTCGAACCTGACAACATTCAGATTTATGAGCATTAGAGGCTTCGGTTGGCATGCATAAGTCATGAGTGCGGGCATATTTAGAGGAGTTAGCGGTAATTCACTGATATGTCAGGATTGTGAGAGACGATTAGCTGTACAGAGAGCTACGGTGAATGGCGATAGATAACGGTCTGCTATATGACAAGAGCCGGCGACGGGCCCGCGTGTGTGTTCTGTATCAGTGTGGAAAAGAGCAGGGTTCTCGGTTCATTCTTTCTGGCGGCTGCCTCAGGGTGTTTTTGACAAGGATGAGCAGTGCTAACCTTTTTAACCCAATTGCAACCTGCCAGTTGATCATCACATGCAAAACGGAGGGCATTCACGGTGCGAGTCCTTCATTACATGGAGGCACACACCATTTCCTAGAAGCCCCTGCCATTATAGACGTACCCTTCTTGGGGAGAGGGGCCACCTTTCACAGGACTGATAAACACTACTGTGTCCTTTTTGAGACTTTCCTTAGAGTAGATGCTTTTGTGCTCATAATGAAGCTGGGAACTTTGGTGACTGGGAGTTTTTCTATAGAAATCTTTTCATTTTTGGACTGTGATTATTGCTATTATTCTCGGAAAGGGAAGGTCATGTTAACATGCCATGTCTTTCTGTAATATCTCAATTTTATCCTGCATCACTCCATAATTAAAAGCTTTGGTGCGTTTGAGGCACAGTAAAGGACATCACTAGTGATACGTTAGCTCTTCTGTACCTGTAGACTGCATTTAAGGCATCACCAGGCGTACTTATAACAATTAAGCTGCCTTTTAAGATAGCATCTTTTGGCTAAATTGTGTGTATATATTTACACACACAGTATTATTAAAATTAAATTTGTTTATTTTCAATTTGCCCTTTTTGAGTTTTAATTTTAATTTTAATTTAAGTTTTTAGTATAGTTTTTGTTATGTGCATGTCATTTTTTTAAACATAACACTGAGCTAAAGATGAATGAGCCAAAACATATAAATATATCAAATAGAAGCTTTATTTGTTTTGTTATTAGTAACTTTAAGGAGCTGTTAGACATTATTAATCATGTGGTTGCATGTTCCTCTGTTCTCTGCAGATTGATTGCTAATGCTTAAGTGTGTTCATTCTATATTCAGGTGTGTTTGTTCTGAGTGACAGTTCTATATCTGGAGAGAATATCTATATCGCCGTGGTTCAGTCTCCATGACTACAGCTGTGTGGGCTGATCCTGATTTATATCAGAGGTAAATTTAGGATTAGCTCTTAGCAAACTGCAACACAGTGATAGCAGCAGTCCTCTCTTCTGATGTTTGTGCCTTTCTGCCTATGAACCCATTCTCTCTTCTTTTACAACATTATTATTACCATACAATATACCACGGAAAGCCGTGCACATTTTTTGGATGATAGCATGGTGGAAAAAATTAATACTTTTATTTAAATAAAAGTAAATACATTGTCAATGTTTAAATTTCAAATAAATACTGTCCTTTTGAGCTTTCTGTTAATTAAAAACATCCTGAAAATCACAGTTCATACAAAAATATTAAGCAGCAACACTGATGTTTACAACACTGATAATCATAATAATGATTTTAGCATTTTTGCATTTCTAGTAATCCATCCATCTATTCCCACTTTTATTGTCTGCCAGGCAAAAATCTAAAGTATGATTACTTGGATCATAGAATCCAAGTAATCAGTAATCAGAATCAGAATCAGAATCATAACACACCTCTCCTCAAAAGTCCACAAAATTTGAGGTAGCTAGTTCACGCTAAAGTTTAATATTTGGTGTTGTTCAAATCCATTAACAAACTATGACCATTAATATTAGTGAAAATTTACTTAGCTAGACATGTTTCTCTTTTCATTTAAAACTTACTGTGCACGGACATTCACATCATTTTCATTGTGGTCACTCAGACATGATCAAACGAGCTTAGCTGTTAATGAAAGGCTCGCTGATGGTTCTGTTCTGTAATGGGCGAGATAACACTTGTACAGTGTGTGTGTGTGTGTGTGTGTGTGTGTGTGTGTGCGAGTGAAATGAGCAGCAGTAATTGAATGAGTTCTCTTTCTCACAGAGGATCATGATAACTTCTCTTTGTCCCTGTGGATCCTGATTTAGTTCAGCAGTCTACTGAAGCGAGGTCTCTCACATCACCTCTAAATTACAGCCGACAGAAAGAGCGTTCAGTCATTATGACCCCGGCTGACTTCATTGCAGAGGATTAAGGGTCACTTGTGTTGGCCAAAGATTGTCTGATCAAACAATAGTCTTGTGTAGCTGGAGTTTTGACTTTCAGCATAAAGTCTTGCCCACTTTGCAACTTATTCTAGACAAGAACCTCCTACTTAGACAGGAAGAGACCATCTGTAACGTGACCAGTTACTTTTAGGTGCCATTTTGGTTTTGTTTTGGACCCCACTGGCTTTCATTGTGTTTACTAAAACAGCTGAAACATTTGAAATATCTTATTTAGTTTTTCAAAGCAGAAAACAATCAGTTTTGGAACTGATGATGACAGAATGATGACAGAATTATCTTTTTTGAGCAAACAATCCCTTTAACCAGTATCGTCTCCCAGGTGCAAAAATATTGATTTAAATATGTATTTGGAGTCACATTTAGCCCTGAGATTCAGTGGTAGTGTTGTTAATTAAAATGGAAACTATTAAAATTTATATATTCATTTAAAATGTATCTGATGTCACATTATGCCATGAGAGCAGTACTAAAAATATTAGAAAATATTAGAATGGTTTTCATTAATTGAAATGCAAAGATTGAAAAATAGTTGTATTAATTGAAATGCATAATAATAATAATAATTTAACGTATTTGTGGTCACATTTTAACCCTGAGATTCAGTGTTGTTAACTAAAGTCAAGTCACTTTTATTGTCACATCACCACAGCACATGGTGCTTGGGAGTGAAATTCTTGCAAGCGTGCTCCAGAAATTGCAGACAGAACAATTTACATATAACCATACAGCACTTCAACAGATGACAATGTGCAATATGCACATACATATAGTCAGTACACACAGTGTACTATTAGACATACATACAGTTAACACTACACATTATTACACTATACACAGTATGGTACACATTCTACATTATGTAGACATATATACAAAAATATGTATATTATGTAACATACATATAAAAATATGCTAAAATGCAACAGATTATACAAGCCACAACAGATTATACATGATACAACCACATTCAAGGAGTTGGGCTATTAAAAAATAGTTTTTTCGTTATAAATTAAATCATGCTAAAATAAAATAAATTATACATTTTATATTAAAAACAAACTAATTTTTTTTTATAAATGTTTTGAAGTACTAAATTACTAATACTAAAACTAAAAAAAAAAAAAAAAAAAAAAAAAAATTAAAGGTATAGTTCACCCAAAAATGAAAATTCTGTCATTAATTACTCACCATCATGTCGTTCCAAACCCGTAAGACCTTCGTTCATCTTCAGAAGATAAATTAAGATATTCTTGATGAATTCCAAAGGGCTTTCTGACCCTGCATAGACAGCAATGCAACTGAGATGCTCAAGGCCACAACAGGATTCCTAGCACATAAATTAGTTCAGCTACACTAGTGCATTTGCATCTTTCTGTTGATATACAAGTTGTAATATTAGTCAATGTTGTATAAATATCTGATTCTTCATATAGCCTAATTAACCCACTAACAGTGCTTCACCAGTTTACCGTTGTCCATTCAGCTCTTCAGCTACACTGCACGTAGCTCAAACTGCTGTTTGAAACAGTGGTATTAATTTGAGATGTTTCTTTTTCAAAATCACTGATGCATTGTTAAGAAGAGCCACCATTTTTATTTTTATCTTATTATTTTCATCAACAATATGCTTAATTAAAATCATTTCATTATTGTCCATGTGGAGGCTATTTCATTTTATCCATGATTTTTATCAACTTTGATTCTTTACAAATATGTAATGTTGTCCAATGACTTGTTTGCTTTATTTAAGCACTATTTAATTTATTTATAAGGCTTTTCTCAAAATAAATAAAGAAAATTGGTAATAGGAATGCAAAATTAATCTTAAAACTGCTTCAAACTAGGCTGCTGTACTGTACATGTTTGATTTATGTTGAAGTTGTGACATGGCTTTTAATGGTGAGACATGTAATCTGGCTCTCAAAAATTATATAAAAATTTGGATTTGGATATATATCAGCGTTCAAATATAAAGAATTATCGGTTATCGTTATCGGCCAAAATTTTTATATCAGTGCATCCCTATTTTATTTCTAAAGCATCTATGATTATTTTAAAACACTTTAAATGAGCATTGTGTATTAAATGTGCTATATAAATATTGCATTGAAAAAAAAAATTAAAAAGATAATTTAAAAATAAAGGCTATAATATCATATTAATAAAGCTAATATAATACTGCTGAAATCAGGGTGGATTCATGTGTTCATATATGTAATGCTTGGGTTTATTTCTGTAAGTGAGTGTTGTCTGTCTGATAGTGTAACTCTGATGTGTCATTCTGATAACTGTGTGTTCGTTCTTATTTTGGTCCTATCTGGAAGGGTGAAACCCCTCAAAGTAAGAACTTCAAACTCACGGTGGAATGAAATCTCCTGCAGAGGTACAGTACCCTCAGAGAGCTTAACTTATTTTGTTTGTTCTCTTATGCACTTTCATATTGTTTTTCTGTGAGGTGAGCAGAAACAGAGACATACAAAAAGAGATCAGTTTATATTTTTTCTCAAGGAGAAATTGACTTCAAAGATAACTGCTCTTTAAAGAGGCATGAACTAAAAAACGGATGCTATTTGTACTTTCTCAGTAAATGTTCCTGGTCTTGTTGTGCAAGAATCTTCTTATTCTGAAAAGAAAAAAAGTTGACTTTAAAATCTTTTTAGCAAAATTGTAAATAGTAACCTTCCCCACCTTTTGTTTGCTACAGGCTACATTGGTAAGGGAATATAATAATAATAATAAATATAGCTGCAAGAAGCAATTACCAGGGTTCAAGAGCTTTAAGTATTTAAGCACATAAGGAAAAAGACATTACATATTATTTAGCAAGCCTGTAACCACCTAAATCAATTATTAAAAAAGTATTATCATATCATAGAAATATGATGTTTTTATAACATTTATGACTGTTATAGCACCAGCTGTGATCTGATCTCCCTGAAACTTTGCATGCTTTGTTTACCTGTTGCATGTGCTCAGCGGGTTTCGTGAAGTATTGAGTTTTCGATGAGGCTTTATAGGCTTTTGGGTATATTTGGATAGGCCATTTTTTCTAAAGGACGCCGTTCCTTCCCAAAGGGTAAATTTTGACATGTTTTTGATAATTATTGACCTAGAGAGTCCAGAGAATTGCACTGCAGTGTTTTTCCAGACTGAGCAAAAAACCTAAAGTAGGGTTTTTTTTTCATATCTTCTCAATCATTTAAAAAATGATTTGATTGCCAGCAGTGGTTCTAGAGGCAAAGTTGTTCAGAAAGAGGAGGTCCATCATACGATATGAATATCGCTTGTATTTGCAGAAAATCGTGCAATGTACAATTTGTTTACGCCTTTAAAAAAATGTGATATCACCTCCCCAGTGGCCAATTTCTTTCACATATATCACAGACCTTGATTGGGCTGTGAGTCAAAAGGGCAGGCCCACCGAGTTTGGTCACAAAAGTCCCCACCGTTAACCTTGTCTAATAGGTGCTCAAACTTCGTCGGCCAATGGTGGCCATGTGTTTTTGAGATACACAAAAGTCCCCATAGACACTTGTGGCACTTTTGGACCAAGACCATGCATAGCGATTATCATGTGTGATAGCACAAATGTGGTGCCTATTTATAGGCATTTTAATGTTTTTTCCCTCTTATAACACCACCAAGTGGCCAATCTCGATTTTTTTTCCCTGTGACCTCAGTTTGAGCTCATACATAAGTGTTCTGAGTTTGGCGAAGATATCTCATTCCGTTCGGTTATAGACATTTTACTAAAAGTGGCCCTGCCCCCTTCTAACATTTTGGCGTCCCTTTGCGACGGTGAGTTGAAAATATTTTTTTTTTTTATAATTATTGATATTCACTCTTCTGCATTGGTAGTTTTTCGCCACGCTAATGATCAAATCTGAACATGAGCCAAGGATTCCAACAACATAAGACACTTGAGCCTGAGACTGACGGTTTAGGAGTTATGAGTGATTTCGTACTTCGGATCGCTGTAGCACCCCCATCAGGCCAATTAGGGTGAGCCTCGGACACGTTGTAGGCAGTGTGAGTACTATCATCCCTCCAAGTTTTAAGTCTCAAGTCTGCACAATCAGTTTACGTGGAACATTGCTCATCCAAGACCATTCTAATGATTACAATAGGGCAGGGTTATTCAAATCTTGCCCTGGAGGACCAATGCGGTGCAGAGTTTGGCTCCAACCCTGATCAAAGTCCCCCGCCTGTGATTTTCTAATGATCCCAAAAACATTGATTAGCATGCTCAGGTGTGTTTGACTTGGAGCCAAACTCTGCACGGCATTGGCCCTCCAGGGCAAGATTTGAATAACCCTGCAATAGGGTTTCAGTGTTACGTTCTTGAACCACTAATAACAACAACAATAACAACAACAATATTATCAGAATCTGAGATGATACCTTTCTTTGAAATTATTTACCTTTGGTTATTTAATAATTGTTTAATAATTAAATAATAATTTTACAATTAAGGGTAAATTTATTTAAGTAATTAAGGGTGAAATAAATAGAAATAAGAGTTTTACTTGAACATATTTAAAACCATCTACCGTATTTAAAAAAAATAAATAAATAAAAAAAATCATTTAAAGTAGTTAATTTAATTACGCAAACTGTGTCATTGTCAGTATCTCTCCAAAGCTCCCAGGACCCACACAAATGATAAAAAAAAAAATAAGAAGAAGAATAATATTAACAATAATATCAGTCTGAGAAAATAAAATTAGTAACAATTTTTGCCCTTGATTATTTAATAATTGCATTCACAATCATTTAACAGTTAAGGGTAGAATGATTTAAGTAAAACAAGTAAATAAATATATTTTAATAAATAGTATATTTAGTAAATATTTCCCACTGCTATCCTGGAAATATACAATTTCACAAAAAATTTAATGAGGTGAGAGTAGTATTTCTTGTTTTATTAAAAATGTGTAAAATAATTTAATGTATTTTTCTCCCTTGTACTTAACTTTGCTCATTTAATTAAACAAATCGTGCCATATTGTCAGTATCTCTCCATATCCTTCCCTGGACACGCATGTAAAAAAATGAAATGAAGTGGAATGAAGTCTTTTCTTACCCCTTCTCTGTATGTCTCTGTATCTTTAGCTCTGTTGTTCTCCTTGTCTATGTGTATGTAAAAACAGCAAACTGAACTTGGCAATGTGAATGATGGCGTTCCCTCTAGTGATAGTGTTCAGAAGAGCTCTGTTCAGTTGTCATGTGTCTTTATATTGTAAAATAATTGGTTATGTTGCAATCTCTCTGTCTGTGATGTCTGTGGGATTTGGTATAGTTTTAAAGACTAAACGATCAAAGTGAATCATTTTGTGATTTATGATTCAGGAAAGTAGTACCTCAAAACACTCAGAACTACTACATGTTTTCAGTAACTAAATTTGATTTCTCTGAAGAAAGTGTTTTTTTTTTTTTTTATGTAGTGTGTTGTTATTGGTTGCCAGGGTTTTGCTTTGCAGTTGCTAAGTGTTCTGAGTGATTTTTAGCATGCTGCTGTGTGGCTGATGAGGTGGTCTGAGTGTTGTTTTGCACGTTGTTATGCAGTTGCTAGGATCTTCTGGTTGGTTTTAGCACTGCTCTGTGGTTGCTAGGGTGTTTGAGGGATTTCCCTCAAGTCTCTGTAATATTCATTGGTACAGCAGCTATGACTCTGGTATCTGACCAGTGTGTGTCCATGGGGTTTTTTCCCCCCCGCCTGTTTTATTGTTCAGCAGGTAAAAATCACACGTCTAAATTGCTTAGAAATGTAATATCACACCTCCACCAAAGAAAAGATTTGAAGAATCAGACCTGTCTGTACCACAAACCAGGACCGCATTTAATGCCAAAATTTCATAGTTACTAACCTCATGTATGAGCAATAGTAAAAGTGACATGAAAAGAATAAGCCAACCACTTCAAGTTCATGTCATCATGGTGTGTGTTTTTGAAGGTGCTCCCTTGGTCAAGCTGTAACCTTTGTTGATATTTAGTATTCTGAAGTGAATCACCAGATATCCAGCTACTCGAGGGCTGCTGAATGCACAATCAGGTGCGTGTGTGTGTGTGTTGTTTACCAAACTATGTGAGCCGGCCTATAAAGGTGTCAGCAGGAACGACCATTTACCTCAAGCTTGTTTGAGATGATTCAGCTATCACAAATAGCAACGTAAATCATCCTTCTACTCAATAAAACAGCATTACTCTCGCTCTCTGGCACAGTGGTGTGCACAGACCTCTGGATCGAAATGGCACTTTAGCATCGTCGAGTTTTTGACCAAGTAATATTTCAGTGACCAAAGATTAGTTATGTTCAGAGATTTTAACTAAATCACTGTTGATGTAGCCACCATGTTTTGTTTATGTTTGCCTGCTTTGAAAAACGCACTCTTGAATTATTGCCATGTCCACTTATTATAAGCGAGGCTTATTTGGGTGTGTTTTTGGGCTTGTTTGGTTTTGGCTCAAAAATGGATCCAGTTTATAGACTTAATAAAGTAGACATTGCAGTCAATATTTTGGTATGTGGCTTATTTTCAATATAAAGTCTTTGGATTTTGGGTTATTATAGGGCTTCTTATTTTTCTTTTTTTAGCTAGATCTGGCAACACTGAGTGAAGACGTACCTCTTTTGCTGTGATTTCCTGCACCACATTTCTGCATGTTTAAATACGTCATTACAACTAGTTGTTCAGTTCAGTTCTGTGCACACTGCATAGAATAATTTCTGTTTTCAGTAATTGTCAGTCCTGTAAATTACTGAACTGTGTGTACAGAACAGGAATACCCCCCCCTCCCCGCCACTATCTCTCTCTCTAATTATTCCTCACTCGACTCTCTCCCGTAACCTTGAGCAGAAATGATGGATTTTCCCATATGCAAAATGAATTTTGGTCAACGAGGAAACAACACAACAAAGAGACTGTGTGTCTTTTGATAAATCAACAAAACACCCTCATCCATTTTACACTGTCAGCTTATCAAAATCATGATGGTCTTCATACTGTTATAATAAAACTGACGTGGCTAATATATAACTCTGCCTCGTCCTGCTTCTCGCTTGATATGAATTTCCAAAACAACAGCAGGAAAAAAGGCAATAAGTAGTTGATGACAGAGCTGCTTCAGCTGTGGGAGAGTGAAGCGAGTGTGTATGATGATGGAACGCATGGGTCAAGACACTCAAGAGAGAGACTTCTTTCGACAAAGAAAACATGCTGATGTTGTTCCATATCATATGTTGGCCGATAGGTAATAGTCTCTCAGCTGCAGGTTTTATGAATCACATGTTTAATGAAGGTTGTTTGTTCGATCTCCATAAGAGTGAGGTTCGTATAGGGATAGTTCACCTAAAAAATTCCCTCTTATGTCATTCCAAGCCTTTCTTTTTTCTGTGTAACACACAAGCTTAGAGAAGGCAAAAAAAAAAAAAAAAAAAAAAGTGAATATAAATTCTGCTGTATATTTTATCTGATATTGTGTAATACAATAAATAAATAAAACTAAATAAGCCTGTGAAATTTATGGTAAAGAAAACAACTTTAGTCATTAGTAACATTTTTTTTTTTTGAACAATATATTTATTTCCTTTTTCAGTTTTACAGCAGATTACACATTTTAGTACAATCATGTAAATACAGCAAATATTTACACCCCTATTCCTCCCACCCATCACCCCATCCCCTGCAAAAAAAAAAAATAAAAGTAAAATTAATAAAGACAAGTTAAAAATTTTTAAAGATACCTAAATCAAGTAAGAGTATATTTCCCAAGCCTGTAAAGAAGATCATGATAATACACTACTCCCTCGCTGAAGCTTGTTGTAGCAGGATACCAACATTAACATTGTGCCTTAAGAAATTAGTAAAAGGTCTTCAGACATCTTCAAAAACGTTTTGTTTCTTTTTGACAATATACGTGATCTTTTTCAAATGGCGACATGCTTGACGCCATTTCTTTGATCCACTTTTCAATTCTCGGCTCATTAATATGTTTCCAATTAAGAGCAATTATTCATTTAGCTTGTAAAATACACATTTCAATGAATCTGACCTCTTTGCTTTGTTAGAGAGGACTTATAGGATAAAATACCCAGAATAAAAAGCTTAGGATCCAGGGGTAATTTCTTTGAGAGAATTTGGTCAATCAAAATCAATTATAAATAGCCAAAAAGGCTTCACTTTCTCACATTCCCATATACAGAGGTACAGTGTTCCTTTTGCCACATTACACTTCATACAGGTCTCAGGAATATTATCATTAAACTTGTGCAACATAGCCGGAGTTATATATGTTCGCATCAGCCATTTATATTGTATGAGTTTCAAGCTACTGTTGATTGTTTGTATCTGAGCCTTCTTGCATGCCTCTTTCCAATCCTCTAGAGATATTTCAGCATTTATATCTTTTTTCCATAATTTTAGTTTAGATTCTGAGGATTCATTAGACCCAGACACAAACAATTCATTCAAAGAGGAAACTGAAACTTTATCATAACAGTGACCTATAATTGCTGCCTCTAATGGGGAGATGACAGGTATATCTAATGAATGATTTTGAGATGAGGATATAAAGCTTCTAAGTTGCAGATATTTGAAAAAATGGGTCTTTGGAATGCCATAATTGGTTGATATTTCTGCAAAGGACATAAATACTTCATCCTCATTGTACAAGTCTTGCACTTTCCTTAACCCTTTTTCAGCCCATATCTGAAACCCTGCATCACATTTCCCTGGTTTAAAATTAACATTACCCCAAATAGGACGAAACATGACCATGAGGGGTGTTATGTTTCAAATATTTACAAAGAATCGAACCAAATATTAATCATGTTCAATACAATAGGGTTGTCCGTGTTTTTCTTAGGTATTTGTGATCTGCCCTGAATACAGGTATAAGTGCAATTTTAACCATGGTGTAATAGAGCATGATTCCAAATCCATCCAAGCAGGAGGGCTTTCAGATGAAAAATAAAACATGATTGTACGCAATTGGGCTGCCCAGTAATACCACTGGATGTTTACATTAAAGTCCTCCTCGAATCAAATGGTAGGTATAATAAAGGTAACGTAGCTTGGGACGTTTAAATTTGCCAAATAAAGTTAGTAAACAATT
The DNA here is from genome assembly GCF_018340385.1 of Cyprinus carpio. Taxonomy (NCBI): domain Eukaryota; kingdom Metazoa; phylum Chordata; class Actinopteri; order Cypriniformes; family Cyprinidae; genus Cyprinus; species Cyprinus carpio. The sequence goes on along the minus strand of NC_056585.1, from coordinate 11,341,516 downwards.
TCCTTAATCTAGTAAACAAAGATGAGGGAGGGGGTATTTTGGAAAGTATTTCATTTTAGATTATTTATTCTGCCAAGTCATTGAGATGGGTAAAGAAATCTGCCCAGCGTTCTAACTGATGAGGTAGTTGCTTCCAAAATTGGGTTCATAATTTATCTGAGCAATCTATTCACCTCATGAACAATTTTTATACCCAAATATGTAAAATTTATCTGTTGAATCGAAGATTAGAAGCATAATCTTGGTTATTTTTCCTCTCTGATTCATTAAGTAACATTAAGATGATTTGGAATGATTAATTTAATAATCCAGATATTTTTCCAAAAGTTTCAATGAGATCCAGTAGTGCGGGGACAGAGCTACTCAGATTTGTCCAGGAACAAGATAATGTCGCCTGCAAATAATGCTCATTATGTTCCAAATGACCCTCTCGGATTTCCATAAATATCATTATGCATGCGCCCGTCACCGCTAGGTGACATTGGTTCTATTTGCTAGGATAAACACAGGTGCCTGGTCATATAATTAAATCATCCTCAAAGAAGTTTGATTTTTTTCACTAATTCCATTCAAAAAAGTGAAACTTGTATGTTGACAGTTATAGCATCCTACACACCAGACTGATATATTTCAAATGTTATTTCTTTTAATTTTGATGATTATAACTGACAACTAAGGAAAATCCCAAATTCAGTATCTCAGAAAATTAGTACATATTACTTAATACCACACAAAGAAAGGATTTTTAGAAATCTTGGTCAACTGAAAAGTATGAACATGAAAAGTATGAGCATGTACAGCACTCAATCCTTAGTTGGGGCTCCTTTTGCCTGAATTACTGCAGCAATGCGGCGTGGCATGGCGAGTCGTCAGTCTGTGGCCTGCTCAGGTGTTATGAGAGCGCCCAGGTTTGCTCTGATAGTGGCCTTCAGCTCTCCTGCATTCTTGGGTCTGACATATCTTCACAATTCACATACCCCATAGATTTTTCTAAGTAGGAGTAGTATCTAAGTAGGAGTAATTGTGGCATTTCGCATCTATAGATTTAGTTTTATTATTTGTAGAGATCTGTTTCAGAAGTTTTTTTTTTTTTTCTCATCTAATGTCTTCATTTCCATTAAAGTTCTCTTTTTCTTTGGGGCTGGTAAAAAACTAATTATTTGACCCCTAATAAAGGCCTTAAATGCCTCCCACCTTATTCTAGCTGGATATTATTACCATTTTTTAACAGTTTAACAGTTTAAATTTACATTAAAAACATATTTCATTAACTTATATCATTGTTATAAATCATTTTTAACCTTTATAATGATTTCACTTCAAAGACTACATACATACAAATTTTTTTTTGTTTTAAGAGTGCATCTAAATGTATAACACCTTTGGTCTTTCACCAACACAAGCGATGTTATATGGACTTTAAAACGGTTTTGATATACTGCACAAGTCTAATAGACAATTTTTTTATGGGGATTTTAAAGGTGTTGTTTTAATTTATTTTTGATTCCACCACAATTACTTTTTCTTTGCATAGAAAAGAGCACCTGGGACATTTAGCTGAACTTCTGTTTTTTAAAGTCATACAGATTTGAAATGTCATGAGGATGAGTAAATGACGATAGAATTGTAATTTTGGGAAAATTAACTCTTTAACCCTAGGTTCGTTCAGAGCGATTGTCTCTGTAATAATTGTACAGTGAGTCACTTCTAATAAAAGCATCTGCTAAATGAAAATTTCCACAGGAAATGAAACAATAACGTGCTCAAACCCATACAAGGTCACCTGAACTTTTAGAAATACCTCACATCTCCAGCACTTTGATACTCTTCCATGACTCTCAAAACACCTCTTGTGAAAAAGAACGAATGAAAAACGGTGTGCATTAGCATATAAACTCCTGACTCGCATTAACACAAGAAAACCCATTGAGAGTCTTCCTCCTACGTGCCACAGGATCTTCTTAGTGGCTCACCACCATATTCTCTGTGAATCCGGCTATCCCAGAAACCTATACACCTCTAGGCTAACAAATTCAGCTTTACAGAATATCTCTGCTCGGCTCGTTTCCCGGCAGAAGCTTCAGATTTTGCTTCGTGCTGGGCTCAAATCCCAAGATAAGCATTTGTGCTAATCCCAGCAGGACCAGCGATTTCACTCAAACGAAGTTTTAGCGTACATTACTCCCAACCCGCCCAATAACACAGCACACATCCTGTACCCACAAACTCTGCATTTCTGTATCCCTGTGATACACATTTATCGGTCCCGCTTGATATGACACTTGGAACAACACCAGCACTACTTAACCTTCCATTTCATCGCACTTTCCTCCAGTTTATTAGCTAAGATTTTAGTTTAAAATAGTATCGTAGACGTAGTAAGGACTCACTTTTTTAGAGGGAATAAGTTGCAATTTGTAGACGATTTCATTGTGTCTTGTATGTCAGCCTGACATTAGAAAGTGTAAACATTTTGGAACCGTGATTGTGGGGAAGGGTAGTTAAAAACAAAAAAATTGGAATCATACATTTCGGGCTGTAATTGGCTCACTTTTCCACACGTATGTGTCAATCCATCTTATTTATTATAGTTATTATTTTATTTTGGCTTGCAGCCTTCTGCAGGTTGTTTCACATTTACAGTTTCTGTAATATTTACGTATAGGTGATGTTGTTCATATTCTGAGCTGCTATCATAATCTAATTTACACCATATACAGGGGTCAAAAAAAAAAATCAACAACAAAAACTGGATGTAACCACCTTTGTAATCCTTAACATTTTCATAAGTAACCTGCAATTTAATTACACAATTTTTCTCAGTCAACTGTACCTATTACAAATACTTTTATTTTGGTAATTAAGTTATGTAATTCCATTACATGTAACTAGTTATCCCCCCAACACTGTTTAATGACCACATTAATGGGAGACTTTTCAGACATGCACTCTAACGAATGAGTGCCGAAAAGGTAGATGTGACGAAGGAGCTTCAGTTTGACCCAACAGTGAACTGTGGGTCAGTATACATAACTTGTGTTCAGGCCAAATGTCATCAAGCAAAGTCGACGCAGCCTTTTATTAATCAAGCGCTTAATAACATACCGGATTGTGTCCAAATAACAGGATTGGAGTTTCGCCGTGTCAAACAGGAAAATATTTAATAATTCATGAGGCCACTAACAAACTCTCAGTTTATTCCGTTTTAAGGTCACTTCATTGATGATTCAGTGATGTGATCATCCCAGTTCAGCTCTCTTCCAATAGTGTCTGTGCAATCAAGCTGTACAATATTGCCAGAAATTAAGCGTCCCCCATCTAATCAAGGCAAAGGGGACACGTGTCAAGGAACCGAAACTCCATCAGTGACAGAAATGGAGAACAAAACTCCGTGGGAGAAAGCCAGAACTCAGTCCGGGGGCAATTAATGTTTGATCACCAGTAATTTTTTTGTTAAAAAATTAAAACAATGGGTAACAAACATCACAAAGTTACCCGGAAATGAAACAAGAGCAAGAGCCCTCAGTGGATAGCTGCAATGTATATAATATTATTGCTATAACAGATTAGGCAAACCGTCCATTTGTTTTTGAGTGGTTGAGCTCTGGAGAACGTGAAATGTTCCTGTTTATTACATGTTGATTGAAGTCTCTTGAAGGCAATGGCCCATCAGAGTTGAATTTAAGTGAGAATCCACTCTACCACTCACAATGCCGGCTGTTTTTTTATTCAGTGTTGAATTATGCGTCGCTCTCCACAAATCCTTTCCTCGTTAGCAACAATGACAGGAAGTACTGATATCGCAGGACTGAAATTGAGTAAGCAGCTTTTTATTAATTGTAAAGTAAGCGGGGCCCTTTCGCACTTTTTAATGCTATATAGCCTATAATCCACTTAAATACACTAAAAAGGAGCAGACCAAAGTTTTGGAATAGACCCAAACACTATAAATGAATGATAAATAGATGTTTATTTGTTCTGTCTTGACGTTTAAATACCAATTTAATTTTTTAATAAAATTTCAGGGTAACTTTAAATGTCCTATCTGGACTAATAAAAATTAAAAAAGTATGACTCCTGCAAATCCTTTAAAATAATTTTTGATCTACTTATATATTTAATTCCATTATATAACTAAATAATTATATATGCTTCCGTATTCCAGCACTTCACATATTACTAGTGCCTTCATGGATTCTAATTGTTCAAATTATTTTTAAGTCCTTATTTTGAGTCCTTTGGAATAAAGTGTCTTCTAAATGTAAATTGATGCCATAGTGTCTTGTTTGGTACTTTACAAATCAGACTAACCTAACAAACTGGCCTGGATTGACCAGCATGCCATGATTCTGGTGTCTTTTGTGGGTTTTGGATTTTCAGGTCTTTTAATTTTGCAGAGAGATGGTTTGAGTGTAAATAGTGGTGTTTTGTGATATATTGACATGTAATTGGTGAAAATGAAACGTCTCACATCATAGAATGCTTACCCTGTAAAACAAACCAACCTGTCCAGCAGCTCCAAAAAGTCATCTGAGACACAGAGACGAATCAAAAAAAACACTTCTTCTGTCCACCATTCCCCCGCGAGCAACAAGTGCGGGTGGTCCGTAAACGCCTCAAAGTCTTATCTCTGTTTTCTGTCATCCGTCCTCCAGGGTAATTGCCACTGATTCTCTGTGTCATTCTGGCCACCTTCATGACATACCTGTCTGTTCGCCATGCTTGTCGCCTAGCAACCCTATTGTCCCTCCTTTTAGCTGTCCATCATGTGACAGGAATTGCTTCTCATGCTCAACAGGCTTGAATCGTATCTTACCATCCCCTACATCACGGGTTCCTTCTGCTTTTTTGACTGAGGCCACCATACATTTCAGCTAATTTTGGGTTTCTAGCGTTGGCAGATTTGTGCTGTTTGATGGCGTATTCCGGCAAGCATGAGTCTGCAAAAATAGATTTAAAACTGTGTGTGGAGACATTGTTTGCACATCTGTTGATACTTGCATTGAACCTGATGGTGATTTGAGGTTAAAGAGGTGTGAAACTCCAGAGGATGAAGGACTGATTGATGGATTTACGTTTCTCAGAGAACACAAGTGATCGTGATAAATTCAGAATGTTTCTCCTCTCAGATCATACAAGCTTGATGTTTTGGACTTCACACTGAAGATGCCTTGGCTTTTGTTGCTGATAGTTTTGTCAAATACATTTACACAAATCAAACCTCATAAATTGTAACATCAAGACTTTTATTATTATTAGTTGTTGTTGTTGTTGTTTTATTGTGGACCTTTATGATCATGACATTTAAAAGTGTCATGTTAATTTTCAAGTTTTTTTTAATTTCTTTAATTGTACTGATGATTCTTATTACTATAAACTATATTTCTTTGTAAAAATGAAAATCAGCATAAAGGCATTACACAAAATACTAAAATATTATACTTTTCCATGTAAAATAATTTTTTATATTATATCTTTTTTATTTTATTTACCCATTTTATTTTTTACATTTTATTAAAAAAAAAAAAAAACAAAAAAAAAAAAACCAAAAATGTTTTATCTTTTACAGTGGCACCAGTGTCAGAATGTGAATATAATTATAAGAAAATAAGCACAACCACTATTGATGAAATTGTAAAAACTTGGCTGATTATCCACCCAAAACTTGTAGAAGTTAATTAGAAAAACACAGAAGAATAACTAGCTGAAATTTTTATTAATTTATTTGTTTATTTTTAATTTCTTTTTTTTTACTCTGGCACCATGTCAGGATGTCAATTAAGAAAATAAAGCAACCACCAGCTGATGAAATGTTAAAACTTGGCTGATTATCTACCCAGGACATGTAGAATTTATTAGGAAAGTTTGAATATATATATATAGATTATTTTTACTGTTTTGTTGTGTTTTTATTTTATTTCTTTTTACTCACTGCCACCATGTCAGGATGTGAAAAATGATTTTAAGAAAATAAAGTAACCAACCCGCTGATGAAATTGTAAAAACTTGGCTGTATATCCGTGTTGTTGATGGGTCCAAACTGGCTTCATCTCAAAGACTTCCCTTAAGGACGCAATAAATGCCCTCAAATTAGTTTTCCTCTCTCTTATAAGTTGCTCTTCTATTTTGGCAGCTGCTGTTTTGCCTGCCATATTACAGAAGTGATGAATGTTCGTTTGCCCAAATGTCCCAATCAGTCAGACACAACGACATCTTTTTATGTTTATAGGTGACTTTCTCCAATTAGCAACTTACTTCTGTCCTGGCATTATTTGAAAGAAAAATAACAATCTTTCTGGTTTTAAAAAGAGTAGATTATCAATAGCTGTTACATTTGATATTGTGTCTCTTTAGTTTACCTTTTCCTCATTTTTAAGAATGTTAAAATGTAAAGTTATTTAATTATTCCAGCCTTGTCCCCATTGTAAAATTCCCCTTCCATATTTTATGCAGTTATATTATATTATTAGTAATGTATTTAAGTAACTTGTGTTAGCAAGTGTATAATGTTTTTATTTATTTAAAAAAAAGTGCCAGCAAGTATACTTACACTTTAACCTTAAGAAAATATAATGACATCAAGCCAGAAATTTATAACTGAGTGAAAATAAAATAAGTTTTCACATTTAATTGCACAGTATTTTAATGACATACATTTACTTTACACACCCCCGATTATGGTGATAGTTGTATTTCAGGGTTAATGATTAGTTTTTTTTTTTCTATTTTCTTTCATCCATTTAATATATAAACTTGACAGTATCTATATCATTAAACTGAGCTGAAATAACTACTCTTGTTGTTGATGAGAAAAGAAGGATCAATCTCCCTGAGAAAATCACTAGTTGAATATTAATTTTTGCCAATGTTTAGGAGTAGACCCCCCTGGCAGATTCCTTTGTTTCAGTACCAATAGATCGCGTAGAGAACATCATACTGCCTGAGCAGCTTCTGTTTCGATCCTCTTCTGAAATCAGCATAAACGACCCTCGGCCAAACTCTTAGGCAATAGATGACCTACATGGGACACCCATAGGAGGCTTAGCAAAGGTTTTGATGTTGAGTTTGTTTTTTTCCAGTTGAGATTCAGATGCTGACTCAGGTATTGAGATCTGCTCCTCAGGGGACGCCTTTGATACCTAAAACACATCAAAGTTGCCATTAAAAAAAAAAAAAAAGATTGCTTTAAAAAAAAAAAAAAAAATAAAAATAAAAAAAAAGTAATTATGTAATTAATGTTTTGGGGAAAACAGCAAGGTGACTACCTTACCATTTTAATAATTTTTTGAAAAACTACTAAAAGTTATGAAGTTAACATGATGGCTTAACCGCCTCATCTCTGCGCAATAACTATGTTTCTACAGATGACAATAATCTGAGAAGAGTCACTGTTTTCCTATTTGAATTGGTTCATTATTTGAGCCTTTTTAGTTCTAATTGATATATTTCTCATGTTCTATGAAACATCCTGAGTTTTGGCTCAACTTCACAGGATCGAGACAGGGGGTCCCAAAATATAGTATCTCCTGTTTTGGTTTCAATTCCTTGTTACAGCGCCTGCGTTAGGGCCGCCGGGGACCCGATTTTTGTTTTTACTGGTGTAGTGTACCACCCAAATTTACACCCTTAAACAGCTTTCGAACAAAACTAATGATTCTTGGCTTGTAATGACCAAAATGACAGAGTATTTTTTTAAGGTGGCACATGATCGCACCGGGCGCGCCATCCAAGTGTAACACTGTCATACAGTTGTTAGACTCTGTTCCATTGTTGTTGTGTTTGTTTTGGGCTCCCTGTTACCCAGTATTCTGTCGATCTCCCGCGTCCTTGATGTAATACCAGGTGTTTCCATGTGTTTTCCATTGAACCCAGGCTTGTGTCTTTCTAGTCCTTCCCATCACCCTCTGTCCTGTATAAAATAGTTCTCCCTGTGTTCAGTCTAGTGTCCCCATTATTGTTGCAATGTCCTACATGTTGACTACTGAGTTTTCCTTCCTTGCTCCTTGTTTATAATTAACACTTCTCTGGATTTGATGTACTTCTCATCAAAAAACCAACTCATCTCCCTCCATTGGAGGGGGGGGGGGGGGGGGGGGTCCTTGCTCGCGGCAGGGGGGCGGGGGTCGGGGGCACTCTCAGGTAGTGCACACGATGTAAATGAGGAAACAACATGTGACAAGAAATACCGGACCCAATACAAAGTAAGCAGCACCCCACTTTTCCCCGCATTTATTTATTGAGTTTTTTAAAGAATGTGTTTTTGTTTTTGTTTGTTCTCTCTCCCCTCCACCCCTCGTTCCTCTCCCTCTCACAGTGGGCCATGATCAGTAACAGCCACACTGAAAATGACGAATGCATTATGTTTCATTACCATGTGAGCCTCAGGCGAGACGTCAAACCACCATCATCTCTCGCAAAGCTGCGTTTGTGCCACAGTGCCCTGGCCAGCTCGGCGGTGTCCAGATCGGGATAACTTTCCCATCATCCCACGGAGCTCCCCAGAACACCACCCGAACTCGACTGGAAGGAAACAGTCATCCGATGTCTGGAGAGGTCTCCCAATCCCGAATTTGGAACCCATCTGCCGGCTGGTTTTGAGTCAAGGTCAGCCGTCCACCGGTCTCACCCTATGATTAGGGACAGCCTGCCACTGTCGTCGGCGGCTCAACCCAAATTCCACCGGCCTTATTGAGATGACGGAGCGCGTTAACGTAAGCCACAGCCCAAGCCCGACAAACCTTAATATGGCAAGCCCAACGAACATTAATGTGGCAAGCCTACTGCCAGTCCCTAATGCGCGCCACCCCTGCCAGTGCCCGCTAGTTCGATAGCGCCTTCTAGAGCGCCCTAAGGGCCAGGTGCCCGCTCCTCACAATCGCCTTTTTCCAGATTTGTGCTCCAGTGTTTGGCCCAGAACCTGCCTCGTTTCCCCGCCCGATCCAGAAGAGGTTGGGCTTCTCTGATTGACCCGTTAAGAGCCAGGGAGGGGCTCCTGTATTCCCCCGTTTAGCCCAGTTTAGGGCTTCCATGATTCCCCCCAGTTTTCCACCACCCAGGAAGGGCAGACAGATCTCCCAGTTAGGCTCCAGTGTCAGCCCCAGTTATTGGCTCTGGACGATAATGCGCCACTCCCTCAGATGCCCCCTCAAGAGCCCGCTCCATCAGGGGGGAATGCTCATAAGCTTTTCCCCCCAAAATAACATTTGTTTTTGTGGGGGGGGGGGGGTACATATAACCCGTGGCCGATGCCAGCCGTAGCAGGCTGAGGCGAGGGCTGGGGTCCATGGCCCGCCCGCGGAGGCTGCTCCGCCATAGCGTCGATTAAGTCCTGAACTATCCTAGTCAGTTCTGCCATGATGGACTGGATGTCGCCGATTACACCGCGGGTTCCCCAGATCCAGCCATATGGCGCAGCGTCTGTATCTCCCTGCTCCATCAGTTCCACGTGGAAGCAGTGTGCCGCCTGAATAGGCAACTGTGTCCCGTTGTCTGTGTCCTGTAGGGACCGTCCAGAGGTGCCCACCCCTCACTCAAGCCCCGTTTTGAATGTTATGGTGCCAAAAGCGAGTGTTAGCGCGCTGCTGCCGGAGGGGGGAGTAATGTGTTAGGGATCAGATGCTCGCGATTTTTCTGAAACTAATATCGCTATTCTCCCTGAAGAAAGTGTTCTTGGCCCAGAAATACTGCTTCATACATCCAACTTTTTTTTTTTTTTTACTTTCATTGTTTTATGGTTTTTGTGTGTTAAGGCTGACTCACAGTGCGGTATACAAGGTGTGTGTGTAGACAGGAATCCATGTCGTCACTGGGGCCTATAACTCGGGAAGGAGAAAAGGGCTGATCCATAACAAGAATGCATAGAATCGGGCATTCCAACTGCCCCCTGTTAATGTAAAGAGATCCTGATCGAGGCGTGTACTGCTCTGATAATGCGCGTGCAAAACAGTGTTATCAGTGGCTATTTAGTCAAAGACACATCTGTGATGGATGTGGCGTGGGGGGGCTGAAAAAAATCAGCTATGAGGAGCTATTTTGGACCATGGTAGTACTAATCTGAGGAAAATTAAAATTACTTACTTTTGTTTCTCGTCACTACATTTTTTGTTTAATTTTAAAATATAGGGGGGGTCATAAATATATCGTGTTATAATTTAATGGTTAGCTGCAATAAACCTGCGTCCTAATTTGTAGACAATGATGCGTTATTAGGACTGGTGCTGAAGAATATGGTAATGGGTTTTGGGTTGTAATAATTTTTATGTAAACAGTGGGGGCGGTTGGAGGGTGGGGGGGGTGTGGGTAGTTGACCGGAGTAGCAAGCCTACTAACGTTACATCCCTGAATTATCCATCATATTTTGTATTACAGGTTAAAAGATCTAGATTTGATGTTTATACGTTTTTTCATTATGACTAACATTAAAGTCCTAACATTGTAGATATTGTTCTGTCACCGAAGTATGAGGGCAAGACAATATATCATTTATCCAATTTCATTAATTTAGTTTATGGATGGGCACTATATACATAAACAAACACAATTTACTTTATCCTGCCCCTGAATATGGTTATATTTTAAAATAATTTAATTCGTTACCTGATTAATTATTTTGTTTAAATAATCTGTTCATTATGTAATATACTAATTCTAATAATTGGTGCCCATTACTGTTTGAGCCTGCCAAAACCATACTCGTTTTGTAGAATCTGACCATTTTCTATTTTATGTACCATACTAATTGAGTACAATTATTTTACACTCTTGATATCCTCATATTTTTGCATAATTTAAGGTTACACATCTTATTTGATATTTTACATTTAGTTATCAATTAACTCCAATAGTACAGGATTAATGGCTTTAATAAACTTCTCAATGATAGCATAATTTTTATTTTATAAAAAAATGGTTTTGTTGCACTTGGGCGATAGGTTACTTGTACATAGGTTTTTCCAAGAGTAGGTTTTAATACCAACCTTTATATAATAAAAAGAAAAGTCTACAATCCTCTCACTACTTATCAAACAGAGACCCCCTGGAAACAAACTACCTGTCAGCTGTGGAAAGTCATTGAGGTTGTTTGCGGTGTATGATATGACAGCCAGCACTGTGCTCCGTTCGCCAGCGATGTATGTCAGGTGCCTGAGTGACGATGATTATGTCACAAGTCACGAAAACGTCCATGTCCAATTGGCAAGAAAGCAAAGCTGACAGTGAGAAGATGGAGCAATACTTCGTGCCTTGTAACTGCGCGTTACCATGTTAATGAAACGACTTTGAGGCACTGTTGGCATAATTAGAGCTCCTTGACCTTGGATGTGTAAATCTTTCAAAAAAGAAACAAATCCATAAGTAACTAAATCAAAAGCCAACTTTGCTGTCAAATCACGTGGCTGGAATGAATCAATGGGTCTCTAATTGGGCCACAAAAGCACGTCGTCATACTTTAATGTCACAGTAAAAAATCAGTTTGAGAAGCAAAGTTGACATTATTTCGGTCCTATAGCATTTAAAAATGTTTTCGCATTAAGTGGTGCCACAGATCTCTACTGCAGTAGAAGTGATGCATTATGGGAAACTCCTCACCATTTACCCCTCACCTGCCCCCACATTCTGTGCTGCAAATTCAAGTTCCTTTGGATCGTTCTCCAATTTATCCCAGTGCTGAGATATATACCAATCTTAGCTTGCCAATGCATCTTTTCAAGGACACAACCACCACAAGGCCAAACAAACAAACCTTCAGTCTTCATAAATATCGGTTGTTGGCTACTGAAATGTTATTTAGTCAAACTTTTAGGAGAACATTAACATATAGATGGCCTCAAAGCTAAACAGATGATGGACTAAAAGCCATAAGAGAGTTACTGGGGCCAACAACTGTAAAGACTACCACACTCGTACGGCTCTGTTGTTCTCTTATTTTTTTACGGCACCTTGAGAACCCCTTCAGTGTTTTTTTGACAGCTTTGTTTGATGGTAATCCCTGGGGCAGGTGTCATGGCAGAGGCGAAATTGCTGCATGTACTCATATCTTAAAGATTCAATCATGAGCAAATCCTCTGTAAACAGCAAATGCTTTTCTAGCTGGTTTTCACTGCTAAAATTGTTGCAACGTTTTTTTCTAGATGCATGTGCAATATGGTCTGACTGGTAGATCTTTGGTTTACACATACAGTAAAAACTGTTGCCCTTGTATTTTCAGACAGATAAGGGTCTTGTGATGGCCACATGTACATCTTAATGTTTAAAGCAGCAGCGATGCCCAAACCAGGAGCCAAGGGCCAAAGTTGGACCCATGATAAACTTTTGATTTGGCCTGCCATGCCATAAACAAAAGTGGAAGAAAAATTAGAAAGAAAACATGTTCATTGAAGCCCTTATCTAATAATTATAAATTTGAAGTAGGAACTTTCAGTCCCTATGGCGGTTAAATGAAAAAATGCTTTCATTAAAATTTTTCCTTTGTGTTTGTTTTCCACAAGAAGAGGAAGGGAAATAGGAGTTTTGGAACAACATGGAGGGTGAGTAGGTGACAGAATTGTCAATTTTTTTGGTGCAGAATTACATTAGAGCCTAACTGTTTGCAATCATTTGCCAACATTAGATGGAACCATTGTTTGTAATCTCTGACACCTAATTTGAGTTCTGGCTGTGTTGGTGTTAATACGTGCCATGAGCTCCACACATATGGGCCACCGCCTGCCAAGTTCAGATTTGATATGGCTCCATCAAACAGTGTTACCAAACAATTTCCGGAAAGTTTGAGCACAAGCACAGCCGTGTCGGGTTTTTTTTCGTCGGCAAGCTTTCGGCAGATACACAGACGGACTGTCTGACGGCATTAGCTCACCCTGATCAATGCAACAGGGATCTGCGACTAAACATTTTCTAAAAAGGATCAAACACGTAACAAATGCTCAACACAAAGCTGACATAAGTATCAGCTTATTTTCAGATTTTTTTATTTAATCTTGAGGTTGATATTACTTCAAAAACAAAAAAAAATGTATCTGTTCTATTAATTGGTTATGTGTTCACTGCAGTAAAAGAGTAATACATAATTTAGCATTTTTGAGAAATTGGTGCTCTCAATGAACTATAACAATATATATACAGAAAAAAATACTATACTGTATAGATATATATCTATAATATATTTATTATATATCTATATACTATATCTAGATATGATAAACCAATATTAAGAAAATTCAATGAAACTATAAATAATATTATAATCAATAAGTGCTGGTTAGAAATTGACAGTGACACTGATACTAAAAACATGTAAATACTGTACATGTATTTAAATGTTAATGATAACAATTAACCGCTATTTCATGACAACTTTGAAGATGTCTCATATAATCAGATCTGTTTTGTGGCAATTAATTGCTATTTTGCATATAGTTGCAATGCTTTACAATAAAGTGTATTTGTTTAACATTGTTGAAACATGGGGGGGGGGGGCTGATTAGCAATTTGTGTTACAAGCAATGGAATAGGTATACCTAATAAAGTGGCCGGTGAGTGTATAGTTACATCTGTAAAACACCCAAGCAACAATTTTTTCTCCCCTAAAAATTAATGCATTTCTCCTTCTGGAGAATTAATTTTATTTCATAACACAGTTTGACATTCATTTCCATATCCATGGCTGTTTTTATGGCACTATGAGACCTGTCCAGACCAGTAGGGGTTGATAATATTTTTATAATAGGTCAAGAATATAAAAAAAATCAAAAAAACTAGAAAAAAAAACACAATACACACCTTTATAACATACTCCCCCAAAATAACATATATATAAAATCAAAACCAAAAAGAACAGTAGATCAATGTTTGAGAGTTTAGCAATTTCCAACATTTTCTTCTGCTAGGATTTGTTTTTGGTTTGTTGATGTTTTAATAACGCTTTGCTCTGATGCTGTGAAACAGGTTTTTAAATTAATAAAGCACAACAGAAAATGCCCAAAGTGTGGAGAATATTCCAGGCTGTTCAGCTGAAGTGAGTTCTCACAAGAAAAAAAAATAAATAAAAAATAAAACCTCCTGTAAACAGATTGAGGCTGTTTGTTGCTCGTCAAGTCGTCACCTTTATTTATATAGCCTTTTACAATACAGATTGTGTCAAAGCAAGCTATGAACAACATTAATTAGGAAAATAGTGTCAATAATGCAAAAATGACAATAGTAAACAACTAATGTTTCAGTTAAAGGCTCAGTTCATCATTGAATTTCAATGATGTCATCATCCAGCTCAGTTCAGTTTAAATAGTAATCTTTGCAATCATTTGCAATCAAGTCAACAATATTGCTGGAAATGAAGTGTCCACAACTAAGCAAGCCAGTGGCGCAGCGGCAAGGAACCAAAACTCCATCGGTGACAGAATGGAGGAAAAAAACTTGGGAGAAACCAGGCTCAGTCGGGGGGCCAGTTCTCCTCTGGCCAGACGAAACCAGCAGTTTCAATTCCAGGCTGCAGTAAAAGTCGCATTATGCAGAGGATTCTTGTCCCGGTGGTCGTCTGAGACAAGGGGGATCTGTATCTGGGGTTTCCATCTAGTTGTCCTGGTTGTCGGCTGTCTTTTCATCATCTGGTCTGGATACGTACTGGATCAGGGTGAATGCAGTGACCATCTGATCTGGATACAGACTGGGATTGGTGGCTACCAGTGACTCGGAATAAGAGAGAAACAGACTAATATTAGCGTAGATGCCATTCTTCTAAATGATGTAGCAAGTACATCGGGGTATGGGAAGGGTTCCTGGTTCTGGTTGACCTAATTATGCAACCTAAAAATCCTTTAACGGATTTGGATATTAGAAGTGTATTAGTGTGTTAGTGTAAGGCAGGTTAAAGAGATGGGTCTTTAATCTAGATCTAAACTGCAAGAGTGTGTCTGGCTCCTGAACAATGTTAGGTAGGTTATTCCAGAGTTTGGCGCTAAATAGAAAAAGGATCTGCTGCCTGCAGTGGATTATGATATTCTAGGTATTATCAAATTGCCAGAGTTTTGAGAACACAGCGGACGTGGAGGACTATAATGTAACAAGAGTTTGTTCAAATACTTGGAGTGCTAAACCATTCAGGGCTTTATAAAGTAATAAGCAATAATTTAAAATCTATACAATGTTTAAATAGGTAGCCAGTGCAGTGTTGACAGAACTGGGCTAATATGAATGGTCATTCTGTCTTCCTGGTTCTAGTAAGACTCTAGCTGCTGCATTTTGGACCAGCTGGAGTTTGTAAATGTAAGCATGCAGAACAACCACCCAATAAAGCATTACAATAATCTAACCTTGAGGTCATGAACGCATGAATTAACATTTCTACATTTGACATTGAAAGCATAGGTTGCAATTAAGATATATTTTTGAGATGGAAAAATTGAGTTTTACAAATGCTGGAAATGTGGCTTTCGAAAGAAAAGATTGCTATCAAATAGCACACCTAGGTTCCTAACTAATGACGAGGAATTGACAGAGCAGCCATCATGTGTTAGACAGTGTTCTAGGTTATTAGATGTGGGATCGCCGTGATTTTTGTCAAGTAAGACATGTTCCTGGATCAACATCTTTTGATGATCCTGGATCAACATTACTGTCCAAAATATAGACTTAATCCCAATCCCTACCCCAAAACTAACCCTACCCATGTAATTTATTCCATAAAATCAGTGAGAAATGATAGCTGATTAACAAGGGTGTAGAAGCACCTAACCCTGAGTTTTAAGCCTAAAAAAGATATTCATGAAAAGTTAGATCTCAGTTCTGATTGGTTGATGGGAAATGTTTTTTTTACATTCCAGGATCAACAAGGATGTTGATCCAGGAAGTTGTTTGTACTTGGTGAAATCAACCGTCATCTATTACATGCTGAGTTTTATGTCCTATAATTAATACCTCTGTTCTTTTTTTCAGAATTTAGCAGTAAGAAATTTCTCTCTCATCCAGTTTTTTATTTGACTAGGCATTCCGCTAGTTTTTTAAAATTGGTATGTTTTCGCCGGGGCCACGAAGAATATAGAGGCTGAATATCATCAGCATAACAGTGAAAGCTAACCACCATGTTTCCTGATGATATTTCCCAAGGGTAACGTTGTAAATCGTGAAGAGCAACGGCCCTAGTACTGAGCCTTGAGGGTACCTCCATACTGCACTTGTGATCGATATGAAACCTCTTCATTCACTGCATACGAATTGATGGCGGTTATATAATTAAGATTGAAACCATGCTAATGCACTTCCATCAATGCCAACAAAATTTTCTAGTCTATGCAAAAGAATGTTGTGGTCAATAGTGTCGAACGCAGCACTAGATCCAAAGTAGCACTAAACAGAGAGATACAGCCACCCCCCCCCCGATCAGATGATAAGAGCAGGTCATTTGTAACTCTAATGAGCAGTCTCAGTACTATGATACGGTCTAAATCCTGACTGGAAATCCTCACAGATACCATTTTTCTCTAAGAAGGAATATAATTCAGAGGATACTACCTTTTCTAGTATCTTGGACAGAAAAGGGAGATTTGAGACAGGTGTGTAATTAACTAGTTCTTTGGGGTCAAGTTGTGGTTTTTTTTTGATGAGAGGCCTAATAACAGCCAGTTTGAAGGGTTTTGGGGACATATCCTAATGACAATGATGAATTAATAATAGTCCAGAAGAGGATCTATGACTTCTGGAAGGACCTCTTTTAGGAGCTTAGATGGAATATGGTCCAACATACATGTTGTTGGTTTAGATGATTTATACAAGTTTATACAATTCTTCCTCTCCTATAGTAGAGAATGAGTGGAAAAAAAAAAAAACGGATCCCAGATCTAGCAGGTCTGTAGTAGGATAGGTTTCATCTCTCGCCAAGCAACACGAAATACCTATAGTTTGGTTTTCCTCCACCTGTTCATCAAATCTTCTGTGAATATTTGTTACATTATGTTTATTAATATTAAAAGTTTATAGGGGTGTTGCTGGTGGTTGCCAGTACATTCCCATTCTATCAGAGAAAGTGCCCTGCAGAATCTCCTGTAGTTTTGTAGTTCTCTCTGTATTTTAATACATATCACTCAAACGCTGTACATACAACACTTATATGGTTCATGAATCATTTTTCCCAGAAAGTTTATGTTTGTGTTTTTTTACATGTTACCCTTTGAATACCATAACCAGAAAAAAAGTTTCTAAAAAATTGTAAAAAAATGTTTTGAACATTCAGAAATTGTGTTTTTTTTTAGCTTAATGAGGGTGTTTACAAAATATTCTTAGAACATATTTTGTTAGATGGCTTGTAATACAGCTACTAGGGTGTTATGTGCAGTTGCTAGGTGATTGATTGTTGTCAGAAGAGTCTATGGGATTTTTTTCCCCTGTTTTGTCATCTGCCAGTCAAAAACTATATTAACATCAACTAGTTATTAACTCATCAACTAGAAAATAATAGAGGTTTAAGCAAACCTTTAGTATAAACAGTCAAAAACTGCAATATAACTAACAAAGATATTTTAATGTACAGGTTTTATATGTGAAAATAAACAGGCCCACTTCTTATAATTATAGTGAAATAACATAAATCTGACATTTCTTCAGAACTCACTTTTTGTTTATTCTTAGTTTTTTTTCTAATCAGTTATTACATTAGGGTTTTATGATTGCCATCTTATGGCTGTTAAATGAATGTTTTATTGCATTGTTTTAGTGTTGTTGTTGGCATGATGGTGCTTTTTATTTTGTGTGTGCACTTGATTTTAAATACTTCTGTAGGTTTGTATGTTATTATATCAGTTAATGTTTTTTTTTTTTTTTTTTTTTTTTTTTTTTTTTTTTTGCGTTTGTAAATGCAAGTTCACAACCTATAAAACCTAAAATGATGTTAGTAAATTTTTTTACTGACAACCACAGCTGACTATTGACTATTACATCTGTTATGCAAGCTGTGCAATATAGGGGAGGAGTCTGGGAAACCTGTTTAGAAACAATCTGTAAAAATAAATAAATAAAAAGAACACATTATAATACACAGAAAAAAAAAGAAATTAAACCTATAATTAACTTTTATTGTTTTGGTACTCGAAAACCCCTTTTCATCTTTGATGCAGGTACAAAATGTAAAGAAGTTTGAGTTGAGCAAAAGCAGGTGTGTAGCAAAGCAGTGTGGACTGAGATGTTTGTTTGCAAGAAATTCGATCAACAAGAGCTCCTATTCTCAATAATAAAATCCATCATTAAACCTGTATGGATTTACGGTTTATCAGAGACTTATCACTGAACGGTTTGACTCTCTGTCTCAACTTAAGATCAGCAGGAAGCGTTTTTCAGGCATCTTGCCCAAGATGTAAATGAAGGTAAAAAACCATCCTGTCAAAAATTTGGAGATTTATAAGAGATTGAGTTTTTATTTCCAAAACATCTCTCTTATGATTAGATGTATCTCTAATCCACTTTACATTGCAGCATTCATGATACGAAGTAATTGCTTTAGTGTGTAATTTAGACTCACTGCTTTATTGATTAAGTAATTGAAAATGATTACATGACCAATACAAAATAATCCCTTTTGTGGAGCCTCTTGTAACTTGATTATTGTTATTGCTGTTATAAATAATTATAACATTTCATATGTGTAACAGGGATATTGTAATGTGAAGCATTCCCAAAAGATAACTATTAAAATATCCCAAGAGACTTCTTGCATATTGTTCAGATATTCCATATTAAACAGCAACTGCATATATTAATTATATTAAATATTAAATACTGGGTAAATAATAAATATTGCAGTTAATATAATGTGCCTCTAGGGCTTTTGTAATTTCAATTGAAATGAAAAATGAGGGAGATTTAGTTTTTCATTGTTTGGACATTTTAATATCTCTTCTTCCTCTTTTGCATATATATGTGTATCTCTGTGAAACTGTGCATCTTTTTAAATTAAACAAGTTATTGATGAAAAAGCAGTACATATTTATCACTGTTACATATTTTATATTCTGTGTTATTTTAATACCTCTGAGAAACTTGAGAGAGGAATTGTTTGATGACTTCTGCAGTATTTCCCCAGTGTCGGCTGAGCTCTTCCCACCTCTTGCAGGATCAGGAGGTTCATTCCTCTGAGGTCTGTGTGAAATCTCTGGGCTCGCAGGATTCAGCTCTTTGACTCGTGCAGTTTTTTGGACTGTTAATGGCAGGCCATCGAGAAAACTGTAAGGGCAAGAGTTCACTTGGTGTGCTTGACTGCCTGAAGATAACCTGACTGGTCAGAAACCTGCACTACATTTACATTTACATTTAATCATTTAGCAGACGCTTTTATCCCAAAGCGACTTACAAATGAGAACAATAGAAGCAATCAGATCAACAAGAGAACAACAACGGTATACAAGTGCTATGACAAGTCTCAGTTAGTCCAGTACAAAAAAAATAACCAAAGTTTTTTTTAAAAAAATTTTTTTTTTTTTTTTTAAGAATATGATAGACAAGAAAAGAAAGGGTAAGTACTAGTATTAGTTGATTAAGTGCTGGCGAAAAAGATGAGTCTTTAGATGTTTTTCGAAAATGAGATCGGGACAACAACAAAGAGGACCATTATAACAGAAAAAGCATTTCACAGGTGTGTTCAGAGCATTATTTTGCCAAAACAGACCTACTTTTTGTAGGATGTTCAAACTGCTCTTAAGTCAGTCAAACTGGGCACCTTAACCCCATAAAGCCTACTGTATTACAGTATGTTATATACAAAAAATTTAAGGCACCTGAATGATCAACAACATGATCAAAACTTTGTTGTTGTACACAGTCTACTACATGCCTTCAGTCTTTAGGAATTAAAAGGCCTTTTAATACAGTTGTACAAATGTCTACTTTCAGCTTGTTTAACCTGTCTTTTTGCTTTTAAATCTTTACAGATTTTATAGAGTAAATGCAAGAATAACTTTTATATTATTAGTAATATTTCAAGATGAACATTCACTGGTCTAATGTAAATTAGTTTTCCTTGATTATCCATCCAAATATATTTTTAAATCATGTTCAAATATGAATATCAGGTAACACTTTATAATAACTTTCATTATTAAATCGTAACAAACATAATGCTTAATGGATCATTAGATAATATATATTCAAAGAGTTAGTAAAGTGAGATAATTTGCTTGTTAATGTTTGCTAATAAACTTATTAAACATTAGATAATGTTCAAACAAATAATTATTTCATGCAAGTTAAAATTAAACTTTCAATTCCAAATGATCAAAAACTTATTGGAAATCTACAAATGATTTTAACAGATTAAAAATGATTAAAAAAGCTTTTAACACTTTTGCTGCTACTGAGGTGTGATACAGGTAAGTTATGGACAGGTTTGGTGGTATGGGTGGGTTTAAGGGTTGGTTAAAGGCTTAACAGTTACTATAAGGGAACACGGTATTGATAAATGACCAAGTATTTTCTTTTAAAAAATCCCCATTTATTTATGATTTAAGTAATATCCTGTTTAATGATATACTGAAGAGTAGTATACTAATGTGAGTGTTGAGGCAATAAATATATATATATATTTTATTTTTTGCAACAAAATTACAGTGTGTTATGTCTTTAGCAAGCATTTAGCTAAACTTAACCAGCCACCCTTTACACAAACCTTGTTACAGCAGCTAAATTTCCAATGCCCATAAAGATACTAAATTAGTAATCATTTATAAACATTTACAAATATGAATGGTTTTAACAAATGATCAATAAATGATTAGTAAAGATATGTGAATAGGGTAAATTTAAGTCTTTTGGGACACTTTTTTTGTCATCAAGAGAAAGGTATTAATGATTAGTAAACATTTATAAACATTTACAAATGATGAATATAGTTTCCACTTTAGATTGGGTACTGCAAAAACATGAGCAAATAATTAATTGATTATTTCTTCAGATGTGTAAATAGAGGTCTATACAACAAACAAAGACCAACAAAATGAAGATCAAATGAACTGAAAGTTTACTGACATTTGTAAGCATTTTAATTTACATTAAATAATCATATGATAATCATTAGGTAATGTTTAGTAAGTTCATTAGAAACCAGAACAAATACATTATATCATATTTAAAGCTATGTAGATATATATTAACTAATGATCTGTTAAGCATTATATAATGTTTGTTAATGATTTATAAATGAAAGTTATTATAAAGTGTTACTGAATATCACATACGATCATCAGGCTTTTGAAGAATGTTTATTTGTTCATCTCTCAGTCATCATTGTATTGAATTGCATTACATTTAGCTTTCACAATCAAACCAAACAACAAAATATCTTCAAAAAAACCCATAACATTACACCATTACTTGAAAACAACCCCCATCAAAAAGTGTGTTCATATTTTGATACTCCCTTTTAATCATTCTTTGGATATAGATGGATATAATTTTTCTTTACCCATAGACAAAGGATGAACCAACTCAAGGATACGTAGTGTAATCTATTTACTATACACACATCATAAACACACCTCATCTTATGACAAGTACCATGGGTGTCATGTCATAAAATATTTTAATAAGATTGAATTTGCATTTAACGTGATCACAATTTAATAAAAACAATTATGCTACTAATTATAACACATTCATTTCCACAGTTATTCAAACAACGGATAAATTATACAGAGAAAGCGAGCAAATAACACATTTACATGATCAAAAAAACATTATGACTGACTTCAGTCTAGTGTGAGCTTAATCGCTTTCAAAAACACTTCTGGTGTAATCAGTGAAGCTTACCTTCAACTCAGAGTCGTTCAGAAGCTGCACACACAATAAAGAGCTGCTTCGTCTTTGACAAACGATAGAAGACATTTACAAGTTTTGTTTCTAACAATGGATTGTAGGTAAATATCCAGCTCATCCAGCACTCGTTTGTTTCTGTTCTCTGCTGCAAACGATCCAGTGCATGAGTGAACTGTCTGAATGACTCAAACTGAATTGTGAACAATTTCAGACCTTTTTGGAAACCCCTTTTACAGATTAGTTAAAAAGACTGACTCATTTGCATATCTGGCACCACCAGTTCTGATTCTAAACAGCGGATAGAAAACACTTATTGACTTGATTGCTTAAATAATTATCAGAGAAAAATAGATTCATCAGTAAAAGGATCTAACGACGCACCTGCATCTTACTTACGACATATTATTGGAGATATAGATTGACAATTGATATTTATTGATCATTTTATGGCAGTATCTGCTATACTGTTATAAATATCTCATTCATTTACATTACAAGAATTATCAGAATTTCATCTTTCTTTTTGGCCATAAAAACATCAGCATCTGCAGCAAACTGTATTTTTTTTCTCTCCCTTTGGGAATAAAATTGAGGTGCCTCTTCCAGATCGATATTCTCATAATATCATATTCTCACAAATGTCCATATGAACCATGAAGTCGGATGTATCAAATATAAAACTCAACAAATCTGCAAAACATATGCAAAAACATTTTTTAGATATTTTTTTGTTTTCTAATTTGACTAAGGTAGACTCTTCCATTTCAAAAATCAGATTTTTTCCATTTCTGACTACTATTTCATTATCAGGTTTTTACAGCATCTGTTCCTCGCACAAGTTACAATGACTACCTTTATGGGTTGTTTTTTTTTTTTTTTTAACTCCAGATCCCCTTCATCCTCATTGTATAGAAAAGCCAGGGCATTCATTTATACATCTCAATTCATCTTCCACAAGATATAGAAACTCTTACGCATTTGGAACAGCATGAGTTGAATACATGACAGATTTTTATTTATTTTATATATTTTGTTTTTAAATTTTTTTTGGAGTGATTTTTGGATCATTGTTACAAGCAGGAGGTCTTGTGGAGAACAGCGCTCGACTGTTTCTAATGGCTCTGAGAACACTACGAGCTAATGATGTATTTTCTGTCACAGTCAGACCTCTGTTAATGTCCACTGGAGCTTTTCCAGAAGCGTTTTTACCTGCTACTCTGTTCTACACAGACAAATGGACCCCCGCCTCACGAGTGGCTTTTAACATAGATCAATTCTTGCTTTCCACTTCCATTATTGTTGCATTTTTAAGCCTGGAGTGGATGAATCTGTTCCCAAAGACAGAGACAGACGGCTGAGGATCTGCTCTGCATGTCCCCCACAAACATCCCTGCCATTAGTCTCCAAAAACAGACACATTTACATATTGAAATACAACAAAAATTCAAAATAACTTCCTTCACACAAAGGTACCATTTCATTTGATTTTCTCTTTATCAAAATTATGTCTTCTTCACTCATTATCCCTATAATCACCTGTCTTCAGATCGTAAAATCAGGTAATACCAATTCAATATAGTCACACATGATGTTATGCATTTTATTTTAAAGTTTTAGGGAATTATGTCGTCAAATTTATTTATTTATTATTTTTGCATTTTAAATTAGCTAGCAAAAACAGACATGCAGTAAACTAGCATTAAACTGGATGTGTGATATGCCAAATAATATTGTGTCAACATCAGATTGCTAAATTTATTTGATCAAAAATACAGTAAAAAAACAGTATGGCAAAGCTGAATTTTTACCATCATTACACCAGTCTTCAGTGTCAAAATATCTCAAAAAAAAAATTATTTTCTGTGATGGCAAAGCTGAATTTTTACCATCATTACACCAGTCTTCAGTGTCACATGATCCTTCAGAAATCATTCTAATATGCTGATTTGCTGCCCAAGAAACATTTCTGATTATTATCAGTGTTGAAAACAGCTGTGCTATGTAATATTTTTTGTGGAAACGTTGATACAGGACTTTTGATAAAAAGAACGTTCAAAAGCAGAGTATTTATTTGAAATAGAGATCTTGCAGCATTATAAATGTCTTTACTGCCACTTTTGATCAATGCATCATCAATGAATAAAAGGCACCAAAACTTTAACAAATTAATCCAATTTATTTTTGTTTTAAATGCTTTTTGTCCCATTGCTCTAGAATCAGTGCCTTGTTATGAATAAGTATAACATTAATCATGAACACTAGCTATGTCTGGTGGGTATCGTCTCAAGTTCTGAAACCATAACCTGGTCTGCAGTGCATCTTTCATTGGGGAATCACTGTTATGTGACATTGCTAGAATCGAGTAGCACGGCATGTTTTATTTCATGCTGATTTCTCGCTGTTCGGCTCAATCAAAATCTCTGATCGTTTGCGAAATGAAATGTGACATCAGCAACAGCAGAAATAGATCCTCATCTGTCACAATCATTAATTGTCTCAGAGGTGATTGTGAACTCCTGTTAACAATGAAATGGCTTGTTTTTTAATATATTTTTTTTATTTTCTTGTCCTTTTCTGAGGTCTCGTAACCAAAGATTTCTGTTTCCTAATGCCTGGTTGTGGTCCCATTTATTTTTTCACCCTGTTTATTGTATATCACATCACCATCATGGTCCAGCATGAGAACAGAAAATGAATGAAATATCTGGTTTACTTAACAGTAAATATAGCAGATGTAATTATAAGTCTGTAAAGTATGTATATCACATCACCATCATGGTCCAGCATGAGAACAGAGGTCAAAGGTCACACCAATCTGAAAACTGTGATACACTGTGAAAACACTTTTGTATACACAAATAGATTGACTAACTGTAATACTGTATAAGATTTCCATTCAAACTGAACGCATAAATCTTGGTGCTGCTGTTTTCATCAGAGAAAAAATGCAAAACTGTGACATTCACTGACGCGCTCGCTTTCTCTCGGCTTACTTACCCGCAACCCACCAAAATAAAAGCTTGCTGATTTTAGTTTGAAATAAATTTGAATTTTCATATAAAAAAATAAATAAATAAAATAAATAAATAAATGTAAATATTAGCATTTAATTTTTTTAAGTAAACTATAAATGCATTTTAATACTATTTTTTTTATGTAATAGTATCATCACTTATTTTTAGGGCTGTCAAATGATTAATCACGATTAATCACATCCAAAATAAAAGGTTTTGTTTACATAATATATGTATGTGTACAGGGTATATTTTATTATGTATATATACATACAATACACACACATAAATTATATATTTAGAAAATATTTGCATGTATATACATTTATATGTTCATATTCTTATATTTTATATTATATATAAATATATTTAATATATAAACATAACATATTCTTCTTAAATATATACATGCATGTGTGTGTATTTATATATACATAATAAAGTACACAGTATACACACATATATTATGTAAACAAAACTTTTATTTTGGATGTGATTAATCGTGATTAATCATTTGACAGCCCTAATTATTTTGTTTATTATTTTATTTAAAGAAATAAGCTAAATAAAGTGCAATACTACTACTAGTATTAAGAATTATTTATAGCAGTATTAAAATTATTTTATAGTTGTATAGTTTATAGTAAGATTATATATATTTTTTTTTTTTTTTTTTTTTATAGTTACCAGTATATTTCATGGGTAACACTATATGCAGTGTGAGCACCAAACCAGATCTCTAGGTGCTCTCATGAGATCCAGACCAAAAAAACTTATGTGCACCCCTGTATGTTATCATGTTTATTATTATTATTAAAGAAAAAGGTGTTATTCAGCAAGGGCTGGCATTAAATTGAAAAGTGACAGAAAAGACATTTCTAATTACAAGGTTCTTTTTATTTCAAATAAATTGTTCTCCTAATTTTTCTATTCATCAGAATCCTGAGCAAAATGTGCCAGTTTCAACAAAAAATTTTAAGCAGCTCAAACTGTTTTCAACACTGATGATAATAAAAAAGATTCTTGAGCAGCAAATCAGCATTATTAGAATGATTTCTGAAGGGTCATGTGACTCTTAAGACTGGAGTAATGGATGCTGAAAAATTCAGCTTTGATCGCAGAAATACATTACATTTTAACGTATTTAAGTAGAAACAACAGATTATTTTTATTTGTAATATTTCACATTTATTGCTGCTTTTTTCTGTGTTTTTGATCAAATAATGTCCTTTTTTGTGAGCATAAGAGCCTTCTTTCAAAAAAATCTTAATGTGCCAATTGTATTGTTTACAATTACATCAACCCAACTGAATGTCATTCTGCAGTATTTGCTGATTAACCCAAATGTTTCCATTACACGTGACAGTAATCTTTGCATTTTGAAAGTCTAAAATGAAAACTCATACAACCCTACTGAATGAATGAAAGCAAGTTTCTGACAGCTGTGATTCATTTGTTGTTCTTCTGAAAAACAATGCACCAATTGTTAAACAGTCCTAAAATAACTGAATAATGTAAAACATTCATTTCAACATTAAAACATTTTTGCTTTGGAATATTAAGAAATTATCAGAACTTTGGAGCAGAGAGCAAAAACTGTTAAATGAACAAAACTCTCTCTCAAAAACTAAAATAAAATCTCACATTTTTCAAACAAGCCACCTGGTCATGAAGCAGCATCTCTGACCTCAGACAAACTTCAGTCCTCAGGAATTATTGAACAAAGCAAAAGAGAGAGGCGGGCTATGAATAAAAATGGAGTTCAATCCATTCAGCTTTGTGCTGGGATCAGCACATCGGATGTGGCAGACATCCGTGTCAGCTCATGTTAGAGGTCCACCATTACCAAGAGTCCAGACTCTGCCAAAACAACTTTCACATTCTCTTTCAACAAAAATCGCTGATAGAGAGATCCATTCATTTCAGACGAATTTCTGTAGACAAATAAAAGCCTCCCTGTCAGTTAGTTAGTTAGTTAGTCGAGTGCAGATACAACAGACTTTTTTAAACCATAATCTAGATTTCACAAAGATGCAGAAGGACCAGAATTTTTATTTAGTATTCTCCAGAAAGAATGGCATGTGAAAGTCTGTGGAGAAATGGGTTCATAACTTGTATTTATGAAGAAAAAGTGGCCTCAATCAGCACATTGCAGCAGACTGGAGTAATGATGCTGAAAATTCAGCTTTGCATCATAGAAATAAATTGTATCTTAAAATGTATTCAGATAGAAAACAGTTATTTGAAATTGCAATAATATTTATCAATATACACTGATTTACTGTATTTTATTCAATGCACCTATGCTTGGTGAGCATTTCTTTGTGAAAAACAACCCCAGACTTTGAAGATTCTGTATTATTACTGTGCAGCTTCAATCCACTAAATATGTGGTGAAACATCTGCTTAGACAGATTTATATAAATCTTATCAGGACGTACGTGACACTGAAGGGCATTATTTCAGCGCCATCATGCCTGTATTTAAATAGCAGTTTACTGTTTGGTCTCTTAATGGCCTGTAGAATGATAAATGAAACCAAGCATGACTAATTCAGATGTATTTAGAGAACATCGACAGGACCTTGAAAGAACTCGA
Organism: Cyprinus carpio; assembly: GCF_018340385.1. Taxonomy (NCBI): domain Eukaryota; kingdom Metazoa; phylum Chordata; class Actinopteri; order Cypriniformes; family Cyprinidae; genus Cyprinus; species Cyprinus carpio. Next base: position 11,314,118 of record NC_056585.1, on the reverse strand, counting down.
ATGTCTCTTTCTACATTGGTTCTTGGACTTGTCATTGATTTCTCTCTCATTAATGGTCATTTGCCGTGGTGTTGTAGTGGTGCCTAGTCGGTATACTCTTAATTTATGTCGGGTTTTTTTTTAAGCAGCCCAGTAAAGGATGAATGCCCTGTGTTATAGCCAGTGACATGTAAAACTAGTCTTGCATATTTATTTCACCCCAAAATAGGGCAGTAGTATTTGCACAGTCACTTAACTTCTGCTGCTTGACTTCACTGAGTAAGGATCATTATGAACCTAATATTAGCCACAGAGGAGGTACAAATAAAGCAAAAAAAAAATAAATAAATAAATAGTCTGCAGCAATCACCATTTTGTCAGAACCTCTAGTAAATTACATGCTATTTTATTTAGTTTTCTGTTCAGAATCATGGGAGATTATTTCAGAATTGTGGACTGACTGTTCAGAATCATGGTAATTTCGAGCTCAATGTGGAATTATATTTGAAATCTCTTACTTTTAATTGGCTAAGAAATCGAATACATAACCAATCATAGAAATCGAACCATCCATTTTTGTATTCTATAATATTTTTCTATATTTTCCTAATGACACATTTTATGAGTTATTTATATTCAAACACTTTTTCCATTTTTATATTTGACATATTTTATAGTTTCCATAGCCAACAAATGTCAATTAGCACCGCATTATTCAGATGCTTTTTTTATTACCTGGAGATGACTTGAAAAACACACATAAATCATATATTGTCAAAATCAGGTTTATTGTCTTCATGTTTCATCAGTCAAAATGTTATTACTATTATTATTCTTAGCTACAGCAATAACTGGATGCCTTTATCCATATCAGTGATTTCTTGCAGGTCATAAGTTATTACTTCTGAATCAGTTTTGGACTTTCTGCGTGAGAGTGGCCTCAGGCTTTGAGTATAATTGAAACATACACTTGCAGGGAGAGTGTTTTAAGCCTCAGGGCGTTGACCACATCACTGTCTTTACTGGGTGTTTTTAGGAAATATTTGCATTTATTCACATGTGATCGGATTAGTTACTCATGTGCTGGACTGTCTTGATTTTGCTAATGCAGGACACTACTGAATGATGCACATCAGAGGGGATTTAAAGTGGGTATACGCAGTGCTGACTGATAAAGAAGTGGGTATACACCTATGTATGTGTACCTCATATTCATATAGATTTGATTCTGAAACAGAGCCACTTTTGACCATTTGAACAATTATGATTATTCAAACTATGATTTCTTTGTTGAAACATTCATCAACATTAACTTTTTGTTAATACACAACAATATATACCCTGCACTACTCCACTGGTCATTTGTACAGACTCCCAGCACAGCTCTGGCCTGTCCCACTGCAGCAGTTTACTCCTCCACTCTCTAGTTCTTTGAAACCCTCCCCATTTACTTCCTTCAAACAGATTTAGTGCACATCATACTTTCAATCAGCCTCATCCTTATGCGTTCTGTGTTTAGTAATTTAGATTCATAAATGACCTCATTCATATTCATATAGATGTGATTCTCAAACAGAGCCACTTTTGACTACTTGAAATGATGAAGAATTAGAGAATAAAAAGAGTATGATTTCTTATATTACAAAAACAATAATAAACATAAACTAAAAAAATGTAGTAATAATAATAAGCACTTATAAATTATACAAAAACATATAATAATTAATAAAATTATTACCATAGTAAGAATAGTTTTACTGTAAAAAAATGTAGTAATAATAATAAATAATATTATATTTGCATGACAGTAAAAGTACAATACTTAAACCTTTTATGTTGAACATTTATGTTAAACAAATATTTAACATTAAGACAATTTTGCTGTGTTGGAACATTATGTTAAACAAATATATATATATAATTATAATAAATATTATATATATATATCAATATATATATATATATATATATATATATATATATAATATATGTGTGTGTGTGTGTGTGTGGTGTGTGTGTGTGTGTGTGTAACTAAACAATTTACCTTTAAAATAATAACTTTATAATAAAATAATAATTTATAATTATACAAATAATCATAATTTCTAATTCTACTTTATAGGTCATTGTTCTTAAATTTCTGTTTTCTAAAGTCTATTGTTCTGTTAAAAGTAACAAAACTTTGCCCAAATACAAAAGTGTTTTTTTTTCTTTGTGAAAATTTGACTTAAACTTTCGTACTTTCATTTTGCAATAAAATAGTATTTCAGTCTTCCTGCTTCAAAATTTCATGTTTAATTTAATGTGCTACTTGCCATTTCTATTTACTGGAGTTTCTCAGTGCAACATGGTTTTCATCTTGGTGGTCAGTGTACTGATAGATTTTCTGGCGAAATCCGGTAATGAGAACGTTCCACAAAGTCTCAGTTCACAACAAACCACAACACCCACACACACTGATCAAATTGACCAAACAGGTTAAAAGAGCATTGAATTTTCTTACATACGTGGTGGTATCAATGTAAAAAAAAACAAAAAAAACAAACCAAAAAATTCAAGGTAAAAACAAAGATTATTAGAGGATATTTACTAGAAAATACTATTTTAGTATTTCTGCTTCATAATGTGACATTTAAACGGTTTAACTTGTGATTAAATTGTGAAATTCAGTTGCAACTCTCTAAGGAGTGAAATGTTTTCTACAACACCAGGAGTTTTGTCAGTGTAAGTGTCGTCATGCTGATGATATCATTGTCATAGTACCAGTACAGCAAGGGGCCGCTGGCTGAATGGCATGCTGTCCCCACATCACAACATGACCCCAGAATGCAAGAGCTTGTCAGGATTCAATCATTAATTGACGGAAACCATTCAAAGTGACTTGAGAGGTTTTTTTTAGCGGACCAATAAAGATTAATTTATAACTGCCCTGTATTTGAGTGACATTTTAGCATTGTGAACTGCCAAACACACTTGAGCTGAACGCTGAATCTCAAATGCTTTAGTGGTGTGTGTTTGTGGGTGTGTGTGTGTGTGGTGTGTCATGGATCAGTCACATCTTCTCACCACACACTACATACACTACTGAGTGCAAACTAACTCGAAAGTCTTGCACACACTCAAAGACAAAGAATAACAAAAGTCGGCCTCCCCAGGGGTGCCTGTCATCTCAACACAAGGGACCCAGAGTGAGCGGATACATAGTGAAAATATTTTCAACTGACTATCTCTCCCCCAAATAACAGAGAGTTGAAACATGAAACTGAATTTACAATCTGAGCATGTGGGATGCTCTGAGACAAAGTCATCTTACCAGCAACATTTACACTTTTTTTTTCAATCAATAATAGAATAGAATAGAATTAGAATAGAATAGAATACACTGTAAACCACATGGAATGAGACTATTACTTTGAAAAAACGGAGGTAACAATGTTACATTAAATAGTTTTGAGTAGTTTTTCAGGCTTGATTTTTTTAATGGCAATCTAACCTGAAATAAAATCATGTGTAACTGTCCTAAATGAATTAATCTAATGACATCAATGGAATTTACTATAATTACCCGTGCCACCCAAAACCCTGTGCTCATTTATTGTAAGTTGATTCTCAAATTCTGTGATTTTTGAGAAAGATCTGTTTGTATTTGAATTTGAGTTTGATTTTGTTGATACATTTTTGAACTGTAGACTATAACACAGTCCAACCAGCTCAAGTAGGAAAATACTTGGAAGAAATACTGGAAAGTAAGCCGCATCAAAGCACTAAGCTGCAAAAACACAGAATAGTTTGGCTCACTGAACAAGGCAGTAAATCCAAACAATGAAGCTTTCGATCTACGTCTGTTCGCCACCAATGGAACGAGGCACACTGGAGAATTGGACGCCCGTAACGTGTCGCGAATTGGTGCACAAGAAAAACGACAGCGATTTTCAAGTGTCAAACAGAAACCCTGACACCATCTTTAATTCATTAATGGCATGTTTTTCCTTCCATCCCCAAAACAAATTGCTAACTGTGCAATGGCGGAGATCTTAAGTGCGTATTTGAACTCAATCGGTACTCTGGTCCTAAATCCAGCCATATAGGCAAAGGCATGCTGGAATGACAAGACGTATTCTTCCCACACCAGTGCATCGTGTATGCATTGTCTTTGCGTACCGCAGGTGGTATGCACGCAGCGTGGAGGAATCGTACCGCGTCCGCACCGGACCCTTACCCGCCACTAGAAATGCAGGTAGACATGGGGAATAATGCTCAGTCCCGCCCCACGTTCATTTAATTATCGTCACCGAACGGTTCTGTAAAAACTGTAAATACATTGTGAAACCAATGCTATTAATCGCGTGAAGAAACTTAAACATAAATAAGTTCGCTACTTTGCAAATGAATTGTAAAATGGTCATTTAATCACTGTGATCGCAATGGAGGAATTTTCAGCATCAATTACTCGACATGAGCTGTCAAAAACCAAAGAATGTTCGTTTTGCGTTTTACAAGGCTTGACTCAGCAGATAAATGGAAGCTGCAACTTATTGTTGTGTATAAATTGACGACTCACCTTGTGAAAATTTTTAAGGCAAGTGAAGGGATAATCGCCACCATTGAACCAACGCTGAATAAGGCGAGAGATCACTGGCATGTTACCGGCGCGCCTTGTAGAAATCAAGCCATGACAGAGCTACAAACAGGCCAGACATATTTAAACGAATATTAACCAAATTTATTCGATTAAACACTAGTTGTACCTAAGCTACAGATTTTACTTTTACTGTCTCACCTATACCTGCGCCAAAACCTTTAAAGATAAAGTGTTTCACCAAATAAGGGCTTCCTGGAACACAGCCTCTGTCTGACATTGGGCAGAAAGAAGAGAAAGTCCCACAACCCAAACCTCACTCCACTGTTTGAACAAGCAATGACTGCCGTTTCGGCCCTCGGGGTTGGGTCACGACATTGGAAGCACCAGAATGTTCACCTTGTTATGGGGGGAAAACTGGTTAAAAGGATGACATAATGAGAGAGTATTCAATCATAATTCTTACACTTACACTAAATTTATGTCCTTAAATGAACTACGTTAACTATAGACTGAACAGATTTGGAGAAATGTAAGCATAAATCACTTGCTCCCTAATGGATCCTCTGCATGCGTGAATGGGTGCCGTCAGAAGTGAGAGTCCAAAACAAGGCTGATAACAACAATCACTAGAAGCCACAAGTAATCCACTTGGACCCCAGTCGAATCAGTGAGACACCCACAGTGAAGTAGAAAGTAAAAGCTGCATGTTGTGTAAGAAACCAGCTTAATCTCTGAGTTCCCCCCCCTCTATCTATAATATTGTTTTCCTCAGTTAATAGAAAGTTTGTATTGTCTGAATAAGGAGATGAAATATGCAAAGATCAAAGCACTGTTCCAAAGACCCAACCACACAAACCAAACAGATTTGAGATATGATGATCACTACAAGAGGACTGACCATTTTCACTAGAGGAACACGTGATTATGGCTTATAGACTCATATTTTGGCCAGAAGCACCGGTTTTAAGTAAAATGACTATCTCTGATGGATTTGTCGTCTTACAAACGTAGAATTTCACATCACAAGCTGTTAATTTGATGGACAGGAGTGGCGTGGATTATTGTGATGGTTTTTATCACAGCTGTTTGTAACTCTCATTCCTGAACGGCACCCATTCACTGCAGGAGTATCCATTGATAGAGCAAAGTGATGTAATGCAAAATCGTTTTCATGTGAATAAACCAAAACTCATTGTGGTGGGTGGAACAATTTCTATGAAAAGGACGTCAGCAACCAGACAAAGTATATGGAACGCTCTTTTCATTTCAACAAGAAAGTTTTGTTCCTGCTTGCGTTTCTTGCAGCTATCGCAATTCTTCCTCACGGCACGGTCAACAAGTGCAAGTCATTATTCGGTCCTCAAAGGGAGGATGTTGAAAATTCCTCTAAAGCTGGAGTGCAAAAACAACAACTAAATTGAGCCGCTGACTGTTACACAACTAACTGAGTCACGTGATCAGTTTTTCATGGAAATGCAGAGGGAAAGAAGTTTCTGTAATTTATATATGGTAAAATTTAATCAGAAATGGCATCCCTTTCAACCACGCATTATGGACGCAACAATTACTTCCATAACCATTAATATCCATCAGACTATAGCAGTCTACAAAAATATTGTTACCCCTCACACTAAAAAGGTATACTTAGATGGTTTTTTTAGGTCGTTTGCTAGCAGGAGATTTTCTGCAGTAGAACGCTGCTAATACGCGTCCTTATGTCTTGATTTTTTCTTAGTATGTAACTTCTGAATGTCATTGGTACAAAACCAGTAGTATAATCCAGTTATCTCCATCACTCAGGAACAACATATGTGAAAATGTCTGTCAGTTTACCTCAGCTCAATAATTAGAATTGTCCCTCCGTTTAATGAAACCCTGCAGACATTACAATAGAAGTCTATGCGACACAAGAGGTTTTCACACTAGGAGAAATGTTGAGGACCTACAGACTGTTACATTTACATTTATCAATTTGGCGAAGTGCATGTATCAGCTGCAATTCAAGTTTTTTTACATTCTATCAGGTTCATGCTCTCTCATTATAGCATACGTACATGAGAGCAATGTGATAGAAATCACATACTAGTCCAGGTTATTTATATGTTAACTAAAACTAAAAGCTTAAATAATATATTTGTTACTTGAAATATAAACATTAACCTGAAAGGAAATATTAAAAAAAAAAACTTAGTTTATTTCAGCTAGCTACCAGGCAAGATTTCTCATTTTCAATAGTTTAATTATAACCTACAACTGAACCTGAAACAAATATAAAACACCTATAACAGACATACCACCACAGTATCAAAATGACAAAAAATTACTAAATACTTACTAATTTACATAAAAACAGAAAATATCAAATCTCGAAATAATTAAATCTGTTTTTATCTGTCACAAGCCAGAAAAACAAACAAAAAACAGTACATTGAAAGAAAAAAAAAGAGTCAAATAGAAATTTAGAATTTTTGAGGAAAACCATGGGCTGAAGGTCCACATTGCAGTGTTAATGCAGCTTCAAAGGCTTCTACATGAACCCAAGTGAGCTGAGGATAAACATTTTTTTTGTCCTTTCTGTGAAACAATCAGTAATTTTCAACTATATATAAATAAATAAAATTCTAATATGTTATTTATCTAATACTTTATTTAATTTTAATTTTAAAAATACTATTTTAAGTTAACATCTAGTTGCTCCTGTCGCTCAAGTGTCGAGCATTACTTTACGAAGCGCAAAGGTTAGTGGTATTGATCTCCCCGGGACAACACCATGATAGGTAAACAGTGACATTGCTAGCCTGAATGCACTTAAAGTTGCTTTGGATAAAAGCGTCTTCTGCTAAAATGCAGTAAAATTTAATTTAATTTAATTTAAATTTAATTAGGTTCTTAGAGCATGCACACAGTTAGCTCTTCGTCTCTGTACTCCGGTTCAAAAAGGTAGGGTAGGTGCAAAAAAACATCACATTTTTCTCCTCCAACTTCAAAATCGTCCGACATCATTGTTTTACATTTTTGTAAAGGGCGTTTGACTTTTCTTTGCACATTTGCTTTTGTAAACACTGGCTCAATGTCACACAAGACCTTTTAATTACCAACGTGATTACATAATGCATGAGGGTCCAGCTAGTGCAAGGGGACGAGCATTTGTGGTTAAAAAAAATTTAAAAATTTTTATTATTTCACTAGAAAAAAACCTTATTTCTCAGCTGGGTTCATGTAGAGCCATTTGAAGCAGCAGTGAAACTGCAATTTGACCTTCAGCCCATTGAAGTCCATTACATGGAGAAAAAATCCTGGAATGTTTTCCTCAAAAACCTTAATTTCTTTGCAGCAGAAAGAAAAAAAACAACAACATCTATGAAATACAAGTGAGTGAATTCTTATCAGGGAATTTAATATTCTGGAATTGAACTAATCAACAAAAATATGAGCTGCTATTACTTTTTAACACTTTTTTAAAAGAAAGTTTTTTCGCATTGACTTTCATTGTAAGTGTGTTGCTGGCATTTTGGTTTTTTGTTTGTTTTTATGACGGGACAAGTCATAATGATACTACATTTTTGAGCTTATTTTATTTTACTTAAATTGGTATTTGTTTTTTTTCAATCATTTACTAGACCCACATGTCGTTTCCAAACCTGTGTGTGACTTTCGATGTTAATCCATTCACAGTTAACAGGGTAAAGATTTTCTCAGTAAATTCTGGGTGTTTTTACACATGCACAAGTCATGCGAGTAGTGCAATTCTTTAAAAAGTTCTGCTTTTTTTGTGTTCCAGAAGAAAATAAACCAGTGGGCGAGCAAATGATAAAGCTTTTATTGGGGTGAGCGATCCCTTTATGTGTACCAAACCAAAACATTCCTTTCCAACAGCTGTATTTTTCCAGCATACAGCTGTTGTTTTACTTTCCAACCAGGACAGAGTGTCATCCAGTCTCACCCACAGTTTCTAAACAAGAGAACAACAAACGCGAGAGCTCCAGCAAAATGACTGCTCACCTCAGAGATCGTGTGCACTTCTGCAGAGACTGGGGCTGCTGGGCGGGAGCCCAAACAGTATTTAGTGCCACGCTAATGCGGCTAAATGAAGCACAGGAAAGGTTACTTCATTTATGTTCGCTTTTGACTGAGGACAGAGTCTATTCTGTCTTCAAAAGAAGGCACATTAAAGCGGCTGCCTGAGGCAAACTGCTCCAAAAACCAACTCCATAAAGCTAAATTGAACAAAAATTTTTCATTAAACCTCTGATGGGAATTAACAGAACTTTCCCTGGCCATGTAAACTAAACTCCCCACTTCCGGATTCTCACTGGGAATCCGATTAAGCTTAAAGAAGGAGGAAAAAACGTTAAGATTTGATCACCACCATTACTCACAAGCAGCGGCGGTAATGGGAGGCGATAACACGAGAGCCGAAATTGTCCTGCTTTTGCTTTCAAGATGAAATCCTCCTGCCAGAGTTAGTGTGTGAAGAGGGATACTTTTCAATGATTTTTCAGAAAAATATGCTTTAAGTGCTCAATAATTGAATTGTGCCAACTCAAGCTAAATTGATAAAAATCTAGTATGTTCAATATGTTTATAATACATTCATCTCATTGGCATTTGTTTGAGCCAATCAGCTTGAGAATAAAATTTAAGGTGGTTAGCAGTATTTGGAAAAAAAAAAAAAAACAATCAAAACACTTTACCTAAACTGGAAAATATACGGAAATGACATCATGCAAATAATTTAGTCATGACTTACATACCATTCAAAAAAGTTTGGGGTCTATGCAATTTTTATTTATTTTTTAAATGAAGGCTGCATTTATTTTGAATCAAAAACTACAGTAAAACCACGAATATTGTGAAATATTATTACTATTTAAAATATCTGTTTTCTATTTGAGGGCAAGAGACAATTTCCTACTTGAATTCATAGCAAAGAAAGCAGATAACCCTCTCTTTCTTTCTCAATCGAGTGGTAAATTGAAAGCAGGTTCGTGGACGCAGTCGAGGAGCGTAATCTGTCGAGCGCACACAGTCACTCTCCAGGGCTTACAAGAACACATGAGTCAGTTCCAGCAACTATAAATCCATGTCCACACGGAATGATCTCATCAAATGCATGATTAACAGCATGATTAATGAAAATACTGCACTGTATCATTTCTATGCCAACTGCTGGATAACTCATTGTACTCGATGACCGTCAAAACGCTGGAAGACAATAGGTGGATCTCACAAACACCTGCCAAAAACTGCTGACAAAGCATTATCTCACCTAGAAAAATAGGATAAAAGAAATAGAAATTTTCATTTTGATGAAATAAACATTTTTTAGAACTAATTTGTTTTTTCTTTTGTGTGTGTCGTGTGTGACTTTTTCATGACATGACAGGCCTATTTTTCATCAGTTCTCATTATTATTATTATGGAAAATAATGTCCCAAATAGATTACAAAAGAAAAGAAAGAGCTTTCAGGGTTATTATAGTTAACTAGAACTGAAACTAAACCATAAAAAATTACATTAAAAAAAACCTTTTAAGTTCGTTGCCAAGGCAACATTTCTCATTTCGGTTAAGTTTGAAGGTACTAAAACTAAATAAACTGAAATAAAAAAAATAATAAAAAAAACTATATAGAACATAACAAAAGAATACTAAAATCATTAACTAAAATTTAAATGAAAAATGAAATACAAAAATAAAACTGATTCACTATAATGGGATTTCACTGGATACTAAAATAACAAAATTCCAGAAGTTAACATAATGAGATAATGTGTTTAATTGGTCATGACCATACTACTGAAATGCATAAAAATCTCACAAAAAATTATAAAGAAAATATAAAAATTTGCCACAAAAAAAAAAACAACAACAACAAAAAAACAAAGAAATAAGAAAACATATTATATATATAAATATGTAAATTTGTTTTTAATTAAGATATCCAGACACTTGCCAATTTGTGGGGAAAATGTGCTTAATTGTCTTAAAAATAATGTACAACAAAAAATTAGGATGGTCATAAATGTACTGTAGCCTTATTTTTAATGCAAAAATTCGAATTCTAATCTTATTTCACACGAAATACCCATGTGAAATCTGCCCTGCATGGACATGTTTTCATGAGATTCATCTGGTTTAAGGGCATAAGCCTAAATACTTGAGACACACACAAGACCTAACACATTTTGTCACATTGATGGAAGGTATGCTTTAACATCTGAAACAAAAAGCTTAATTCAGGAGTGGATAAACTTCCATTACACAAGCAACGCTGTATTCCCACAGCCACATGTGAAACATAACAGGCAAATATATCGCTCCTAAAAAATAGAAGCATCAAAGTCCATGAGGCGGATCGTGCTAACAAGCGCTGTTTGCTCTGAAGCTCTGATGGCGCTTCTTTTCATCATCTGCCTGGCTGGAAACGGTTCACCTGTGCAGAGACAGATTTCACTGCAGAGCTGGAGCTCAATCAGCAGCACACAACTATGAATCTCAACCATTCTCACACTTCTACAGCTCAAACAGACGCCTTAGAGCCAGTGTGAATATATGATCCATATTTACTGCACTATTCATCACCGTATGTTATTCCAGTGGCTCAGATATTTTGTTCCCTATCTGTCAGTCACTCTGACGTTTCATCCCAATTTAAGTCCATCAAATGTGGCCCAACACAATACCAGAATGGTTCAGTTTATAAAAATAAAAACGTCAAGCACTGAGTTTTTAATCTACCATCCAGAGGCCCAACAATATGCTAAATTATTATCAAAACACTAGCGGACCGAAAACTGGAAAAATGTTTATCTTTTTAGTTCTTGTACTTCTAATATCTTTAAATTTCCATGGTTTCACACTTTCAGCTGGCAAAAAATTCACCACATAAAACATTGCAATTTGACACAAAATGTTTACTCTCACTAAACCCGTATTTAATGTTGCCTGGGTTGTAGTATTTTCTTTTATTTTTCACATTTTTTATTCATGGTTTGTCCATGTTGACATGTAATTTGGACTAACTTCTTTCAAGTGAAGAAAGATATAGAGTTTGACCAACATATGGTAGATTTAGGTACAGTACAAAATGCCCCTCAAAGTCAAACATTGAAATGCATTAAATTTTACCATCCAGAGGCCCAACAATATGCAGAATTATTAAGTAGACACAGGCTGAATACAAAAATTAAAAAATGTCTTTATCCACCTTATTTTTCCCGTAAGAGCGGGTTGCAGCCGGTGTCATTTGCTCCCACCAAGCTATTTTTAACTGTACAAAACAGCTTGTTCGCTGCTTGATATTGCAGAATGGTGTGTATTACCATATTATATTAATGTATTATCTTAATTATAAACACACTGGTTTGTATTGCAAACAGTTTTACCATTTACTGCACTTTGTTATTATTCTCGTTATTTCCATACAGAGGCAAAAGAACTGGAAGTCTCTCACATTCACAGAAAACAGCTTACTTCCGCATCTAAAAATAAGGTGGATAGTTCCAATGTATCACTTGTATTTAATGTTGCTTGGGTTGCATTTTCTTTTATTTTGCAGATTTTTATATTTATGGTTGGTCCATGTTGGCATGTACAGTAACTTCAATAAAGTGTCCAAAATATGGTAGAGTTTGACTGATAAACGACTTTTGACATTCAAAAAACAAACAAAAAAAAAGATATGGGAAGAGTTTTCCTTCCTTTTATATCTACATTGTGATATTCCAAAGAAAAAATAATTTACACTTTCATCAAAATATGACCACTTCCCTTTTCCTTCTGACATCTCCAGGTCAGATAAATAACAGCCACTTTTCACAATTCAGTAAATTCCCAAGAGGATAAAATCAAGTCCTGCCCTACGTGTTTTTTTTTTTTGTTTTTTTTGTTGTCTAGTTGAATATCCTGTTTTCACTCAGAAACGTGTCCCATAACAGAGGCAAGTCTTTAAATCAAGAACAACTGTAAGACTTCAGAGTCCTCAACAAAGCTTTTTACAAGTCATTTGTGCCATTGGAAGTTTAAAAATACACTCCTGATTGAATGAGAATGGCTGTAATTGTAATCAGTATGAACGAACATCTGATTTGTACAATTTTAACTTGCATGAAAAGTTTAGTCTGATGAAGAAAGCTGTATTTAGAGCCCGATCTCCTTACAAGAATGAATTTGAAGAGTAACAATGATAGAAAAATCATGACTTATATACTCTAGGTACTTATAGGCATCATTACTACTCTTAGGGGATTAAAAGTAATTTTTGCACTAAGTGATATCTACAGTCTTTTGGTCAGACAAATTATATGGTGACCCATACTAAGAATTGTGCTCTGGCATTTACCCCATAAACAGTCATTTTTGTCAGAGCAAATAACACACCGTGAACACCACCACCACGTAATACAGCCATACATTTTGCATTAATAGGTGGAACATTGTGATTTCTTGTCTTGGTCATTTGAATAATAGATAACAGAAAATGGGCTGAGAATGAGGCAACAAGTAAATTGCATTACACATCACTCACTTCCATTAGGCTAAATTAAACTATTTTTGAAGATCTACCATAAAAGAATAGAAAAGTCAACAGTGCAACCAATTTCAGAACTTTTCACTGATCTTCAAGAACATTTCTTAGTGGATGTAACCTAAATTTAGAAGTACTTTCTACCTTTTTCCTTACCTTATGTCACCCCTATGAAATGTTTTTATCAAAATATATCTTTAAAGGATTAGTTTGATTTACAGAAAAGGCACTTCACCAGTTTGAAGCCTTCTTACACCCCAGAAAATCACAATGACGGTATTAGCGGTTTCCCATCGTGCAGTTGTTATTCTGCATGACTGCCATTTTCAAAGGGGCATCATTTCCCTTCTAGGGCTATTAATACATATTCAGAAGCTCTTTTTAGTTCTATTAATGATGAGCAAATGTATCTTGGGGAAACTGGGAAGTATATGAACTGTAACTGTGAACTGTTAGAGCTTATCATACTTGTGAAGGGTGATATTGTGAAGAAAACCATGACATAAATAAGATGCAAAAACATTTGCTTAAAAAAATATTTACAACCTCTCAACAACTGCAAAATGCAAGACAGTCGCTATTAGATAAAGGTGATCATCCATGAGGCAGATTTCAATGAATTACCTGATTGCCACCATTCATTCACATCTGATATTCAAGTTTGCTAGTTAAAGAAACCGTTCACTCAAAATTAAAGTTGAAAACATTGAAAATGGTACTCACCCTCAGGCCATCCAGATGTAGATGTAGTTTAGTTTCTAATTGGAACAGGATTTGGAGAAATGTAAGCATTACATCACTTGCTCACCAATGGATTCTCTGCAGTGAATGGGTGCCGTCAGAATGACAGTCCAAACAGCTGCTAAAAACATCACAATCATCCACACCCACTCCAGTCCATCAACTAATATCTTGCAAAGCAAAAATCTGTGTGATCATTGAGACTTTTTTTTTAACTTAAACGATTGCATTGAGCTAAAAAATGAGTCTTTTATCCATAATATTGCTTTCTGAAAAAAGTCTTAATCAGGAGGAGAAATATGCACAGATCAAGCACTGTTTACAAGCAAACAGTCCAAAAGAGTTCTAAACAAATATGTGGGTGCATTTTGATGATAACACTGGAGGAAGCGTTATTCTGGATTATGTATTCATATTTTGACTAAAAGCAAAGTTTTAAAGTTAAAATGCCTTGACAGATTTGTTTCTTACAAACATAATTGATTTACTGGTCATGTTGATTACTTGTGGATTATTATGAGTTTTTTTATCAGCTGTTTGGACTCTCATTCTGACGGCACCCATTCACTGCAGAGGATCCATTGGTGAGCAAGTGATGTAATGCTACATTTCTCCAAATCTGTTCAGTTGAAGAAACAAACTCATCTACAATGATGGATGGCCTGAGGCTGAGTACATTCATTTTCAATTTTTGGTGAATTATACCTTTAACGTGGCTCCATTTGCCCTGGTGGCAGAAATGGTAACTACACACATCTATAAAAAACATATCTTTCTAACCAAAAAAAGGCTCCAGCAACTATCAAGTTGGATATGCTGAAAATAGAAGCATTGCTGTTTGTGTGTGTTTCAGCTGAACATAAGGGGGGCATGTGTTCTCCTATTACGCTGGAACAATACAGTGCAGAAACATTAATAATATCCCACAGCCACAACACTGCTAAGCAGAAAATTTTTCTGTTTGAATGGTAACACCTGTCATTTTAATGTCGCCAACAGCAATGGCTTTTTGTCTGACATTTCAGGAAAGAGGAAAACAAATCACAAGGATGAGGATAAAATGTCTCATTTTAGGCCTTTAATAAAAATACAATTAGCATGAAAGGTTTGTTCACTTGTACTGTCCACGATCACTCACTACAAGCTTCAAACAGGCTAAAGTGGTTTCAGTTGTTAAAGAAAACTCATCTAAAACATATTTTAAACTGCAGATAATCTCCACAAGATAATCAGTAGGATCCAAAAGCCTGAGATCAAGTTTGAATATCTTTTTCTTCATTTAAAGCTGGAAAACAGTTCTGGTTTTTCGAAATTTTTAACAAAAAATTTAAACAAAGAAAAAAAAGGCTATGACATAACTTTCTATTTAGGTGACTTTTGTTAAAGTTTGGGGGTAAGTAATGATTATTATTGCTGAAATATGAATTTTTTAGAAAGAAACTAATACTTTTATTCAGCAAGCAGAGACATTTATAATGTTACGAAACATTTCTTTTTCAAAAGAAATGCTGAAATATGAAACATATAAAAAATATGAAGCAGCACAACTGTTTTCAATAATAATCAGAAATGTTTTTTTAGCAGCAAATCAGCATATTATGAATTATAAATCCATCTCAATCATTCTGGAGAACATGATCATCCGGTTTTTCAGAGCTGCTGTCATTAAAGCAAACACAGATTAGGAAAAACAGAAGCACTTTCACTCATGGTCTCAGACTTGTAGACCCCATTCTATATTCCAGCTCCAGTAACATCTCAGACAAAAATAATTGGTCTCTTTAATCAGAAAAATACCTCAACAAAGGCTTTGTGTTGTGCCCAAAGCATATAATATCCACTCAGAATAATTACCAGCTCAGGCATATTCTCAACGGTTTGTAATGCATACAATATACGCGCAGCCTCTTTGAAAAAATATCCCCTGTGACATTCAGTGAAATCTATTCAGATAGACTCAAAGAGATCTTTCTAAAACGCTAAACTGAAATGTCATGAATGTGTTTGTTTACATTAAACAACCTGCTTTGCTTTGTACACCAGATCAAAAACTTGACAAACCAAGCAAATCTGCATTTCAAAGACTGGGTGTTACATATCTAATTACACGCAGGTAGAAAAAGGGTCAAGGAACCATGGCAACATCTGCTGCAGGCAGACATGCTGTCACCTCCGAGAAGCACTGCATACACAAACGTGTTAGTTAACCTCAACAGCAACATCAGGAGAGAGTAAATACACCTTTTATTTCAGACGCTAAAAAGTAAGCAATATGAGAGAAAACAACAACGAGCCACACCAAGAAAATACATTTGCATCCCTAGTAAAAAAAATAAAATTTGGTTTACAGGATTCCCAATGAAACTTTTCAGTCATAATTAGTGCTGATGTTAAAGTAAAATTCCTACAGCAATTCTTATTTGATTCTTTGAGGTGCTATTTTGGAATTTATGGGTTCTTGTTACTGGACAATGATGGCTAGCTGTTTAGATACTTTTTTGTTGGTCTGATGGGAAATTCTTTTGGTTTTGTGTTTTTTGTTGGACTATAAAATTGAGATTTCTTGCACAAAATGGACTAAAATTGAACTAGGAAAACAGTCATGACAGTCAAAAAAAAAACGAATTAAAATAATAACTTCAATGGCTTTAAGTGTTGGTGGTAACCTCCCAGTGAATACCACTAGATCAGGGGTGTCAAAACTCAATTCCTGGAGAGCCCTGCAGAGTTTTGTTCCAACCTTGCTCCAACACACACATACCTTGTAGTTTTCAAATAAGTCGGAAGGATCAGGTGTGTTTAATGAGGGTTGAATCTAAACTCTAGGGCTCCGGCCCTCCAGGAATTGAGTTGACACACACCCTGCACTAGAGGATAACCACACAAACTAGCAACTGACAAGTTGGACATTAACTGCTGAAAAGAAAGAACTGCATGTTCTCCTATTGCTCTGGAACAAAACAAATGCATAAACATTAATAATATCCCACAGCCAAAAATACTGCTAAGCAGAAATGGATCTGTCTGATGGGTAACGCCTGTCATTTTAATGTCGCCAACAGCAATGGCTTTTTGTCTGAAACATCAGGGATGAAGTAATTATAAACAAATCACAAGGCTGAATATAAATGTAGGCTTTACATAATACTTTTGATGTCCTACAGGGACATTTTTATCCTGTTGTAAATTATAATAGCCCTATGGGGAATATTGTTTTCCCTGTTTTGTTTTCTGTTGCCATACTAACACAAATTATGATTCTGGTTCTAAATGATTAGTTCTGAATCATCATCATCATCATCATCATCACACACACACACACACACACACACACCTTTAGGACATTGACTATAGGAATGAATTGGGAATACAATCAGTCCGAAAACAAATGTTGCATGTATTCTTAAATTCTTTCAGTTTATCTTTTTTCATAGGCTCTTTTTGTCCGACTGGGAACTACTTATTGTTTTGTGTCCTGCTGGAATACTATTAAATAAATCCTTTAGGGTCAATAATAACAAAAACTCTGTGAGAATCCTGTACATCAGGTTTTAGGATATTGACTAGGGATGTATATTTAGGTTCCATGTATATTTAGAAAGCATACTTCCATACGTTACCTTCTAAGATGTTCTTTTTGCCCAATTGGTAACTTATTTTTGTTTTGTGCCCTGCTGGAATACTCTAAGAAATCAAAATCCTTTAGATTCCAAATATTCCAATGGGAATCCTATACACAAACCTTTGGGATTTAGACAAGGGATGAGCTGAGAATACAATCAGGAGGGTCAAAAAAAAATGCATGTATATTTAATCCTTTCAGTGCGTTTACCTTCTCATAGGTTCGTTTTGTAGTTTATGAACAACTGTAGGATTTCGGGTGTTGGCTGTAACCTCCAATAGTAAAAAAGTACATTCGGCAAACAGCTGGTACCATTCTATAGAAAATAATCAAATCCAAGTTCAGCGTGCCGAATGCGTGATTGTCACTGCAAAACTGCAACTCGGTTCCTCTCCTTTGCTATTTGCTGCTCGCTTCTCCAGGGAATATGTCCTCGTAGGCAGGTGTGGCAACTCGTTGTGAAGCGGGTAAGAAAACGGGTACGTGTGTATTAAGCTCCGGATTTGTGGGCGAAATAGCCCGGGCGCCACAGCAACATGGACGGGTGGCCCCGGCTGTGCCACCTCCCCGTCCGCCTCGTCCAACGCGTGAAACCAACCCCCAGGTTGATATAGGACACCGGCTGGGACTCCGTGACCGCGAAGTCGCGCTCCTACGTTCAGCCACGGTATCCGCGGCGCTCCGCCTCTGCGTCCGGGCAGTCTCCGGTGAAAACTGCGCCGTTTGGCATAACGACTTAATGATCACCAAGGTTCATCAGCCCCAGGAGGCACTCCAGAGTGTTAAGGATAGTGGAGACCACCAGACCCGCTGGTACACCTTGAGCCGGATCGCACGCCGGGTTTACATCAACAAGAGTCCAGGCAATAGTGCGCGTACTTCCTCTCCACCAGGGACACCGTGTCGCCATCCACCACCGCGCCCGAAAACGCCGTCAGGACCCCCAAAAGAAACACTAAGATCCCAAACAGGAAGAAATTCGCACACCTGGGGTTGGCCCCGGCAAAAGACCAGCGCCACCCCATTCAGGATCTGCCCTGAGAGTCACCACAGGATGCACGAGTAGACACGCGCCGGCCGCGGTGTGGCTAGAGGGAAGTGCGCTCGCACCCTGGAGCCCACACGCGATTTGCATCCTGAAAGCCTCACGACCACAGCGCTCACGGCACACACGAAGAGTAGACTGCTGGAAACGATGGGTGCACATCCTTTGCCACTCAGCTTCATTATAATCCTCCTCTGCCCTCCTTCATCCTCCTTTGTTCTTCCTCGTCAGCTCCTCTGGAAGCGCTGTCAGTGGGTGAATGAATCGCCGGTGGAGTTGCGCTTCGCGTTCTAGGATCTCCGGACTCACTTCTTATTAATTATGGATAGGCCTCCTTCTGCGAACGGTTAACAGCCCCCGTAATTCCAACCCATAGGTTGTGGTCACTTTCATGACCCTGTCGCGGGAGTCCAAGGGAAGAGAATCCATCCAGTCCCCTAAGGCGATGAAGCGCATCCCTCGCGTCTTGATGGCTGAGAGAGGGTGTCCTCCCTCTTCGCCGTGCGTTCATGCAGCACTGAGACCGGACCTTGGGCTGGAGGCGGAGATCAAGGCGGAAGCGATCGCGACCCCCTACTGGTCTCACTTACCAAACTACTAAATGTGTCACAGAGGCTCGCGGAAGAGTGTGTTCTGAGTCAGTCCGCGCCTCGTCTGACAATCCGTCGTCTTAGTTTACAACGTATAACCAAGAATTAAACAGCGCGAATAACTGCTGGCAGGCGCAGCTTCAAAAGTATATTATTCATGACTTTGTTATAAAACTGTGAGACCATCATTGGAAAATCTCCGGGATATGTGATCTATATAGATCAATAGTATATCTATATATATAACTATATATATATATATATATACTATATAATATAGATAGTTTTTTTTTTTTTTCAATATCGTTATCTAGCAGTATAGTCATCATAATCTCTATCGATCTATCTATCTATCTGATCTAATCTATCTATCTATCTATCTATCACTATCTACCTATCTATCTATCTATATTTTGCCCAAAACCTAACACCACCCATAATTTTTTTTATATATATATTATCCAATATCCATCTTAAATATTTTACAGTTAAATGTATATACTCTTTAAAAAGGCAATGCAAGTCGACTGTGGATAAAAGCGTTCTGCCAAAGGCATACATGTAAATCTAAAATTTTCAAACAAGTTCTGCCCATAAAATGTGCTAGCTATACTATATCATATAATAATATATATATATATATATACTATCTAGATATATATCTATTCATCTATATAGATTAAATATAGCTGTGTTGTATTATATATCTATATAATATATATATATTATATAGTATATATATATATACATTAAATTAATATTTGTTTTTAGCATTATGATAAACACATGGGGTTTGGTCCCAATGTCAAATACAATATACAATGTCAAATAGCCAGTTATACTATGATACAGTAGTGTTATATTTTATGTTCATTTAAAGAATTTTTTATCCACACTTTGCAATCCATCTCAATGAAGTTATGAGTTCAAATAAGTTTAAAATGCAATGGGACCCCAGACTCTGCAGACAAGTCTATAGTGTTTTTAAGTGTGCTTAACTACATCTTTAGACCTATTGCAAAATGGGGACAAAAAAAGTCTCAAAGGCTGTTATTCTTCAGAGCAGGACCTTTTTGAAGGTTCTTCAGATAGTCTACTGCATCACCTCTATAAAAAAAGCAATCTGGATGTGCAGATGATTCATTTTTAAAGCAGACGTGTCCCGCGATTGCACAAACACAGGCATCCTATTTTTTGGGAGAGCTTGTGTCTGTGGTCGCAGCATGTCGATGCTGAAAGGTGTTTGATGGCCAGCAGGATTTTCATCTGGCACCTACCCAGAGACGGACAGGGCATCAGACGGAAAAAATTGACTCTTTGTCTCACAAATGAGCATGTTGCACTAAACCACTTGAACAACATTCTGCTCTGCTGACTGCTGAATTCCATGTTCATGCTTTCCTATCGGTATGGAAGCCGACAAACTACTATTCATCCTATGTTTTTTTCTCCACAAAGCCCAGGAATCGGAACTTTTTCCAAATAAAAAAAGGACACCCTACAGTACAGGAAAGTCTGGATTTTTTACAGCTAATTGGTTGGTGCAAGTTGTTTTAAAATTGTAAAAACTGCCACTGGTAAAAAGACTGCAGTCAAGGTAAAAAAACAAAGGTTGTAGCAAAAAGCTAGTTATCCTTTCGTCCCTTAGTTACAGAAATCATTTTGATATTGTATTAAAAGAGAAATAACGAGCTAAAAATTTCATCAGGAGTGACACATTGACAAAGTCAAGATGTGAAATTAGGACTGGCAATTTCCGGACTTGGCTGAGTCCCTCAAGCCCCCTGCAGGAAGAGAGGAGAAAGGTTCCTGTTTCTCAATTCCCTGGAGAAAAACAGTTTATCAAGCTTATTACACACACATTAAAACAGCACCAACATTATCACCCAAAACAGCTCCAGTTGGAACCATAGAATCGAAAACTTATCTCTGTAATGCTGGTAGACCCTCACATGCAATTAAATGCTGATCTGTGTGAGAGGTTGGTCGTCGACTTGCATCCTGTTTTTCCATCTTGCACCTCATTGACCTCGCAGAAACCACACCACCCGCCACAACTCGTGCCCCCATAGTTCGCACAGGCGGTGAAGCTCTAGAACTGTACCCCCCCCCCCCCCCCCCCCTGAAAAATTTAGGAAAAATGCTTCTGAGTTTGCAATTCACAAGACATGCATGCTGAGTGTTGTTTTTTAAGCTAAAAAAACCCAAACCAAAACAAAACACTGTATGTGTTTTTGCTGTAGTGATTTTTATTTTTGCAACTTCTTTTCGCAAACATAGAGTTTGGTACACTCTACTACAGTACCTTAACAGGATTGGTTGTTTTTTTTTTTTCTGTGAGGCAGAGAGCAGAATATCTACTAGGAACTGACTGATTGTGCAAAGTTGCTGTTAAACACCAGAATGAAGCTAGACTTGAATGTGAGTTTCTGCAGTAATATTGAAATTGCATTAGCCGTTTTTGCCAACATTATTATAAAAATATAAAATTTGGGGTGAATGAAAATTGAAAAAGGGACTTCACCCTGCAGGTCATGATGCATGTACAGTACATGCGTTTGTTCTTCTTCACAGAACAGACTTTGGAGAAAGTAGCATTACATCATTGCGTACCAAGGATCTACTGCAACGTGGAACTGGGTGCAGTCAGAATGAGGAGTCCAAACAGATGATAAAAAACATCACAAATATTTAATTAACATTGGTGAAGTTAAATTGCGCATGTTTCAGAAAACAATCCATACAATGCATTTTAACTTCAAACCATCATTTCTTTGCCATAACCCATAATGACGCTTCCTCCAGTAAAAAAAATCCATCCCTTTGTTGTTGTCTCGCGCCAAAGTGTTTTTTGTTTTTTTTTTCTTGTAAACAGTGCTTGATCTGTGCATACTTCTCTCCTGATTAAACAAGACAATTTTTTTTTATTTTTTCACTGAAGAAAGCAATATTGCTCTGGAATCCTTATGGACAGAGGATTTTTAGCCAGAAGCAATATAGTTTGAAGTTAAAAATATCTTGATGGATTTGTTTCTTTCAAACATGCAGCATTTTGCTTTTCAAGACATTAATTGATTGACTGGAGTGTGATGTTTTTATCAGCTGTTTAGACTCTCATTCTGACGGCACCCATTAACTGAAGAGGATCCATTGCTGAGCAAGATGTCATGCTAATTTTTTCCAAATCTGTTCTGAAAGAATAAAACAAACTCATCTACATCTTGGATGGCATGAGAGTGAATACATTTTCAGCAAATTTTCATATTTGGGTGAACTATTCCTTCAGAAATTGGTAAATATTAACCATAGCCTATATAGCCAAAGTGGTATCAGCCAAGTACTTTCAGAGTTATTTTGATGAAAGATTATGAATACAAACTTCATGTCGACCTTTAGCCTTTTGCACATGGACATTGAGATGCTGGACATAAGTCACCCTTATACCTGAACCTGTCCTGGCTCACTTCTGTACCACCACCATCCGTCTGAGTAAAGTTTCAAGGGACTGAGAGTAAAGAACAGGGTTGTGTGTAGATTATACTTCAAGGTTTTGGACATGTTGTCAGCAATATCAAAATATATCTTTCTGCTTCTTAGCAGTAAGTACACCTTGGCTTCATCAACAGTTTCTTTTTGCACCTTTAGCCTGCCAATTGGTCTAAAAAACCAAGTAAACCGCCACATACAGGTTCGTTCAAAATTTTCTAAATTTTGTTTTCTATTTTAACCATAATCAACTGTCAGACTGACAAAAAACAACCAAGGCACCAAACCATAAACAGCAAAAGACATAATATTGATAAATCTTCAAAATAATACAAAAAGTAATTTAATGAAAGGACCAATTTGCTATATACATGGCAACGGAAAACACCCTACAATTGAACTATATTACTTGACAGAAAATCTACTTCTTCAGGCTTAATGAGTTAAAGCTACCTATTAACCTCTGAATTGCAGTGAGGTTGCTACAATACTAGCTCACTCACAAAAATTAATATTCTGTTCTGTTTACATCAAAGAAAGAAATATGACTTTCAAAATGGGTGGCAAAAAAACACCCTCAAACGCATCGCATAAAACCCATGAATATTACAAGTCTTAAAGCCTTCTGTGTGACACAGTCAGACTCAACAAATAGTACTTAATATTTCACGATAATCGTGACTTCCAGCTTTCTGTCTTTAGGCATGTTCATTCCTAAAAAGTCTCGAGACAAAAAAATAGATCGACAATGTCCAATTATTGTGAGTCTCGTTCTTTCCAGGTCTATCTTTAAAACTGTCTCTGAAGGATTTACTCATAATCTCATGCATCGCCAGTCCTCAAGTTCAACCCACTGCCACCGATGACTTACACTCCACAGCAGCCAATTGCTCACATTGAACAAATGAACATTTCAGTGGAATGACAATTAAATTCCAGTTTGTTTTCTCACACAAAGATATCATATAACTTGACCTGATGATTCAAAATAAAAGCAGGGACAACAAAACATATGGGGCTATTTTTTGATATCTGAAATACTGCTTTTTTGTGTCTTTTTTTTACGCTGGAACCTGTCAGAACCCCATTTTATCTATATCTGCATTGGGAAAGGGCGACAGTAAGGACAGAATCAGAACACACTGGTCTGTGTAGTAAAAGTGTATACCACTTCTCCTTCTGTCAAGAGCAGATCTCAGCGTTGGAACTGTTCTCCAGCACAGACACTCCTTGGCACATGGCATCACCGACGCAACAAGGTCTAAGAAACCTAAGGAGAAACCAAAACAGGAAACCAGGAGAGACAGAAAGTGCCCAAAAAAGATCGTAAAAAAAAACAACAAGCGCATCTCCCTATTCAAAATCATACGGCTGAAGCAGCACACAACACTCATCTGGAAACAGGACACAAACTGCGGAAGCGATGCTTACAAGCAGAACTTAAATGAAAAGGACGTTCAGGTGTCTGGAACCAAGAAACAACAATGTTTTAAGCACTTTTTAGGGTTAGGAAATGTCGTAACGAAATGACAATGATAACAAAGGCACGTAGATTGTATGGTAGGCCAAACCTGCCAGTTGTTCAAGCACAACTCTCCCAAGCGTTCGTGCTTACACTGTTATTTGTTGGTGGTCATTTCAAGGACATTGGAGTTTTTTCAGATTGTAACTAAAGATTGTTGAAGTGGCTACATTTTACACGAAATACATTCAGGTTTTCTACTTGAAAATTTTCAGGTGTCTGCTTCAAGTAATAGCTAAAATTATCAGAGTTTTTTTACATTATCACTAGCAATAGTGAAAAATCAATAGAAAAAAATCTCACACAAGAAAATCTCACACTCAAATATAATAGCTAAAATTATCAGAGTTTTTTTACATTACGTGGTTTGTTTACATTCATATTTTATTATTTTGCAGATGATTTAAAATACAGAGTTACTTAACACAAATTAGATCAATTTATCACACAGATAGCACTTCACAAGTCCTTTAAAATTCAAACCTTTCTATAAGCTGTACTCAATTTTTTATTAGCCTTGTATATAGCATTTTTATTTATATAATTGTATACATTATACTGATGTACCACTTTTGGATTCTACATTGAAGTGAACCTATGTACAGGTGAGAGACACCTAAACTGTTAATATCCGGATAGAACTTTGTTAATCGTCCAATTTTCACCATAAAACCAAATCAAGAAACTTCGTGCGTACTGCTGAACAATACCCGCTTTCTGGCATCATGACACAAAACTTGTTAGCATGTTGCTACGGCAATGATGCAGTCGCTCAGGCCCCAAAAGTTGTTTCTCGAATGCTGCTGTGCGGACAGATGACTGATCAACTATAGTTAACGTAACAAAAAACTCCATCAAACAATTAGGAATCATTTCATATCCGGTGAGCGAGCACCAAACATGGCATTTTAAATGCCAAAGCTTAAATTTTGAGTTAGAACTGTTATGGGTTTGTTGCAAATCACTAAATACCAATACAGCAATAATAAAAACGATGATTGACTTAGCAAACATTCTTAATGTAAAGGGGGCCTAATATACAAGAACCTTTTTTTTCAACCATGTCTCATCTAAACTCAAGCCCTGCGCTGGCAGATTCATCTTTGTTATTAACAAAATTCACTCTCAAAAGCAGCAGCAACAACTCATCCAAAAAGTCCATGACCCACACATCATTGGATTTGACAGCGACCAAGTCAAACCAGAAGGTCACCGCCAAACTATGTGACAAAGACTAGAAATCGTATTTTATATTGGATTACTGTTTTCGGACACAATTAATATTAACGCAGATGACATGTAGACATGTGACGCTAACACACAGGAGGTAAGAGAACGTTAGTACAACTCAACTTCCATCTATAAACAACGAAAAGCAGATTAATATTCCTGAATGCAAGGACATACTACTTGTAACAGCAGGCACCAAACAGAAAAAATAATCTAAATACCTGACTGCTTTTCAAACACTCAGCTTGTCTCGCGTCGCGACAAGAACCCGATTTTTTGTAACGCAAACCCCTCGCCACCGCAAACTCACTTCAATTTTTGGTGTCACGTCCCTGTTGCCAGATCCATGGTGTACAGGACCCTTGGCTCAAACAAAGAGATTTCATTTCCACGATCCATTTGATGCAACAAGTGGAACAGGACGTTTTAGTCAAGTTTTTGTGTAAATACATATGAGCAGGCAGTTGCCTTCTCAATAAGATCTAGAATTTTACAAGGACACAAATGTAAAGTGTGAAGGAAATAAATAAAAAAACAGTAATCTAAAAAAAAAAATGTAACAAATATTTTTTTTAAAGTCCAAATGCACATGAAAACAACCCTATAACCCTATGTACACACAAAATGGTGATCTTAAAGAGATGAAAGGAAATGAGAGCACACAATTGTTCTGTAGAGCACAAAAGAAGATATTTTGATGAACATTGGGAATCAAACAACACTGGAGCCCATTGATCTCCAATTGTATGGACAGAAAACATTTCTCAAAAGATACTTCAAGATACTGTCAAAAGAAGGGGCTTATTTTCCAGTTATTATTATTTATTTTCAGAAACTCATCATGCACCAGTGCATTAAAACATTAGAAACCAAAACAGTGATCTGAAGGACCTAAAATGAACCTAAAATCAAGAACTTTTAAATGTCCAAACACACATAAAACCAATACAAGAACCTATATACACCCAAAATGGTGACTTTAAAGGTGTATTAAAGAAAATACCCAATAATAAAAAAATTGCAACTCTTGTGGTTCCAAACCATGTATGAATCTCTGCCTTCTGCAGAAGACAAAAGAATATATTTTGATGAATGTTGGGAATCAAACAACACTGGAGCCCCATTGATTTTACTTTGTATGGAATCAAAACATTTAAAAAAAAAAAAGAAAAGACATTTCTCAAAACATTTTCTATAAGGTACTGTCAAAAGAGACTTCTTGAGAAAAGCATCATACACTGGTGCACTTTAAAAATAAATAAATAAATTGAAAACTAAAACAGTGATCTGCAGAACCTAAAATGTAACATCAAGAACTTTTTTGAATGTGTAAACACAATTAAAACCAATACAAGAACCCTACATACAAGCATATTCCAACCAAAAAATTAAAACCCTCTTAAAACATTCACCCTCATGTGGTTCCAAACCATTATGACTTGCTTTCTTCTGCAGAGCACAAAACTAAATATTTTGAAGAACACTGGAAATCCAATAACTTTGGAGCCCTTTGAGTTCCATTGCTTTGACAAAAACATTTCTTACCTTCTTTACTGTTCCACGAGAGAAAGAAAACCATACAGTTTTGGAATGATGTGAAGGAGTGTAAACAAAGACATATTTTTCATTTTTGGCTGAACTATCCCTTCAAGATGCAAGTGTAACATGATGCTCCTGACGTACATCCAAAGGTATTGCGTGAACGTTCACAGCTCCATCATAAAACACATTCATAACAGACCAACAACAGTGCGGCCTCCCACCCTCCAATTTCAAACTGTTATTCATCTCCGTCTCGGATGAGTGGGGCTTTATGTTCTTTTAGTATTCTCTCCCTGAGCTCGACAACAGATAAAGTTAACCTGCCCACCAACAGCTGCATTCGATACTTGAGATCTCATCCATGCACACACAGACATGGCTTTATGATGAACGCCTCATGAAGCAACTTTTACCCCAGTGTCACCTAGCAACCATCATCTCCATTAAGTATCAAAGATTAGCTTGAGGAGGACAAATAAAAATCATATAGCTGCCTTGGGTTGCCATAAGCACAAAAACAAAAACATGGTGGAGGAAAATTGTACTGTAGATATAAAGCCCCCCCCCCCCAAACAAAACAAAAAAAAAGTCCAAAAAGGTATTTATGAAAGGGTGCCTGGCGGTATTCACCGCAACCACCGACCTTGTTCTTGGGGGGCAGCAGGGGAAGGTGATGGAGGCTGTTCTGACTCCTTGGCAATCACTTGTATGGTTGTCGAAGTAGTGGGAGGGTCTTGGCCAACAGGGGGGGTGCCGTTAATATTACTGGATGGATGGTTATTTACCACGGGAAAAAACAGCAAACCAAGGCATTTTCTCTCCAGACCACATCCCTCTGAAATTTGAGGTCTTCTGGCCCTTCTATTTTTAAGTAGGATCCCCAGTATCCTGGCTCGTAATTTCGCTGTGGCGAAACATTTCCTTTGTTAAAAGGCTTGCCTGAGGGATATGGGTCTCCACTTTCTGTTGCTACTACCATTCCAGATGGGCTTTCGGTTTTCTGTTGCCAAGGTCCCTATTGGGCCGGGATGGTGAAAAGGTTTTGAAACAGGACCAATGGGAGAAAATGTTCACCGCCGCAAAACACATTGTTGGTCGCACCTAGACACCAAATGACTGTAGGAAAACAATTTCCTGGTCTCAATGGGCGTCGTAACTTGCAAAATCCTTCGATGGGGAAATTCTACTACGTCCTTGGAAACGGTGGTGCGTATTACGGGGATACACACAAAAACCAACTGGGGGTTCTCGAATCAGGGCTCAGGATGGGAAACATCAGTTGGATTTTAATGTCGCTGCGTACGCCTTTTCCACGTCCAGCCTCAAGCTCTGTTCCCGCGTGACGGTGTGGCGGGGCCATGGTCTTGGTGTTCTTGATAAAGTGGGGGGGGGGCCGTGTGGGGGGAACTCACAAAGGGTGATTATGTTTTTAGCTCTCATTTTCCAATCCCAGTTGGGGCCTTGTTTCAACCAAGGTTTTCATCTGGCTTTAAATGGCTTGGGCCTGTTTTATTACTGAATCTGACCACAAAAAAAGTGGGACCACACTAAGTGCTCTGCTGGGAGTGGTTTGGGGAAGCTACAAAATCTGTTTCATTTTTTCTCTGCTTAAAAACTTCAGAAAGCCATGGGGTGATTGTAAATTGGCCCCATACTGGCCCTATTATTCTTTGGGGAAAAGGAAAAAAAGTATGGGATGGGACGTGGACCTAAATTTGTCAAAGGTGGGCATGCTTTGAGACCTATATATTTAGTATTAACGTAAAAAATTACTTAAAGTACTTGTTTAGGTTGTTCTATGGAACATTGGGTTTTGAACCTTGGACGTAGGATTAAAAAATAAAAATGTATTAATGGGGGCTTTATGGGAGGTTTAATTTTATTGGATTATCAACGGGGATTGGACTATTATTTGGATTGTGTCGTTTACAAACATGATTAGCCATCGATAGCACATGTCGGTGAAATGGGTAAGGCACTTAAAAAAACAGGGGGATAGTGGTTTTAGTTAGCATTTAAAAATATACTAAAATGTATTAGTTACGTGGTTTACTCTCCTGGGATTTAGGCGCTACCAAAAGGCTATTAAATCGTATGTTTGGTTAAAATAAGCATGGAACACTCACTGTAATGTTAATGCTGCTTTCATTTTATTAATTTCCTATTGCAATTACTTTGTGTCTTTCTGCAGTTTCTGACAAGGAAAGACGAAGGCCAGGGGGGAAGGGAAGTTGCTGTGGAGGGGGTCTCAAGAGTCATCTACCCTACGTATATATCCCACACATCATGACTTCACTGGACGTTTTAAGAGCTGGACTTATCTTTTATGCGGCAGTTCCCTAAAGAATGTCAATTATACAAAAACAAGCTCAAAAAGAATCTTGGTGGTGAGTTAAACACGGCAACTCCTTTTTTTAGCCATCTAAACATCGCAAGGTTAATGCTGTCCAATCATGACAACAAAGTGGCATGTCAAACTGTTTGTGGCATACTAATTTCCGACTAAATAGCTGGCAGTGTAAAGAAATAGGCATATATACCCGCTCTCACCCTGTATCTGCCTTATAGATGCTCATCAAAAAGTAAACAATAAAACAAAATTATTAGTGTTACTTTAAAAATCGACTGTTCTAAATGCGATTCAAAGGGCTACCGAAAAAGGAAAATAAAAACAGAATCGAAACAGACAGAACAACCTATAGCGCTTTACAGCGGCCATAACACTTCCCCAGTGGCCACAAATCTGCCCGTAACTCACAAGCACCGGTCACTGTCACTTGGGTTGATCGCCATCACCGTCTTCAACCTCCTCTGACTCCTTGTCGAAACTCCAGAAACCATCCAGCTGCATCTCAACTTCATTGGTCCTTTTAAGTTGTCCTGCCGGAGTGAAGATGCAGCAAGTTTCAAACACAACGAGGTTACCTTTTGGTGCGCTCCTATACACTGGCGTCGTTTTCCTGCCCTGTAGTTCTGCAGCTCTTTCTGGTATTTGGATCAGTTTTCATGTTGTTTGCTTTTCTCTTTGTTCGTGCAAGGCCTTCTGCATCTGAAATGCTTGAATGAGATACATCCTCTTTGCGCACACTATAAGGGCATCTAATTACAGCTCCAGAGCTCTTGTCGAAGCACCATCACGTACAACGACCGACTTCGGTCTGCTCTTAATTTCCAAATTTGGGCAGTAAAATATGTTGGCCCTGCAATTTTTCTGTTTTTGTGACAGATCAGTGCACAGTCACTTTCGGAAATGAAACATCTACACGCATCGCGATTTGTGCTTAAACTCCCGCCACTATAGCATTTCTGTAAAAACGTGGACTTTTCAGTATGATGTGCTCAATTCTGACTTTGTTCTATTTCTTTCTCCGATTATGCTCAATACTGTAATGTTCTTAATGCCGACTGTGGGGAAGGTCTCATTGCCAGGGCCTTCTGCACCATCAACACTTCATATCCTTGCCATGGGGCTCATCTGCGGATGATGGCCTTGAACAAGGATCTTTACCCCCTTTGGACTTTAGGGAGAAGCCGTCCTGCCTTTGACCCCGGTCTCTGACTATAGCATATGTCTGCTGCAGTTAGAGGTGAATCCAGCCTGTGGCGCTGTAACAAACTTGCGAATCACATTTCGTATAATAGCAAACAGTAGCTGTAAGTATAATGAAGTAGCAATACTTTCACTTGTGGAAGCTATAGAGGAGAGACTTTTTCATACCTGTTCCACCTGCCAGCACAGCAAGCAATGAGCTACAGCCTCGCAGCCTGTTTCTGCCACAGAATAAACAAGCCTGGCTGTGGGCTGTTGGATTTTTTCGCTTCTGCACCTTCCAAGTTTCCCAATCATAACGCTTTGTGCAATGCTTGATTTTTCAATTTTTTTTTTTTTTTTTAATTCAAATTCTAAGTTTACATCTTGCACGTTTGTGTGTCTCCCCACAGAATAAGAAAAAGGAATTATGACTTTTATCTCTCTCAATTACTTCTTTTCCTGCGAGATTGGGATAACGTGAATAAACTCTGCAGATTCCTGACAATTTTTTCTCAGAATTTGCGAGAAATCGTCTGGAATTGTCGAGATAAAAAGTCACACTTAATTTTTTTTTTCATGGTGAAATGGGCTTACATAAGTGGCTCTTAACGACGATGAGTGTTTTAAAATGGTCAATGAACTAAATGTTTTGGTTTTTGTGTTGGTTTGGGTCATACATCTTGCTCGACTCAAAACAGGTTTTAGACATGGTCAGGTGTCTTCTCGCAGTCTTGTGAAGTCAAAAAACAATAAACAGACATTGAGTGGTTTACATGCAAAAAGCATCTAAACTCGCGCTCACTAGAGAGAATTTGCCACAGCAATTAACAATGGTTGCGTGGTTTCCATCGACCCGGGTGTTTGTCTACCCACAGAATACATCGAAAACTGATGAACTATTGGGTTAAAAGCAAATGACTTCGGATATGTTCTACAAATCGCGATCGTCAAATAACACTAATTGTATCGCTCTACCACAGGTCTGCCATTTCTACTTTGGAACTTAAAAACAGCAGTAACAAAATTATATTTGTGAAATATTGTTACAATTGATTTATTAATCTTTAGAATACATTTATCAAGTGAAATGTATTCCTGTGATCAAATCTGAGATTTCAGCATTATTACGCGAGTCTTCAGTGTCACATGATCTTTTTAAGAAATCATTCTAATATGCAGTTTTGATACATGTGCTGCTTAATATTTTTGTGGAAACTGATACTTTTTTGTCAGGCTTCCCTATATAGAATATATAGTTTATATAAATATAATTATTTTTGTAAACAAAAATCATTATCGTCTTTACCGCCACTTTTGATCAATTTAATGCATCCTTGCTGAATAAAAGTATTAATATATAAAAAAAAAAAAACAACAAAAAAAAAAACTTACCCCAAACTTTTTTAACAGTAGTGTACATACAAAAGTAAATTGTTGTTCAGCCAAGCATGTTCATAATTCTTTTCCAAAAAGATTAAGTATAATGTTTGGTTAAGTATCTGCTAAAAATGGCATTAAAATCTGAAACCTTACTAAAAAAAAAAAAAAAATCAAGCACTTAAGGCAATATTACTTGTATTGTAAGTCTTCTTGTAACAAGTCACTTTCAGATCTTATATCAACTAGGAAATGTAAGACAAAGAAAATAAAAGTCAATCAGCTTTAGCATTAACCATTATTATTTCTGAACATACAAAAAAAAAAAAAAATGTGTACAGTCACAGTCTGAGCAGAGTTTGGTAATTCAGACCAGAAGATGCTTTGGCAAGAGAAGCTTCTGACTACACCTGAAGCATGTCGGTTATGTATTCGCTTTGATAAATGACACTTTAAACATCTGAAAACTTAGATGGTAGTCTAAAACATAAGAATGAGTGGTATGATTAACTGCCAAACTCCCACAGTCCATTTCATTCATTGTACAGTTCAATCTCAGCGTGTTTAAGCATATGGCTACTTAGATTTTTACGCCGTTCTTTGACTTACAAGCACTGCTGTTAAAGCCTGGTTGTGCACACCCAAGCACTCATACAAAGATAAAGAGTCTATCATGTCTCAGAATTTCTTCTTGCTCCAAGCATGTCTCCACTCCTCGTGCGCTTACTCCTCAGGGGGCACTGGGCTCCCGTGTCCGGGGGCTGCTGGATGATGAGGGAGGAGGCGGGTCAGAGGAGGAAGTGCAACTACTGGGTCACCTGAGCCATACGTGTTCTGGAGAGAACACGAGACACGTAATTCCAGTATGTCCCTCTTCGAATGGTGTCCTTTTTCCTCAGTCAGTAATTACAAAGCTAAAAAACAAACAGTGTGAAAGGTTGGAGAACAACCACGTCTGCTCTTTTGCATCATGGAGACAGCAGAGATGATTTGGGGGAGAAATGGAAACTGCTTTATGATAAACTCCGAGACACTTAGCGAACACTGTACATAATTCAGCAGACAGTGTAAAACAACAGGGAGTGAAATGTCTAAATGCAGCCGCTCGACATTTTCCGTCCCATTAAAGAGTGCTCCTGCAATACAAGTAGTGAGACGGCACGTCTCCCTCTGAGCAGCAGTAAAGCACAGTTCAGGTACCCTTATACGAAAGGAAACACACTTGCTTATTTTCACCTGGTTCTTGTGCTCATCAGTATTCTGCACTTCACAGCCTTACTGAAAGGTCCTCCCAGCTCGACCTGCTGAGGAATTCTCTAGAAGCATAGGGAGAACGAGCAGAATCCTCTCCTAGAGGCCTTCGAGAATTGTAAGTTTTCCCACAGTAGAAACCCCCAAGAACCATTTTAGAACTGTTTCTAAGGGTTCCAGATGAAATTCATAGAAACCATAAGAGAACAAAAAAGAAAAAACTTAAACAAAAAACATAAAAAAAAGACATTTTAAATAACACTATATTAAAGACACATTAAAAAAAAAAAAAAAAGAAAATTTAAGGAATAAATAGAAGAGAACACAAGACGCCAATGTGGTCTCTTAATGTGAAAGTCTAGGGAGCAGACAATGAGTTATATTAGTAGCACTTCAGTTTGAAAATACAACTGCCAACCAATCCATTACTTTTTAATTAAGGTTACAAAAAGAAAAACAGCTCTGCTCACAACCACTAGAACAGAAAGGTTGAAAAAATTTAATATTTTTTTTCTTACTTCAGACTAAAGCTTAAACCATTAACCAAACAATACTCACGATTTTTTAAAAAAATGTCATGGGGTTATACCAACCAACCTCCACTGCAGCTGAATTAGCAGTTGGAACGCAAGTTACTTTACTACACATATCACCCACAATTTGCAGGGTTATGCCCAGCGCTCAACTTCTGCAATTTACCCACCGAATATCGACCGAGCGCCACACCAACCCTCTACTCACACAACCATCATCATCATCATGGACGCTTTTCATGAAACTTCATTGCGGGGTGAGTCACAGCATGAAAGGTTGAACCCAGCAATACAAATCTCATTTCAACCATTCTCAACACAGATCACAACATCCCACAGATGTGCAACCCACAGCAACAACACATTTAACCTGTCACATCCGCAGATGTGCAGAGGAAAACACAAGGCCTGTCACAGGGAAAGACTCAAGAGACAAATAATACTTTCTCTGTCCTGATTTTCCTCCCTTTATGGTGGAACCAAGCTCTGTGATGTACAAAGGAAGCCATGTAATATTTTATATTCATTTTGTTTATTGGTATGGAACCACAGATCAATTATTAATTAACATCTATTAAAGTTGTGTTAATATTTTAAAGACAAAGCGCTTTCAGCTAAAGACAGAATTCAAAAAAAATCTCTAATTACCTGGTTTGGAATGATGTCTATTTTTGTACAAACCACCAAACTGTGAAATATTCATCAGATTCTGTGAAATATAGATATCTGTAAGTGTACCTACAAGCTAAAAGAGATGAAACATAATCACTAGACCAAAGGCTTAAACCACGTATCTTTACAGAGAACACTTTCACATGTGATACGAGCTAATGAAAATAATTTTATGATGCAAGTTTTAAAAAAAAAACACTCTCATAAA
Organism: Cyprinus carpio; assembly: GCF_018340385.1. Classification (NCBI taxonomy): domain Eukaryota; kingdom Metazoa; phylum Chordata; class Actinopteri; order Cypriniformes; family Cyprinidae; genus Cyprinus; species Cyprinus carpio. The sequence continues at coordinate 11,279,678 of NC_056585.1, read as the reverse complement.
TTGATCCTAACCCATCACAAATTTCACAAAAATATTCACATTTTTCACATTAATTAATCACATTAAAACATTATGAAAATTTTTCTAAAGTCATAAATGCTTTGATGATTGCATGATGCTTATATTTACCTTAAAGGCAGCTATTTATAGCAATTCATACAAAACATAAACTGTTTGCATGCAAATCAATATCAGTGCGGTTATTCATACAAAACTGAAACGATGGTTTACCATGCAAATTAATATCAATCCTTGGTCATTACTCTGATGTATGCATGAAGTAAACTGCATTATTTAACACAACTGCCATATGACTGTATACAGGTGAGTACACAGAGTGTTTCAATGTGTGCATAGTTCGTATTTGGGAAATTTTGATTAGCTTGGTATATATTCAAACTTTTTGAAAGACCTTTCCTGTGTCCGTTTTTACAAAAAAAAAAAAAAAAAAAAAAAAAAAAAAAAAAAAAACCTTACAGGAACTGTTCACCCAAAAATGAAGATGTACTCACGTTCAGGCAATCCAAGGCAGATATGAGTTGTTTCCTCAGAGAACAGATTTGTGGAAAATGTAGCATTGCATCACTTGCTCACCAATGGATCCTCTGTAGTGAATGGGTGCCGTTCAGAATGAGAGTCCAAACAGTTTCTTGATAAAACAATAACCCACAAGTAATCCACACCACTCCAGTCTATCAATTATACACAAAAATCTTGAAAAGAAAAAAAGCACCACTTTAGTAAAAAAAAAAACCATAAAGACGTTTTAACTTCAAGCCATTGCTTCCAGCCATAAAAATTAACAATGTCTATAATCCATAAGTAATGTGTCCTGCCAGTGAAAATTCATCCCCTGTTTCCTCAGCACTCACATATTCCTTTAGAACTACTGTATTATGGACATTTTTCACTTGTAAACTCGTAAACATAAACTGTGCATATTTCTCTTTTTTATTTCTCTAAGACTTTTTCACTGGAGGAAGCAATATCTATTATAAATTAAAAACATCATTATGAAAACGCCAATTACATTAAGTTAAAAACGTCTTGATGGATTCGCTTCTTACAAACACTTTTTGTTTCACAAGACATTAACACTGGAGTCGTGTGGATTGAGTGCTTGTGGATTATGTGCGATGTTTTTACATCAGCTGTGTTTGGACTCGTCATTCTGACGGCACCCATTCACTGCATCACTTGCTCATTGGGGAGCAAGTGATGTAATGCTACATTTTTCCAAATATGTTCCCACAAAGAAATAAACTAATCTACATATTCAATGACCTGAGGGTAAGTACATTCTCAGCAAATTTTCCTTTTTGGCTGAATTATTTCTTTAATACGTATCTTAATACAAAAAAACCGATCTTCATATAAACATGGCTACTGATTCCTCTATGTACAAACTCACAGCTCACCTCCAAAGCCTTGTTGAGTGTCTCTTGCTGGTCGTAGCTGGAGCTGTTGGTCTCCAGAGCATCTTCGTAGAGGTCGACCAGGAAGGCGGTGAGATATGGAGAACTGCATGTGTCCTGAAGCTCTGTCACCTGTTCCAGCAGTCCAGGGTATGAGGACAACCCACCATCCTGTAGGATCCTGAGTCACAGAACAGATGCTTTGAGACAAATCACAATATATATGTTTAATTCATGCAAATATCATACATGTACATTTATTTCCAAGCATGAGCAACAATAATGGTAAAACACTTGTTAATGATCCATGTTTTGTTTTTGCTAGTATATAGTCATAAACATTCAGTCAGGCTCTTCAATGAAAACTGTGTTTGTGTGTTCTGTGGTGAGCATCTGCCATCTGCTGGTCTTATGTTTGAAAGTACAATCCACAGAAGAAAATTGGGTTGCATTACAGGATGTTTATATCTGTTTGCAACCCACCCATCCATTTAAATACGTTCCAAGCGCTCTCGTTGTGAGGAGCTTTCTTTATTTGTTTCAGGGTGTACCTATGAGCGAAAGACGAAGAAAAGGGAAACGAAAGCGCACTGCATGGTTTTAATTGCCATATTCGGTGCTTTTCAGTAATCAAATAATAATCTTAATATGTAGATTCTACAGAAGTTTGTCTTTAAAGCAGGTGGAACCAGATGAACATTTACATGTTGGATGTCTTGTTACACACACAAGCAACCACGCTAGCGTGTTCTTCAGAGACAGCAGCTTTAAGTAATTCATATGAGCAGCACTTGTGACTCTCTAGTAATATTTTATATTCTGTAAATGTAAATTGTATATCATGTTATTGAAAGGCACGTTTATAGAACTAGGAACTATTATTATAGCCTGTTTCCATGAATAAAAATGTAATTGCAATTTTTATCTCAAAATGATTTTCTATCTAATCTCAAATCTCAAATACAAATCTGCAATTTCCTAGCAATTCAGATGATTTTTTTTCTTTCAATTAATCAATATGAATTCAGAATTGCACTATAACAAAAACTTGCAATTCTGAGAAAAAACTCTGAATTTTGAAATAGAAATCTGCACTTGCAAAGGAAAAAAAGTCAGAATTGTGAGATAAAAAGTTGCAATTACCTTTTTTATTTTTTTTCCATGACACACAAAAAAATAATAATAATAATAATAGAATTGCGAGATGTAAAGTAAACTTGGAATTGTGAGGGAGAAAAAGTATCAGGATTCTGATTTTCTATCTTGCAATTATTAGTTTATATCTTGCAATTAAGACTTTTTGTTCTCATAATTGAAAAAAAAATCATAATCTTAAATAAAAAAAAAAAGTACCAATAAAATTTCATTATTGTAATTTTTTAGATGCAGTACCTGAATAATCACTCAAATGCATAAACCAAAACTTTGAAAGCCTGAGAAACATAACATAACAGTTAAAAGAAAGAATAACCAAAAGAAAACTTTAAATCAAGGCCAATTTTTATAACTTCATGTGATCATTTGTATATTTGCAAAGCTTTTTAGAGCAAAAAGGCTCTGTTTTGGTAATGAATGAGACTCACTGCACTTCTCTTTCGAGGATGGCAGAGTCGGAGTATCCACTGGTGTGACTTATGACAAAGTGTCTCTGATTCCAGGCAGAGTTATTTCTCCACGTCCTCCTCTAATAGTTCCTCCAACATACTCCAGCTCTCCATCCCACAGTTTATACTCCTGGGACACACAGAGACGGACCGTGAACACGCATGCAGACCAGCAAATGGTTACACACCACACTGGATCTGGATCTGTACCTGCATGACCCACTGTCTGTGCTGCCATGCGTGGTAGTTCTTGGCATCTTGACTAAGAATTTCTGCTACGAACTGCAAGCTCTTCAGACGGGTCGTTCAGCCACGTCCACCACCATCCCGCCTGTGATGCCTGCAGGATTTACACAAATTGCTTAATAATCAATAATAATAACAGGGCTTGATTTGTATGTACTTAAAAAATGGCTTTGTTGTTTTAGTATCACTGAGATGCATTTACAGTTTTTTTTATTAATACTTGGATTAGTTTTTCTTCTTAAATTTTCCATTTTTAATTTTCTTTTCTTTTTTTTTGTGTGTGTGTGTATGTGTGTGTGTGTGGGGGGGATATGTCTATATAGGTTTTATTAATTTTTATATCCGTTTTAGTTATAGTTATTTTAGTACATCAAGCTGACCTAATCAGAAATGGCAACTACCTGAAATAAAAAAGTTTATTGCATTTTATTATATTTCATTTAACATTTATTTTATTTTAAATAAAAAATTTTTTTTAACAAATCTACAACAAATTCCTTTTTTACAAATAAAGCTAATTCTGATTTAATTTTAGTTAACTATAATACACCTGCTATAAAAACTACTTTCACATAGAAATAGGTAGTACATTTCACAAATAATTACAAAGAAACTTTGAAAAATCATTTTTACAGTGTGCAAGTAAAATATGACAGATTTTGGACACGCTGCAAAACTAATGTAAATGACAAACTTCTAAACATCAAACATTTATAATGCTTATTATTATTAGTGATGTTTGCTAAGGAACGCATGACTTTTACTCAAACTTCACACTTATTTGTACCAAGAGGTGGAGGTAGACTTACCAGACTTGGTAGTTCTTGGGCTGATCCTCAATGATGGCTGTGATATACTTCATCTCTTCTCTCAGGTCTTTATCTAGAGCCTGCAGTAAAACTCTCCTGTAGTGCCTACAGACATTAAACACCTCACTTTAATGTAGGATGCAAGTGACTTGCACTGACTTTGTAGCTTTTTGCAGACCAAAGCAACCAGAAGGCTTGCTGATTTTTAAATCTGTAGCCACTGCAGACTTGGCGTATGTGTTATGTACACTAGAACTCAAATGTTTGTTTTGGAAATAAATTAATAGGATGCATTAAATCTGATCAAAGGTGACAGTAAAGACATTTATAATGTTACAAAGTTTTCTATTTCAAATAAATGTTGTTTTTAAACTTACTATTCATCAAAGAACTCTTCAGCATATTAAAATGATTTCTGAAGGATCATGTGACACTGAAGACTGGAGTAATGATGCTGAAAATTCAGCTTTGCATCATAGGAATTAATTACTTCTTAAAATGTATTAATATAGAAAACCGTCATTTTGAATCGTAATAATATAATAAGCTTTTTTTTTTTTTTTAATGTATTTTTGATCAAATAGATGCAGCCTTGTTAAGCATAAAATATTTAAATAAACTTACCAAACCCAAACTTTTGAATGGTAGTGCATTAGGTTTGCCAATAAAATTAATCAGGACCTAACATATTCACATTTATATGATAATTTAAATATCCGTTATCTCACCATACTGTGTAATTTGCAGCATTGAGTTCGATAGCTTCAGCGGTCAGTGCAAACGCTCTCTCACTCTTCTCATCGTTCTTCAGGAGCGCTCTGAACATGTCAAACACGTCTGTGACTGCAGATGAAAAGTGTTTGTCTTAAATGAACTGATAACACACAGCGAGTAAAACAAACCCTGGCAGCATGATTGAGTCTTGTATCGCACTGAATTGGTTTCTTTTGTGATAATAACTGCTGACTATACATTATCCCGTTACTTGCATGATACGTAAATAAATGAGCATGAAACAGGGCAATGGATATGAGTTGTGGAGTGATACGAGAGACATGAAAGAACTGAGAAATCAATGGTCTGAGACGATGATAATGTGTGATACTAAAAAAGAACTGTTGTTGGTTCAAGCTTTATTGAATAAAAGACACTTACATTTCTCTGAATAAGCTATATTTCCGACAGTGTTTGGTCCATCATCTTGAGGAACAGGTTCTAGATCGGCCCACTCTTTTCTGTCCCTAAAATAGAAAAACAAGCACATTAAATTATAGAATTGCTAGTTAAATAGTCCAGGCATTTCACCAAGACTTCATAAAATTAACCTCTTTTGAATTAATGAAGCCAAATTTCCAGTGCTCAAACAAGTGATTTAGTTCATATGCATCTCTTGAATTTGATATCATTCAAGATGACATGATGACATTTAAGCATTGAGTCAACCGAATGAATCAATAAAGAAAAAGGTTCATATGAATCTCTTAATTCGTAAAGACTTCTGACAGTCTTATTCAGTTCATTTGAATCGACTGGAAAATGGTTGATAGCATCTATAAAAAGCTTTTTGGGCATATTACTTTAGGCTCAATTTTCTTCAACCTCTTAGAATGCATGAGTCAATGAATAAATGGTGAAAAATTACCCTCAGAAAACACCTTCTGTATAGTGGCACCTGTTAATTTGGGATTAAACAGACTTTTAGAGTCCTGATCAGGATTTAAAAGACTCCTTTAGCCCAAGATTACGTTTTTAGATGTGAACAACTCCGTATATGAAAACTGCCATACGAAAATATCTAATCTAGTGTTAAATTGGGATGAAAAGACTCCTTTAGTACTGCTCTACACAGATTGTTTACATCCTGTTCAATTCTCTTGATTCGGTTCATATGAATCATTTTGACGCATTGATTCAGCTCACGTGATTCATTCAGAGAGCTAACACCAAAACACATCTGTAGTGATTATAGAGGGTTAACCAAGGATTATCCTATTAGCTTAAACTTACTCAAGTTTTTAAGGCATTTTGAATTCACGTCTTGAATACGCTCAGGATTCCGTTCATGTGAATCACTCATAAACCAAAGCTAATACAGCTGCCTGCACACTGAAGTGGATTGCTTGTATGTACGAGCCAGATGTCATCTAAAAGTTATTATAAGCAGATGTCCCACATAATGAGGAGAAGATTAAATAACTATCTCTTATTGAAGTGATTAGCCGCACACACACTCATTCACAGTAATCATGCTAGGCTAGCTGCTAAACTCACCGGTAGAAGATATAACCTCCTTTAACAGGCTCCTCATATTCCATCTCCGCCTCCTCTACAGTGTTCTCCTCTTCTACTCCGTCCTCCTCCAAATTCTCCGCCACAGGGTTGGAAATTTCTTCAACAGAAGACATATATAGAAACTACACCTAGATAACTGTGCAGATGGAGAACTGAGCTGACAGTGGAGTGAAGGCAGACACGTCTGATCCTGAACGGTTTCAAAATAAAAGCCTGTCACAGTCGAGTAGAACAGAAACAGGACATAATGGTGAAAACAAAAGTGCAATATTATAAAACAATGTAATCTAATCGATACATAAATCTAATATTATACATGTATTAATACACACGCACACACACACTTTATAGTAATTATACTACGTGTATGCTCATATTATTAATTCTAAATCAAATTAAATTAATTTTAAATTAATTCATTGTTTTTTCATTTCATTTATTATTTATTTTTTATTAACTTTTATTATTCATTTTCCCCATTATTTTCATTAAAACACACACTCAAAAATTACATTTGTAATATAATTTATATAATTTACATTATATATATATATATATTTTGTGTGTGTGTGTGTACACACACACTCATAGGCCACTTTATACAAATTGCTAATAAGCCAATCACATGTCAGCAACTTAATACATTTAGGCATCTAGATGTGAAGACGACTTGCTGAAGTTCAAACCGAGCATCAGAATGGGGAAGAAAGGGGATTTAAGTGACTTTGAACGTGGAATGGTTGTTGGTGCCAGACTGGCTGGTCTAAATATATCAAAATCTGCTGATCTACTGGGATTTTCATGCACAACTATCACTAGGGTTTACAGAGAATGGTCCGAAAAAGAGAAAATATCCAGCGAGAGGCAGTTGTGTGGACGAAAATGCCTTGTTGATGTCAAAGGTCAGAGGAGAATGGGCAGACTGGTTAGAGATGATAGAAAGGCAACAGTAACTCAAATAACCACACGTTACAACCAAGGTATGCAGAATACCATCTCTGAACACACAACACGTCGAACCCTGAAGCAGATGTGCTACAGCAGCAGAAGATCACACCGGGTGCTGCTCCTGTCAGCTAAGAACTGGAAAAAGAGGCTACAGTTCGCACAGGCTCACCAAAATTGGACAATAGAAGATTGGGAAAATGTTGTCTAGTCTGATGGGTCTCAATTTCTGCTTGACATTCAGAAGGAAGGGTCAGAATTTGGCTTAAAGAACATGAAAGCATGGATCTATCCTGCCTTGTCTCAACGGTTCAGGCTAGTGGTGGTGGTGTAGTAATGGTCTGTGGGATTTTTTTTTTGCACACTTTGGGCCCCTTAGTACCAATTGAGCATTGTTTAAACATCACAGACTACCTGAGTATTGTTGCTGACCATGTCCATCTCTTTATGACTACAGTGTACCCATCTTCTGATGGCTACTTCCAACAGGATAATGCTCCATGTCACAAAGCTCAAATCATCTCAGACTGGTTTCTCGAACATGACAATGAGTTCACTTTACTCAAATGGCCTCCACAGTGACCAGATCTCAAACCAATAGAGCAGCTTTGGGATGTGGTGGAACGGGAGATTCGCATCATGGATCTACAGCAACTGTGTGATGCCATCATGTCAATATGGACCAAAATCTCTGAGGAATGTTTCCAACACCTTGTTGAATCTATGCCACGAAGAATTAAGCAAATGGGGGTCCAACCTGGTACTAGCAAAGTGTAATAAAATGGCCTGTGTATATGTGTATGTGTATAATATATATATATATATATATATATATATATATATATACACACACACACACACACGTTTTAAATGTATTTATATTCAAACTCATTCCCATAATATTTTTACACACAAAATACCAATATTATACATTGCAAATATATTGGATTTTAATTATAAGTTTATTGTATATAAAAGTAAAATATATTACATATTGCAATACATTTTTTTTTAAAAATCAAATTACTAAAACTAATAGGGAAAATGAATAAGTAAAAAAGCCAAAGGGAATGAATTTATATAAAATATAATTCAAGTTTAGTAATGAATTACTCAGACTCAGATTAACAAATGCTCTTCATTTTACCTACATCTTTTTTAATAAGTATAATTTGAATGTTCACGCTAACCAATCTAATGTAAATAAAGGCAGCATAGAGTCGCAAGTCATTTTTGGAAAGTTACTAAAATATTAAACTTTAAAATGATTAAAAACTTATTTAATGCAATTTAAAACATGTTTCATATATAGGTATAGAGTTATTCTTTAAAGCAGCACTGAAACCATTCTGGATGTTTACTTTTTTTATTGTTCATAATAATTGATACATGGATTTCAGTTAGCAACAACTATCAAAAACAGTTAAACACAGAAAATAGATATTCATACAAAGATATTTTGCTAATCACAGAGCACCAGTTAAGGCCTTTTAACAGCAAGTGCCATTGTTTGAGAATGTTCTACTGAATTACTGCTTGCCATTGCCATTGATGGGAAGCTTCTTGAAGTTTTCACACTCCAGGAGGGCTTTGATTTTGGGCCGGGCAGCAATCTTATCCACATAGCTCTTGAGAGTTGGGAAGGAGTCCAGAGAGGCAGAGCAAAGGACTTTATGATTCAGCAGAAGGTCGAACAGGTTGTAGTCAGCAAATGAGATCTGTGAGGAGATTTGAAACATGGATGTCAGTCAGAATTAAGCATGTACTAAATGACATCCGTTACTCTTCTGGTGTTTGTTCCGGATTTCTCACCTGATCACCAACTAGGAATCCAGATTTGCTTTTGGACAGAACAGATTCAAATGGTTTGAGGTGGTTGGGCAGATCTTTGCAGTATGCTTCCTTACCAGTCTCCTACAGATAAGGGATGCAAAAAAAAAAACTTGATGTTTACCATGCATTTGCTCTAAAATGGCAATAAATGGATATGGAATAAAAAGGAAACAATATGAATTAAGAAAATAGGAACAGATTCAGACTAGATTTAGTCACATCAGTACTTACATATTCCTGGTAGATCAGCTTTATGTATTTTAGGCGAAGATCTTCAACTGCATCATTCATCATGTCAATAAGAGAAGCCTCACAGTCATTTTTTCCATATGCACCTGAATGTGTTTAAAAAAAAAAAAAACAAATAAAAAATTTTTTACAGTTCTGTATATACTCTATATTGCTTACCATTACATTGCATATTTAAGCAAGTGGCATTCAGTTATTATCTCAGAATGTTTAAAATATAAATTATAAAATGACCGTTTTCCTTAAATGTATATAAATATTTCTTCATAATTTATCGAAATCTTAAAAATGGGTAGAAGATAATAAATTTGTATACATTTGTATTGTATTTGAATGAATTATATAAAATGTAATTTTGTAACTTATTCTTTATACTTTTAAACTTTATTAAAAAAAAAAAAAAAAAAAAGTATATTTTTTTTGCTAAAAACTATACAATTATTTCACAAAATTTAAGTTAAAAATGAAGATTAAAATCTCTTCCAAAATGTTAGTGTTTTTCACAGAGTCACAACATGTTTCAGGGATAAAGGACATGTTGGTGATTCTTCTAATATTAAAAACTTGTGGGTCATCCTTGAATGGCCTATTTGGAAATGGAATGAACAATCTGGTCCCACTGACTTGAAAAATAATAAAAACTTCTTCTCCCAACATTGGGACTGATTTCATGGAGCAGGTGGTCATTATACAACAAACTTAAGTATGATTTATGCCAATGCATTAAAATAGTGATTGTTACCATGTTTGCGACCCAAATGCCTTAACATAGCATTGGACTGATACAGGACCAGGTCACCATCAAAAAAATTAAACCAACCAAACAAATAAAAAAAATAAAATAAACAATCATATTAAAGAAATAAAACTTAAACTAAAATAAAACAAACAAAGAACATATAAAATAAAATAAAAAAAAAAAAAAAAAAAAAAAAATCTAACTCACACAGCTGCCTTTCATATCACCCTTCATCCACTCCTCTATGGACACCATATTCTCCTTCAGCTGCTGGTCATTGTCCGCCAGCATCATCTTCAAGGCACCACATCTGCCTGTGAGATGCACATGACATGGGGTTATCAGCAGTCTACAATCTTCTAAGTGTGTGATCCCATGCAAAGATATTAGACACCGTGACGCTCAAGTCTGCAAACACGGCCAACGAAAAAAATTTCAAATGCCCTTCCCTTTTCCCCCACTGTGTGTGGGCTGAAGTTAACTGCCGTTCCTCCCAATCTAGGGCAAATGCCTTCAGACAAATGCCACATTTTGATTGGACAACCAAAAGCTGGCTAGCATGAGAGAACATGCAGGCTGCCAAAGATTAGCAGTGGAGTGAAGAATATTCAACTTTTTATTCTCTGAACAGAGAAAGTATTGTGCATTCATTGTTTTACTAAAATAACCATACTATAGATATATTGTAAATACTAACCCAGCGAACAAAGGAATGTTCTCAGAACAATTGTTAAAGTTCTTACAGTAATGTTACTAGAACATTTGTGCAAAGTTATCTGGTCTATAATAATGTTCTTAAAACATTAGCACAAAAACCATTTATGTTGCTCATGAAACATTTTATATTTGAAACATTTTAGTTTGACATTCATCTGACTTTTTTTTTTTTTTTTGTTTAAATATTAAAACTTGTTTCGGAATGTCCAAATAGCATTCAAATGTAATGATCCCACGAAATTTGGTAAATTATAAAATGGAAAAAATAAAACTGCTACATTTTTTTTTTTTTTTTTTTTTTTTTTTTTTAAACTGGAGGTTTTTGTGTGTATGCATTATGAAATAATTCTGAAATAACTTTGCAAAACGTTCTTAGAATACAAGTTTACTATTAGCTGGAAATCTGTATTATAAAATATGCAAATAATAATTTAAAATCTTGTTAAAGTTGCATGCAAATTCAATCAATTACTTAAATAGAAGCCTTCTTTGTTGCATATGGCTCGCATTGCATGCAACTTGCACCTCTTTTGTTTGCAGCTCCATTACATAATACTGCTTAACTGAACCACTTCCCGAAAACGCTCCAGACTTTTCTGAGAGGTTACACGCATCATGTGACAAGATTACAGAATCAGACTTTCATACAAACCTTTGACTGGAAAGTACGTGAGTGTGTAGGGAGCCACTGCAAAAAAACAAAAACAATAGAAGATAAATAAATAAACCGAGTAAAACAGGAAAAGAGTTAAGAGGATTTCCAGAAAACATGAAATCAGCCCTAAAAGGAAGTAATCAGGGGAAAGTATTGCAGCGATTAACTGCAGATTTGGACGCTAACGTTAGCTACATAGGCCTACTTTGTTTACTAGACTGCCCCGTCTTCTTCTGCATGCGTGAGCAATTAAGCATTACATAACACTTTCATTCATGCACATACAATAATGTAGCCTACTTTAAAATAGTCATGCAAGGACGGTCATGCAAAACCTTAGAAATATGAATAACACATATTGCAGTTTTAAAACGTATCGTTCAGTTTGGCTATGCAGGCGTTGAATGGATTCCAGCAGATCTATTTAAACAGCTGCACATTATGTAATGCGGGCTTAGCTCTATGAATATCTTCTTCAGACACATTGTTGAGGGCAACGACGCCGTCAATCATTTGTTATACTGCAGCGCGATACAATTATTTGCAAGCAACACATCCGACATAATGTAGATCTAATGCACGATCATACGTAATTAAAAGTGCATAAGGTACTTACTCGTGTAGAATAAAGTAGGTCGTGAAAGCTGTGTTTCAGACAGTGCGCGAGCTGCTCCTGAAGTGCAGTGCGCAGAAGTTCGCGCGACGATCCTTTTATAAGCCTTGAAGTGTTTTTGATGAGTCATGCTCGCGACCTCTTAGCACGCAAAGCGCGTAGCTGCAACTACAGCTGAAATCATGATGACAATACAACAAAAAACGCATGACTGATTGCCAGTGGGTCATTTGTGATTTTATAGTACATGCAACTTTAAAAATTAATTTTTGATTATGTTTAAGGAATAGCAGACATTTAGAAATGTTTTGGTTAACCAAGCATCTGAACTTTTTATAACGAAAATAAAGGTAGAAATAAAGCGAAATGTTAGTCAGTGAGGGACTAACAGTTAGCTTTAAGGATTTTGTCAACTGAAAATGAATTTTAATATTTTAATTTTATATTTCCTATTGAATCTGGCTTATGTGTTTTGCATGTCTTTTTAATAGTCTTACACACCAATAAATAAATACATACACATACATACATAAAAAGAGGAAAAGAAAGCCAGCTCAAATGCAGGTCATAGTTGCTTTAATGTCATTCTCGAGTTGTTGGGGGCGTGGCTACAGTTGCCAACTTCAGAAAAGGATAAATCATAGACTGCATAAAAACAGTATGTAGCCTATATAGCAGGGTTATTCAAATCTTGCCCTGGAGGGCCAATGCGGTGCAGAGTTTGGCTCCAATCCTGATCAAAGTCACCTGCCTGTGATTTTCCAATGATCCCAAAAACATTGATTAGCATGCTCAGGTGTGTTTGACTAGGGTTGGAGCCAAACTCTCCATCCCATTGGCCCTCCAGGGCAAGATTTGAATAACCCTGCTATATAGGTTATGAAATTCATAGGTCATTTTGTGTTTCAAGAATGAGGTCCAAGGTTAAGAATACAACAACAGTGAAAAGACAACTTCCCTTATTGATCACGTCTTCTGTCACGCAGACATGGCTGGATGTTGGACTCATGAAAAACAATCACGTTGTTGCATTTGTAAAAACTGATTTGTACTGCTCGCTGTGAGGCGGGAGCGACCGGCAGGCAGAGCTTGGTTTTAAAGCCTTCCTCGAATGGCTATGTTCATGAATTAAACATTTAAGAGTTTGTTATTCGTGGTCTAGGTGGTACTGTACATAGCCTAGTCTACGGCATATGCCTTAAATACAGGACGATTACCACGCACACATACACTCTCACACTGATGCAGGAAAAGAAAGGAATGGGAGAGATATCTTGTTTTATTACTTGTGTTGCAGTGACTACATCTTTTTGTTTATCTCAGAGGAGCTTGTTACCCAATCCACCTGGGTAACAGCTTTTAGCACTGGAGAGTATGCTACTTACTGTAACTAAACAGATGTAAACCAATAGGGTTTGGCTCTACAGTCTATAGAGTTCAGTCTGATGAGTCAAAATATATATTTGCAAGCAAAAAAAGTCAAATATGCTTGAAATGTCCTATATGTTTAAACAGTATAGCCTTAGATGGTATGTTTACTCAAAAATGAAACTTCATTAATTCATGTCATTCCAAATGTGATTTCTTTGCTCAAAGGTCATGATGCAATACATAGCCTACACATTTTTGAAAATCATTTGCGCCTCATTAAGGAGGTGCTGAGAGTGAAAGTGAATCATTTATTCATAATTCTTATAGGAAAAGACCACTTGAGTCAAGTCATTAAAACTGCCCTTAGTTGCCATTTTAGCATATTTGATCAAGTGTAGTTTCAAGTGTAAAAGAGGGACCAGCATTGTAATCTGTGTATGCTAGATGCATACAGTATCTGTTAAATACACTAGCCTACATGTCTGGCCTCATGCATATAATGTCTTCACACCTCAATCAGTCGTTGGGTATTTGCTGTTGTTTCATAAGAACTGGTTCATCCTGTTCAGCTCTCAGTGGAGGTGAATACAGTCAACTAGCATATGTAAAAGTGCAAAATTACCATTATACACTTGTTTTACAGGCTATAGCACAAATCTAGGAAACATGTAGATGTTGCTGTATAGTGTTGAAATACTCTGGATGAAAAATGACATCAGTGGTACAATAAATGTTTATTGGAACAAAATGCATTAGTGTGTATGAAAGTGTGTGCATATACTGTAAGTGTTGGTTTGGGTTGCAAGCACTTAATTTGAAACGTGAACCTTTTAAATTCACCTATGAGCTGACCAGAACTCATCCGCAGGATGTTTTAATAGGGGGCCAGGTCTTCATGCACTTCCTGGAGATATTATCTTTTCCTGACTCTGAAGCGAGCTAAAGTATAATGTTATGTCGCTGGCCAATGAAAGTAGTGGTTATGCAACAGCATTTTACTGTTGAGAAATAACTCATTTAGTATTTGGTCTATCTGGGATTCATCCATGCCAGTCCAAACAACTGTACAATAAAAGTGCAATAAAAAGTTTAATATTTACCAGCATATCAACATTGTGTGTGATCATTTTAGTTAGAATACTATGGGTGTTTTCAATGGAAAATAATATGAAAAAATGGCAATTTAAACTTTTTATTTATTTATCCTTGTAATTCTGAGTACATACAACTCCGACTTTTTCTCTCAGTTCTAAGATAAAAGTAATCTGAGAAGAAAAATCAGAACTGTGAGACAAAAAGTTGCAAATTCCATTTAAAAAACAATCAATTGCGAGATGTAATCTCAGAATTCTGACAAAAAAGACAGAATTGCGAGATATCAGATGTGGGATGTAATCTCGGAATTGCAGGAAAAAAGTCTGAATTATGAGTTTATATGTAGTTTATTGCTATTCTGAAAAAGTGTCCAAATTGTGAGATGAAAAGTCGCAATTACCTTTTTAAAAAAATATATATATATTATTAATATTTATTTCTTCCAAAGTAACCGGTGTCTATATATTTGCGAGATGTAAATTCAGAATTGTGTGGAAAAAAGTCAGAATTCTGAGTTATCTCATAATTCTGACCTTTTCCTCAGGATTCTGAGTTTAAATCTCGCGATATATCTTGCAAGTTTATATCTCACAATTCTGAATTTACATCTCAAAATTCTTTTTTTTTTTCTTCTCAGAATTATGAGAAAAATAGTCCAAATTGTGAGATAAAATGTAACAGTTACCTTTTTTATTTTATTTTCTGTGGCAGAAACAGGCTTCCAAAGGGTAATATAATTTTCTAGAAAATCGTTTTTTGCAGTCTAAAATACTGCAGGATAAAAAACTTTTTAGCAATAGAGAAAAAAATAAAATAAAATACAAAAACAAAAAAATAAAATAAAAGGAAAGCAAAGACAGTTTAGATCAAGTGAGGTGGTTTATTGTCATACTTTCACGGGCCAAGTTGAATCGAGATTTGGACAGAGGCCAGTCTCCTCCAGTTTAGCTGGTCAAAAAGCTGTTTAACGACACACACAGACACAGAAGCAGGAAGCAACAGAAGAAGAAAGAGGAGGACGGGGGGAAAATGAAATGTTAAACATTTCCTAGGGCTTTCAAGCACAAATTGCACCATTTCCTGAAACCTTCATATATTTTCTCATGTCCATCGCAGATAAACTAATATGATCTGTGTGTCAGTTAAAGCATTTATGCTTTGCTTTTTCTATAATGTTTTCTCTGAGGAGTCTGTTACTCCTCTCACCCGGGTAACAGCTCAAGAGACTGCTAGCTAACCCAGCATAAACAAACAAAGAGTAGTTGTTACTGTAATCCCAAAGGGAAGGAGCCAACAAAGTTTAAGAAGTGATATTATAAAAAAACGGATAGTTACGGTTCTTGATTCTGTTTGGCTGAGCTGCGTTCGAAGCTGTTGTAAATTAAACTACAAACATACACCTTTGTTTACTTCTGTGTTGCTCGGCAACAACTTTGTTGGAACCACAACTGTTTCAGAGGAACTACATTGTTTGGTGGAAGAATACTGTTTTTTTGTTTATATCATCACACTTTATTTGCTATGTTTTATTCTGTGAAACTCAGCTTTGCATCGTAACAATGCCCCTTAGCTGTTAAGCCTGCAAGCCTGGCATGTCACATATGTGCTTGCAATGTCCTTTTTGTTTGCATTTTATGGCCTGAACTTTTTGGTCTTTAAATTAATTACTAGCTAAGAATCGTTGTCAATTGTAATCTGTCTGGTTACTGCCATTTCTTACTGTCTGTATCATTCAAACAGACTCTGCAGGGAAGCTATTTTCAATAGAGAATATTGCATGTATCTCAGAAAGACGTGCATCTGAGAAAGCAACAAATGTTCATAATATTTCACTTCACAATATTAAATGTGGAAAGAAAAAAAAACCTGCTGAAAAAGTGATTTACAGGGACAAACACATCAGCATCATGTATTAGGCTACGTTAAAGTTTTTTTTACTGATGGAAGTGTTATTACAGATAATGGACTATTATTTTGGCCAACAGCAACAGTTTAAAGTTAAAACGTATTAATGGTGGATTTGTTTCTTACAAACACAGATTTTTGCTTCATAAGACATTAATTGATGGAATGTAGTCATGTGGATTACTTGTGGATTATTGTAATGTTTTTATCAGCTGTTTGGGCTTTCATTCTAATGGCACCCATTCACTGCAGAGGATCCACTGGCAAACAAGTGATGTAATGCTACATTTTTCCAAATCTTTTCAAATGAAGAAACAAACTCTACATCTTGAGTGGTCTGAGGATGAGTAAGATGTTTAAAATGTATATTTTCAGTGAAATTCAAATCTTAATTTCTAGGCCTCAGGGAGAACTTGCGAGTGCCATGCAAATGCTGCCCTATTTGCCTTTAATTATTTTCAAACCTTCTGTTCACGGTGACTTGCATGTTTCAACAGTGAAAGGACGGACAAATTCAAACAAATTAATCTCTATGTAAATCTTAAAGCATGTTTGTCATACTTGACACACAGGCCCCTCCTGTCTTCCGTCAGTCTTTGAGATGGTATTTGCAGTGATTAATCAAGAACTGGTTCTTCCTATCACCTGAAGTGCAGTGTAACCATAACAAACAAATTAAATTCTATAGAAAAAATACTGCTAAGTGTATTTGCACCCAGCAGCTGATTTGTCCTGAAATAATTTATCAATGCATAAACAAAATAAAAAAGTGCTGAAATCTTTTATTTATTTCCAGTTTCCGATTTAAGGCATTAAAGGGTTACTCCATCCCAAAATGAAAATTTTGTCATTAATCACTTACCCCCATGTCGTTCCAAACCCTTTAAAGCTTTGTTCACCTTCAGAACACAATTTAAGATATTTTGGATGAAAACATGGAGGCTTGAGATTGTCCTATAGACTGCCAAATAAATAACAGTGTCAAGGTCCAGGAAAGTATGAAAAGCATGGTCAGAATACTCCATTTGCCATCAGTGGTTCAACTGTGATGTTATGAAGTGACGAGAATACTTTTTGTACACAAAGAAAACAAAAATAACAACTTTATTCAACAATTCCTCTCCTCTGTCTCTCCAAATCAGTGTAGAGTCATTTTGGCAATTCCCCAGAGCAGTAGTGCAGATGGGAATACGCTCTTCTGTTCCTCAGCTGTGCTGTGCCAATGCTCGCCCTGTTTGCTTTCAAGCAAAAGTGTCCTCCATAGACGTAAAATCGTATCCAACCTCCGTGGCCCGGACTGCCACCTCCGGCTGAGAACCCAGAACTCCAGCCGCTTGCTGCTTCTGCTCCAGAATTGGCCCCTCATGGCGCCGCTCCGCCTTGGTGGAGAGACACAGAGGAGAGCTGAATTGGAGGAGAAATAGATTGGGTTCCTTCCTCCCACCAGCTCCAACTTGGTCCAGCACGCTGTTGGTCCCCTGGAGTCAGCAGCCATTCCTCCTCCATGGCTCTTCCCTCCGTCGACTCCACCGTGGGCCACCATAATGGCTGCGGCCTGGGTCCAGCTTGGCTCCTCCTGCTCCAAGCCATTCCTGTGTTCTCCCTGGCTCCCCATGTGCTCTCCATAACCTAGTTTCTCCCTCAGGTTAATTGTTTCATTGAGTCCAGGTGTGTCTCATCATCCCCTCGTTAAGTTGATTACATAAGCTCTGTTACATTCTGTTTGCTTCGTCTGGTGTCTAATGTCTTCTGGTTCCCTGTTTGTGCTACGTGGATTCCTCTGTTTGATCATTAAAAACTGTAATTTGAGTTTATTCCTATGTCTCCTCGCTGTAGCAGCAATCATGACAGCGCTCTCTATTCCCTTTCTATTCTATCTACTTGTTTTCTTCTTAAAAAATAATAAATAAATAAACCGTGACCCTATAACACTAGCATTCTCTATTCTTTTTCTATTCTATCTACTTTTCTTTTTATTTATTATAAAAAAATACATAAAAATATAAAAACCCTCTAACAGCTCTCTCTATTCTATTTCTATTCTTTCTACTTTTTATTATTTGTATTTATTATACTGCGTTAGACTACCCGGGACCTTACACATCACTTACATAAACCCACCACTATTAGAGAACAACAGACTGGTATCCATTCTACATTCCATTGCAAAAACACTTGAACGAGTTGTGCTTAACCAAGTCTCTGACTTTCTCAATCCTCAAAAAAAAAAAAAAAACCTCCTGGACAGCAACCAGTCTGGCTTCTGAAGTGGACATTAAACCAAGACTGCCTTGCTCTCAGTTGTTGAAACCCTATGTCTGGCAAGAATGGCTTCCAAATCTTCAATACTTATCTTGCTGGATCTGTCCGCTGCTTTTGACATGGTTAATCACCAGATCCTCCTGTCAACCTTATTGGCAAAAGGCATCAGGAGCTGCCCTCCAGTGGTTTGAGTCTTACCTCTCAGATAGGTCCTTCAAGGTATCTTGGAAGGGTGAGGTGTCCAAGTTGCAACATCTAACTACTGGGGTGCCTCAAGGCTCAAATTTTGGACCACTTCTCTTCTCTGTCCACATGGCATCACTAGGTTTTGTCATTCAGAAACATGGCTTTTCATATCACTGCTATGCTGATGACATTCACCTCTACCTCTCACTCCATCCTGATGATTCAATGATAGCTGCTCGCATCTCAGCATGTCTAACAATTTCACCATCCAGCTAGGCACATCAACCATTACTCCTTCAAAGACAGCCAGAAACCTTGAAGTTGTGATTCATGATCAGCTGAATTTCTCTGTGACAACATTGCTAAAACTGCCCAGTCCTGCAGATTTGCTTTATTTGGCTCTGCATCCTTTTACTTAAATTCACTACTTCAGAATGATGTGCTCTCTAGAAGCTTGCGTTCTTCAAATATATGGCACATTATAGTGCCATCCCAAAGAGGCACAAAATTACTTTCAAGGACTTTTACATTCACTGTTCCCTCCTGGTGGAATGACCTGCCCAACTCAGTCTGTGCAGTCCTTAACCATCTTCAAGAAATGGCTAAAAACACATCTCTTCCCATCTTCTTCATTGACCCTCTAACTCTAGCACTCTCTATTCAAATAATAATAAAAAAAAAACCTTGACCCTCTAACACTTGCACTACTATTTTATTTCTATTCTTACTACTTGTCTTATTTAAAAAAGAGAGAGCCTCTGACACTAGCATTCTCTATTCTTTTTATATTCTATCTTCTTGTTTTCTTTTTATTTATTATAAAAAATGACCCTCTAACACAAGCATTCTCTATTCTTTCAACTTGTTTTATTTTTATTAAAAAAAGACCCTCTAACACCAATACTCCCTATACTTTTATTCTACTTTTTCTATTTATTACAATATACAAAAAATTAAAATAAATGAATATGTACATATATTACTCTAATAAGACAAATATTAAAGACTTTTCACAGCAGTTACATAGTTTTGCCTTTTTGTTAGTTTTGATTGATTCTGTTGCCCTCATTTGTAAGTTGTTTTGGATAAAAGCATCTGCTAAATGATTAAATATTATGTTATATTATATTATATTACATTATATTATTATTTTCCTCATTTCCAAGTCATTTGGTATAAAAGCGTCTGTTCAATGATTAAATATAAATTTAAAAATGGATGATGAAAGTGATTCACCACCATACTGTCTTCTATAATAGCAACTCTTATAATAAATCATAAGGAAAAAATAAAAATTTATAATATAGCAGTTCGATCTGCAATTGTAAAACCCAGATTTAGCATGAATAAGTATGAAATCCATAGTGAATTAGTCTTCTGGTAGGGCTTGATTACTAGACTGACATCAAGAAACTCACAAACATGAATCATAACTTTTATTATATTAATACATGATAATACAGACAATAGAAGTTCATTTTAGCATACACCCATGCAATCAGGTAAAGAAAAATATATGTTCATACATGCATGCTCTCCTCCTTTCTTTCTTGTCTATTGTCACTGTTAGTTACACCACTTGCAAAAGCATGCTTCAAACACTGAGTTCAGATAACAAAACACCATTCAACACCCAGACTATCATGTTACAGTTCACTGCTAACACTCTGCTTTCTGGATCCTCATGAAATGTTTAAGTGCAAATTGTTTGGACAGTTTTAAATGAACTGGACTTCAGTCATATTTAAAAGTGACACCCAGTCCTAACAATATAGCTCTTAACATTACTTACAATATGCCAATGTTATTTATTAAGTTGTTAATGTGATGTTTCCATGAATGAATGTACAGGAATAAAACCATTAAATAGCATTCACTTGTAATGGATAAAAGAAGATATTTCTATATTTCATGAAGATATTAGCTATATTTCATGTAAATAATTGATTAGTAGTGCTGACCTCTGTAAAGAATCAGTGCCATCTGTGAGCAATTTTTCCACACCCACACAAATCAAATAAACCTTCTGAAGTTTAAGCCACAAAGTTTAAAGTTCACTGATCACATACTCAATAAAATGCCAACAAGAAGCCTTCTGTCCAAGCATGTAGTGCATTGCAGAACTGAAGATAAAGACAATAAGCAGCCACACAAAAGTAAAGAAACACAGAATTTTAAGACAATATGCTCTATATAAGGGAAACTGGAGTTTAGTTGTCACAATGTTACTCCAGTAATGTTTTTTTATGGAAGCCTGTTTCTGCCAGATATTAAAAAAATGTAAAAGGTAATTGTGACTTTTTTTTAATCCCAGTTATGACTTTTGTCTTGCAATTCTGAGAAAAAAAAGTCAGAATTATGATAGAGAGTTCAGATATCTATTTATAAACTCTATAGTAATTCTGTATTTTTTTTTTAGTTTACATCTTGCATATCTGTTATTTTGTGTCTGGCATATTATATTATATTATTTCACAATTCGGACTTTGTATCTTACAGTAAGAAAAAAAGTCAGAATTGTGAGATAAAAAAAGTCAGAATTAATCTGCATTTTTAATCTGACGGCATAAACAAGCTTCCATATTTCTTATTCCAGCTGAGGAGAGTTAATTTAAAAATGTCCAACAATTTGTTCTTAAATATCATGAGCATCACAGAAAGGTAAACAATGTTAAACAAGGGCTGTAACATTAGTCTGGGTATTGAATTGTGGTTTGTAATCTGAACTCATTGTTTGAAGCATGCTTCTTTGTGATGTGACAACAGTAAAATAAAGATAGGGGTTAACCTATTTATATTTGAATGGATGGGCGGGTTGTGAATCATACACATGCTATTCATGGAGATGAAAAAAAAAGCATACAACACATACTTGCAATAATAAATGTGTAGACATCCTGTAGGATGGGTAGCACTTCCATCATCCTCTTTCGGATTGGTTGGTGTTGCGTGATACATTAGTATTGTGTTACAGACAGGGCTGGAATGTTTTTTTTTTTTTTTTTTGCACATAAACGTAGCAAAATATTTAAAGCTGCAGTCCATAACTTTTTTGGTTAAAATGATCCAAAATCAATTTTTGAACAAGTAACCAGACAGCTTTCAAAACTATCACCTTACTTTAGCTCGATTCATAACGTTAAGCTTGTAAAACAGTTTTCTAATTTGAGTGGCACGGGTAGGCTTTCACGGGAAATTCGAGCATGGCGCTGTAACATTACGTCACGTCTGTAAACAAAGAAGCTGTCCTGGCTAGTATGCTATATCGAACGTCAGGATGCTGCAGGTGACAGATCGTTTATCCTTTTCTTACAGCAGCTGGAATTAATGGCAGATTGTAATCCAGAATGGTCGAAACGACAATCACCAGTGACTGGAGATTCACCCATAATAAAAACCAAAAGAATTTGTACTGAGAAGTGGCTACAGAAAAATGTATTGACTGAAATTAGAATATATTCCAGTGTTAAATGTGCAACTGATTACAGATACGTGGAATTACTCTGTACTAAAAAGATTTATTTCAAAGAGAAAGAGTTGTAAGGAACCTTAATTTGCTTTTTGGGTTACAAGAACAATTTCCTTTTATGAAATTCGAATGGTATGACAATTAGAGATTAGACTGTACAGAAACTGAAATCTACATGTAATGCTAAAAGGCTAAACACTAAATACACTCACACATTGCTGATGTTATTATAACGTCAACAATTTGAAAACAAAGTATAACAATAATAATAATTGGCACGGTTTGATGTGATATGAGCTAACCCATCGTTAGCGCAATTTACTGTAATGCTTTTTCCTCAGTTGATCAGAACAAAAGTGGCAGATGTTACTTACTTGTTCAGATGACATTCTCCAGTGAAAACTCCACACCGGGTGCGGTGTCTGACAGCCACACATTAGATTCATCCACGCTGAAGCCAAGCTGGTGCACAACCAACGCAAGGAAGATAATTCTGCAAATAGCTGCAATTGCAGGTTTTTAAACAGAGATGATGAAAAGAGGCAAAACTTACGGACTGCAGCTTTAATAAAAGCAAAGCTGCAGGATATTTAACTGTGCAGTGTCGACTTTTGTGATATATATCTGCTGCCAGTGGAACTACTTCTATATCGGTGTGTGTCCGGCTCCTCACAAAACAGATCATGAAAACAGACTGCAGTTTTTGTTCAGTGCTGCGTAATTCAAGCTCAGATCCTCTCATTATAACAAACAAAGTGTAGAGAGCTTCATTGTTTATAACGGAAGTTTGTGAGATCGCGATGAACTACGACTTAATGATTATAAAGGGAGTTTGCAAATTTATACAAGTTTTATAAAAAAAAAATATTTTATACAAAAGTTCATATTAAGTGACTTATATTTTAGGAACACACTGTTTCATCAGAAACCGCTTGGCCAAACTGACAGCAAACGTATTGAGACCACAACTAGTCATATCTTGTAGCTCTTTCACACACTGGAAAGATTTCCACAGTCGTCAGTCTTTATGAGTATTAAGAGTTTCTCTTGAGATTTACAAGTTGCAACAGAAGCGAATTCTGACGCTGAGAAGAGAACCAGAAACGGAAAACACACGCCATGGTAGAGTCACTCCATAATAAAAGTCCCTGAGTTTATGCACGCTTGAAAGATAAAGCGCATGGTTTAGATTGCAGTTTTCAGCAAAGTCGCTTTAAAAATAGCATGGGCTGAGCTATTCAAATAAAATTAACTGACTTTAAAATAATTGCACCCTGATTTTGACATTTGTTTTGAACATAGATATGTATAGCTAGATTCTAGCTGTTTCTATGGGCCGCTTTATGTAACATACGTAACCAGTCCGCCATACTGGAACGGTCACAGCAGGTCTAGTTAAACGCATGTATGAATATCAATCTGCAACAGACTTAAGCATATGATTTTGCTAAACTAAGACAATATGAATTGAAATTTTTTTTTAGTTTTTTCTTTAATTATCGTGGGTTCCATTTACTGTTATTATAATTTATATATTTTTGATGTTTTAATGCAATTTACCAAAATCACACAGTGAAAAATTAAAGTAATTGCAATTAGTGTACAGATCAAAATATGACATCAATTAAATAGAGACAAAATAAATTAAATAAAGGCATCAAACTATATTTCACATTTAATATTTAGGTTACACTTTATTTTAAGGTGTCCTTGTTACAGTGTAATTATACATTTAAGAACTGAATAATATTAATTAATTACATGTACTTACTATAGGGTTAGGTTATTAAGGTTTCTACCACCTACACACTAACTAAACAAAGCAAAAATAATAATTAAAAAAATATAATATAATATCAAATAAACAAAAATAAATTTTCATAAAAAATAAAAAAAATATTTATTTTAATATTTGTAATATTTTGTAGTTTCAACTATAGGCCTGTTTTTCTTTACACAAACTATGAGTAAACTGTATATAGTAACTTTTTTTTTGTTAATGGTATTTTAGTGCTTTTGAAAGCTGTTGGTCGGTTTTGAACGTGCTGTAAAATGAGGAAATTTCCAGGGATGGGTCTAGTAAGGGACATGATTTGTCCCCAGAAAATAGTGACTGAATGGTTGTAACACCCCAACCCAATGGCCCAAATTTAAATGTTGTTGAAGTTTGCAAGCATCAAGACACTCAGGACAGAAAATGCATTGGCTGGTCTTTAGATGCATTCTGTTGGCCTGTATTGAAATAAAAGAAAATCACATGCTTAATTTCAAATGCTTCATATTTGTTGTGTCTGATAATGGCAAAATAATATTTCAGAACTTAAGAATGTTGTGTTGAAATTAACTGCATTTCTTCAAATAGCACAGCTCTTTAGTCACTGCATATACAGTAGACTTGTATTGTTTGCAGACCCGTTTGCTTAATAGGCCTATTTAATGTCACAACTGAACCATGGGACATCATGAATAACTTCTCCAGAATGTTCTGCTGCAATTCCCGAGGGTCAGACCATGACCATGTGATGAGTTTAAAGAAACAGACTTTTGTATAAACCTCTTGCAGGAAGAACATGACTTTGTTGCCAAAAAAAAGGGAAAACATTTAATATCATAAGAAAGTAGCAATCATCAAAGGAGGTCATCTTCCGCAGGGTTCATTTTAGTTATGAATTTGTAGTCTTTAGACATCAAAGCATTCTTAAGAACACAGATTAATCTGCATTTCAATTATTCATCGGATTGTGTAAAACTTTAGTAACAGCACGTACTCACTCTTTATATTTGCCATTTGTATTAGCACTGCCCATAGGGAAAAAAAATATTGATCAGTGGTTGCTCTTCCTAAGCTTAGGAGACTTAGAAGAGATTCTCTCATTTTAGTATAAATAGCATTTTAGATGTTTCTCCTAAAATTCCTTAAAAAGTTGTACAAAATCAAACTCATTTCTGTCTAGGAGAAATGTTTGAGATGTTAAAGAGAACTCACTTTTGATTTTGCTCACCTATGGGTGGTGAAGGACCCTGAAGAGCCTCCAATTCAATTCAGTTCAATTCAATTCAAGTTTATTTGTATAGCGCTTTTTACGATACAAATCATTACAAAGCAACTTTACAGAAAATTAAGTTTCTACAATATTTAGTAGTAGCTTATCAGTGATGACTTTCAGTTTATGTGCATACGGCAGAAATGTATTGAAAAATCAATAAACTCCACATCCCGGTAAAAAGGCCTCATTGTTTCAATAGAGACAGTTTCTCAGATCTGACTCCATTCCGATATGAAAAATTTGCAGAATGGGCTATGATGGCGCTTCATGTTGATAACAATTATTCTTTGTTCCGCTTGCGGACCTGTGTAATGTGCTTACAATAAATGAATTACAACCAAAATGTTTTCATGAATAGATTTTATATAGAAAATGTCAAATTTAAAGTCTTTGTACTACAGTAATATATTTATATATGTCATAGTTACATTTCTCAGATTTCTCTCTAAAATCCTTTAATTGATAATTATATGAAAATGCATAGCTTAAACAACTAATGAAATAAAACAAAAATGCAAGCAAAAACAAGCTGACAAAAACTAATCTGATTTGCACATATTTTTTCATATATATATATATATATATATATATATATTTTTTTTTTTTTTTTTTTTTCTTCTGTTGAGTAGTCCTGCTCTGATCCTACATATATACTTCCTACTGCTGCAGATATACTGTCTATCATGAAATATAATGTATCATCTACTGATTTTCATTGGGCTATACATATATAATCCATCAAAAGAGCCTTGAATTTTTTGATATTGCAGAGTTGCACTTTGTGAAATGAAATGGCGCCCTCTATGAACCAACCATTCATAATGACACTAAAAAAAACCCTCAGCTAAACAGCATTGATTCTCAACATTCAGGGCCAAGCAACTCAGCAATTTTGTTTGAGCTTAGGTTTTTACACAATACAAAGACATCTTCCTTTTGTATTTCACACAAGGAAATATAGGTTTATATATAGTCATAAGGTAAATGACGATGACAGAATTTTTATTTTTGGGGCAAAATATTGCTTGGAATAAGATACAGGCAACAAGTCCTGAATATTAATTAAACACAAAGCCAATAAACAACTAATTATCTTCTATTCACAAAGTTGAAGTGACTGTAACAAAACAACACTTGTAACAGTAAATAATGTTATTAATAATAATTTGTCAGATGATGACAGCTGTAACGTACAGATAAACATTTACCCTGCATAGATTTGTGCTAGAAGCTCTCAGAAGGTTTTTTGGACCACTAATATTTCATCTGTTTTGTAGCTTTACAGTTACACTATACAGTTTCCCAAGGAATGCTGGGAATAGATAAAGACAGGATGCAACAAACATCCATGCCTAAAGTTGGTTGAGAAATACTGTACATTTTGCTTATTGAAATATTCAGAATTAGCTCTAATTTATATAAAATGCATGATATTATATACACACAGATATGCACAACATACAACCGAATATTGAACACAAACTGAATATTGAAAAAAAAAGACATGAAAAAAAAAAAAAAAACTGTAACATAAATACAGCAATTTATATAGGACAAATTCACCAATATCATCCAGAATCTTTGCTTATACAGTCACTCCAAACATATTTCAGTGCTCTACAGGTACTGAAGGTAATGAACACTTACATACTGAATATTGCACTTCCAGTTATTATTAAAATAGGTGGAGGTAAAATATCCCATACAATTAAAAATATTTAGGCCTAAACTAAAGATGTATGCATTTGAATTGCTTGTACATTTTTCATCCATTTGCATTGCACATACAATCTAATAAATGTTATGTGATACATATTTGTTATAAGTGAATGGAACAGGCTACAGATTTCTGTAATAGTACCAATAAACTGAATGCATTTTAAGTACAGTAAAGTTATTCAGTTTCATCAATAATAATCAACCGACCGAGTGACCGACCAATCAACAATCATTTGTTCCAGACTATATTTTGACTAACTGAATATTGCTTATTCATACTTTTTTAACTGAATAAATGTAAGTGTTTTCAGAATTAACATATTTATGCTGATCCATCTAAATAAATGCATTTTTAAAAAGCATGAGTATTTAAATATTAAAAGTTATATATTAAATAGATGCAAATCGTTAATAATAAATTATGAAAAAAAAAAACAGGGATATTAAGTTAAAAAAAAATTGAAACTAAACTGAAAACCATTAAAAAATAAATAAATAAATACATTTTTGTTACTTGAAATAAAATAAACATTGAATGAAACGCTGGGGGGCTTTTTATTTCAGCTAGTTGGCAATGGTAATTTTCTAATTTTAATTCAGATTTTTTTATATAAAAACAACTAAACTGAAATAAAATGAAATAAAAATTAATAAAAAAACTATATAGACTTATAAATAGTAATATATGAAGTATTAAAAATGACAAAAAACACAACAAAATGTGCAAAAAAAACATTAAGTTTATTAGTTTATTTTATAAATTATGAATAAAAAATGATTCAGTATATTATGAAAACTACAAATAGTGAAAACTATAATAGTATTTGTATATAGTATTAGTACACATTAAGTTTATTAGTTTATTTTAACTATGTGTAATCAAAATGGATCGAAATTATATGTGCAATTCAAATACTGAAATCTTAAAGCTAGACCTACATTTTTGAGTGCATGGAGCTGTCAGTCAAAATCTCTTTATCATTAAAGGGTGGAGCCAATGTCACACTCAAATGAAATACACAGCCAGAAAAAAAAAAAAAAAAAAAAAAAAACGCCCAACAGAGTGACTGCACATTTTAACTTCTAGTTACCAGTAACTTAAAAGTAATTTATGCCCTCATCTGCCATTGTTCAGACAAAAACTGAGAACAATGGCAAATGTTCTCCATATTAAAGTGGAAATGTAATAGAATGACTTCACCCTTCATTGGCTCGGTGCGGATGGACAGGTCGCGGGTTGAGTTTGTCACTGAGTTGCTGTATGAGGAGTGAGAGCTCTTCTGTGGCCTGAGATTTCTCCTCTAGCAGTTCATATCGCAGACTGGAAATATCCTGCTTGATCTCCTTCAGCTCACCTACAGATCACACCCACAAATATATATAAAAATATGAACACTGTCAAGAACATTTTTTTGAGGGGGGGCATAATTGTCATGTAAATATAAAAAGGTCCTTAATAGGCTTCATATTCTGTAAGCAAAATATAATATTTTTTATCTTTATATTTATTTATTTATTTATTTATTTTTCTTTCAATTATGAGGTGCAACATGAAATGGACATGTCTTTGTGAGATTCAATCGTACATAAACTTTGAGAATTATTATAATATCCTAATCATATTAGCTTTATCACAGAATCATTATTTTTTTAATATCCAATTGGTTGGTTTTTTTTCTCTTTTTTTCTTTTTTGTAATATCCAATTGGTTGGTTTTTTGGCAAATGTTCCCATTTGTTTTTAGCAGTTATATAAACAAGAATCTCATTGTAAATCACACTTCACCTTCATTCACTTCATCATTTTCTTTGTCCACTTGTGCTTTCAGTACATAGCGTTTGATGAGACGCTTCATAATTTGCTGTGTGAGGGAATCAGACAAAGTGAACATCAGAGAAACCGATAAGGAGGAAATCTGCAGTGATGATTCATCACATGAGCGAAAGAGAGAGAGACATATGATGGCGGTCTTGCCTGATAACGTGTGGGTTGATTTAGGATGCTGTTGAAGCTGTGAGAGTCCAGCATCCTCAGGCTCGACTGGGTGAAGAGGTTCAGCTGTAAACATTCAGAAATCTTGATTATTGGTAATGGTAAAGAGTGATGATGTCACAGGGGTTTCAGCAGTTGAGATCAAAACCAGTGAAATTACACAATTCTTGATTTCAGTTTTAATACCACAATAAGAACCAATATGCTATTGAATACTTATTAAATACTAATTATTACTTCATTTTTATGTATTTTGTTTATGTAATATTTTTAATATTAACATTAATTTATAATATTATTTTTAAACATATCTATCCACCCATTCTCTAGTAATATTAAATATTTAAATTTAAATTTAATATAAATTAAAGAAGCAAATATATGTAGTCTTATTTTTCCAACTAAGTAATAATTCAAATAAAGTTAACAATTAATAATAAAATAATAAACAAAAATTACGAAAAACAGTTGAATAAAGGCACTAATGACGTAAACAGTGCTTGCTTCACATGTATCTAACTGCAGTTTTAAGTGTGTAAGTACACATTCAGAAATGGATAAAATTTCAGAAACAATTAAATGTAAAATAAAATTATCTATAACTTTTGGCCACCAGAGGGCGTAACAAACCACTGAAATCACTGAAGACTTTTTCAGCATTGTTGTTAGTGTTAACTAAAACCATGACAAATTGTTTTCAGTAATTGAAATAAAAATGAAATAAAATAATCTAAAAACTAAAACTAAAACAGAAATATAAAGAAAGGAAAATTGATTTTAATTTAAGCTTAATTTCTAAAAACTAAAACTAAAACAGAAATATAAAGAAATATTTAAATGCTATACAGAATATTATAGTATTCTACAATAAAGCTATAAAGGAATATTAAAAAAACAACAACAATGAACAAAAATGTCAAAAGCATATAATGAAATTACTAAAACTAAATTAAACTGAAAAAAGTACACACACACACACACACACACACACACACACACACACACACACACACACACACACCAAACACACACACACACACACCAAACACACACACCAAACACATATATATAATATCACTATATGAAAAACAGTGAAAAAATATATACTATATACTATAATAGTACATACTGTAAATACTAAAAAAAAAAAAATGCACTGATAATTCTCTGCTAGTAAATTATCCAGTTAACACACATTTCCGTTAACAATAAAACAACGCAATGAAGTTCAAAATTCAAAATACATGTTAAGCACCTGTAAAAAAAAATCTATATAAAGAAATTAATATGAAAATTCCTTCATATTAATACAGTACCTTGTGTAAACTAAAGTGCAGTTCAACAGTTCTTACTGTAAAGACAGGCTCAAACAACAGCCTGTGGAAGTTGGAAAAACACAAACTACAATCTGTTGTGATTATAAGTGAACTCATAACAGCTTCAGTGTCTCTGTGCATGAGTGAATGTTCCCTGATGCTCACGTGATGACTCAACATCTTAAAACAGCAGCCATGCAGGCAACCACCAGATGAGCCCCTCTCTTCTGTGTCTTGTAGATGGGGCTCTATCTCTACACATATTTTTGTCAGTTTTTCAATTACGCAGCCCACGGGAGACGCTGGCCTGATCAGAGTGAATTAGACTGAGGCCTCTGCCACAGATGAATCACAATAATGCAGTTACTCTCGTGCTTTTGTGGACATGTGCTCCCGCTCACACAGGAGATGAAGTGACATTTACCCCGAGAAAGCAATGATCATCTCTCACCTCTTCATCAGAGTTCGCTCCCCTCTATTCCACACTCAAACAGCATTGATTCTCTCTGCAGGCTAAATAAGGACTTTTTTTGTGGAAACACTAAAAAGCGGTTTGTCTTGGGAAATGTCGATAAGTAAATGACATAGGGAGGTATTATATGGTCTTTATTGGACAGATAGATAAAGGGCTTACTTTTACTGGAAAAAAGAACAGTCTTTCTGATAATGGAGGCAGAAAATTAATGGTGTTGAGTGAATTATCACACCGAGAGCAGGGCGGATGCAAAAACAGGAACTTAATGCCTATAAAATTTTAATACAAATTTCAGAAATATGTAACACAAATATCAAAGATATCAAACATCATTAAAACGCTCTCTCTCTCTTTCTCTCTCTCTCTCACACACACACACTCACTCTCTCTCTCTCTCACACACACACATGCACACTGAGGCTCTGGAATGAATTGAAAATGTCTTTTAAATAAAAATCAAACCATGAATTTGAATTGCAATAGCAATTCAAGAATGCAGAATTATAATTAAAATTTTAAAAAGTGGAATTAAAACAGAATAAAAATGAAGTTTATTATATAATTCATACATATAAATCATAGAAGTCGATTTGTCAGTAATTTCATTTTTCAGTTTGACACCTTAAATACAAAATATGTTATTATACACAACTTATAGGCTATTTCCAAAATCATTAGTTCATATTGATAATCATATTTAAAATGGCAGCTATAAAAAAGAAAGAATTTTTAGACAAACATTTTGTATTTTTAAATGTATCATTGTATATTATATAATGTGTTTGTAATTAGACTCATAAATTAATTGTATACATATCAACTATTTGAGGATTAAAATGTAAAAACTATAAGAAATTCTATAATTGTATTAAGAAAATGTTTTATAAATCCATTTTAAAAAAAATCTGCCAAATAGGGATTGACTGGGATTAAATACACACACACACATTTAACACACACACACACACACACACACACACACACACACACACACACACACACACACACACACATACACACCAACACACACACACACATATATATATATATATATATATATAGAGATAGAGATTAGAGAGAGAGAGAGAGAGAGAGAGAGAGAGAGAGAGAGAGAGAGAGAGAGAGAGAGAGAGAGAGAGCTTAGTACTTGTATATTGCTCTGTTGTGTTGAATTTACATTGAATTCCAAATCAAAACATTCCACTTTTTGTCACTCCATTTAAATTCCAATTCAACTTTCTGTGTATTTTGGCCAATTCAATTAAAGTTCACATTCATAAACTAAAAAAATGCCTTAAATTCAGTATTTTGTGCAACCCTGACACAAATCAGTACATACAAACAATAAACAACAGCAGACACATACCATGGACTTCGAGTTGTCCATGCCCAGCTCCACGTCTTTTTTCAGGCGGTGCCGGCGACACCGGAGCAGGTTGATCAGTCTCTTGATACACAGATAGAAGGACTTCGGACTGGGGATGATGCTGAATGGAGGCGGGAGAGTCTTGCCATTGTCAAAATACGAGAGCCAAAGTTTAGACCGAGCGAACTTCCATTCCACATCTGCATCATCCTGCGAGAAACAGACTGTTAGATCCTGTATAGAGCTATTAGAAATCATCATACCATAAGAGGCTGAGGCTTTGATATGACTAGGAATAAGGGTTAACCCTTATGTTGTGTTATGGTAATTTTGACCCAAAGACAATATTCTTTTTTCAGAAATTGCTATTTAATGTTATCACATTGGACCAAAAAACGTATCAATTTTGTTCTGGGATTTTTCTCCACCTTGTTACACTTGTGGTGTTCCCGGTCAAAAATGACTGGCCTATAAATAAGTTTGATAATATAGCATAATGAGTAATTTTAAAATTCCAGTCATTTTTGACTGGGAAAACTGAATTTAGTAAAAGATTTTCAGCACAGCATGGCAAGGGTTAAGCTGAGGTTTAGTGTTGTATAAGAATTATATTTTCGGTCAGCGATAGATGCTAAATGCCTCCTCTCCAGAAATGTGAAGTATGGGCCATTTGCACAAGAATAATTGCTCAGCGAGAGTCGAAACCCCGTCTGTGGTCCTCAAAGGCTCTAAGAGTCCTTCTGAATGATTACAGTCATTTTAACAGCAGCATTAAAAGCTTCAGACATCATTTTCTCCCAGGGGACTATTGGAAACACAGAGGACAAGTCTGATCTGATTCTGGACCTATTTTTGCAAAAGAACACTTTAAAGGAATAGTTTACCCAAATTTCAAAGATGTAGATGAGTACAAAATATGAGTACATTATCTATATTAACTCTTCCTCCAGAGAAAATGTCCATCCCCTGTTGTCTCTCACATCAAAATCCACTGACATATTCGATTAGAAATTAAGCTCTAAGCGCAAGTTTTGTTGGAAAGACTCTAATGACAAGTCATTCATTCATATTAATAGGTCTGGCCAATCACTGCTTGACACCTGGAGCATATAAACACTGAATTCTTTCATTTTTTGCAGTCTACGACGCTGACCATCCGTAGGGGTAGGTTCCGCCCCTGCCTTCATCTTCAGGCAGGATCCACCGAATCTGCATCCCCATGATTAGGACTAAGGACGGGGTCTACACCAAATAACTCTTCTATAAAACTATACTGAATCGTTGTAACTCACTACCGTCTGTTAATACTTTACGGAATACCATGCAGATGTTCATCTTCTTTCATCAGTCATCAGTCTTTCTAAATAGAACTGTTTTGGACAGTTTTTGTTTTTTTATTTGTTTTCACATTATACAGACTAGAAAAACACAAATAACTAACCCCCCTTCCCCAAACACCAGACCTAAAGACAATATATATAATCAAACATCCATAAAGAAAACATAAAAAGCATTAAGTAAAGATATATAATACAAGTTTGCTTTCTTTTACATTGCCATGTTGTGTGCTTCCATTTCTTTAACAAAAGTTAAAAAAGGCTGCCAGGTATTATAAAATGTTCCAATAGACCCTCTGATTGTGTGTCTGATTGTGTGAGAAGATGATTGACAAGCCATTTTACAGGGACAGGATGTGTGCGATAGAGTGGACTGTTAAACACGCAGTTTTATGATTATGATAGTATGTCCCAAAGCTTGCCTACTCTTCTACTACACACTCAAAAGTGGGTACTTTTTCTTCACCAAAAGAGTACATACTTTAAGGGCATAGTATAAGTAGGCAAACTGGGACGCAGCATAGATACTGCATTGGAAAATCACTCACCTCTATTTCCTGGTATGAGCTGTTTATCATGGCAATAAGCATGTTGAGCAGAACCACCACCATGGTAACATTATAGATCCCAAACAGCACGTAGCCAATGTTTTCGATAAATTTATGATCATATTTCAACACCACAGAAGACACCTCAGACAGCCCGAATATGGACCAAAAGAGAGTTTTAAAGCTTTCCTCAACCCTGTGAAGACAGACAAAAGGGAATAGAGTCTTTAAGGCCAATGTGAAATGTCCGTAACCCATTTTACATTTTTGTTTTAGTTATTGTCTTATGTATGTCCTTTGTCGATATATATATATATATATGTGTGTGTGTGTGTGTGTGTGTGTGTGTGTGTCTGTGTGTGCAAATTAAATATTTCTATTTTATTTTAGGGTTATAATAAAACCCATTATAACAAATAATAATTTTTTGTGCTGTTTTCTGAGCACAAAACCCATTGAAAATGAAGCTGATTACTGTATGAAATGGAAGGATGCCAGATGGAAGAGTGATATATTTATTTGGTTTATATTTATTTCCTACAAATACAAAAGCAACAGTTATTTGTATTCCTGTTGGGTTTTAATATTCTTCTATTATTTGGTATTGTGGCCATCCTCTTCATCTGTTCTTCATTATTTTGCGAGCCTTCTTGCTGTTGGCTGAGTAGAAGTCAATGTTAATTTCATTGCTCTAATTAAGAAATGTAACAGGTTGGATTCGAGAACATTTAATTATGTGAAAAGAACATTAGACTGTGGAAAAAGCTGCTGCGCACTGAAATAGACACTGAATGATATTAATTTAATCTGTCAAATGCTAGTAAAGGTCATGTAGCCTACACTCATGAACCTTTTATGCGTAAGCTTTACCTGATTGAATTATGTTTTTATACTTCATGTTTAGTTGCCTTTCTTTTGCCTGTAGGATCCCATGAAAAGTAATATTAGTTCAATAACTTACTGTTCTGCCAGTTTTTACCTTTGATATTATACCAGTGATTAAGAATTAAAGTTATTTATTGACTCTGAGGTATGCGGATGACTTTTTGTCGGTGTTGTTGTCATGGTGAATCATGGTGAGTTGATTGAAATAACTAAATTCTGCCATTCTGAACCCCAAAGAGTTTCCCATCTCAGGGTAAGTTAACTCAGAGCTCAAGTTTCAACTCAAGAGTTGGTTGAACCTTCTTATTGAAAGAGGCCCCTAAAATGTCTGAGTGTGTCAGATAAGAGACATACAAAATGTGCAGAGTGGTGTGTCCCCAGGACCAGGATTGAAATACACTGCTCTAGACAATCAGATGAAAGGAGAATGACTGCAATGAAAGTCTTCTTTACATCTTTGGAGATCAGCTGTTAAAATGAACATCTTCCACTCACACGGACGTAAGAATGATAGGATTGAGTAAACAACTCCAGACTTGTATCTCAGGAGTCTACTGTGAGCATATACAGTATACACACACACACACACACACACACACACACACACACACACACACACACACACACACACACACACACACACACACACACACACACACACACACATTGACTTGTAGGACTTGTTTCATAACCTCTGACTTGCTATGAAACAAACCTTATCATGTTGGAGGTACTCTAGTGTGAAATGAGCTCCGGCACTTGACAGCCTCACATTTGATGCTGGGACACCAAGAGTTCATTTCACAGGACTGACACTTCCACTACAGTATCTCTGCCTGACAGACAACAGAGCCCTACTTTGAGTTGAGCAGTTGCATGTGGTATATTTATGACCATCTTGCACATGTACAGTCATGGCCAAAAGTTTTGGCAGTAAAATAAATTTTGTGTTTTGCAAAGTTTGTTGCTTAAGCTGTTGCGGTGTTCATTCACATTGCTTCTAGATTATTGTGTAGAGTGATCAGATGCATTTTAAATAACGGATAAAAGCTTTATTTTTCATTGAAAATCGATTGTTCATGTCTCGTGCCAACAGTAAAGCATTCTGAGACCATCCATGTGTGGGGTTGCTTTTCAACCAAGGGAGTGGGCTCTCTCATAATTCTGCCCAAAAACACTGACATGAATAAATAATGGTATCAATACGTCCTGCAAGAGCAACTTCTTCCAATGATCCATGAGCAATCTAATGAAGATATCCGTGCATTTTTCAGCATGATGGAGCACCATGTCACAAAGCGAGAGTGATAAAGAAGTGGCTTGAAGATCATTACACTGAAATTTTCATTTCAACTTCCTGGATCTCAATGCCACAGGTCAGTCCTCAAAAGGCGACTGGACAAGCAGAAGTCCACAATTTGTGATCAGCTCTGAGAACTAATAAGGCAAGAATGGACTTTAACTGCTGGAAATGTAGGTTCATGCCAAATCTTAAAAACAATCTTTTAGGCAGCAGTTAGAGCAGTGTGGAGGATCCTATGTTGGTTAATAATGAGATCAAGATCATCAAGATCATTCATGAGCATCATCATTTAATAAGTAGAGACTGGGATGTTTAGAGATAACCATATCGAATAACTCAGACTAGACTTGGAAAACCTTGTCCCAAAATTTGTCAATTAATTGACACTCATGAAACATGTGCATATAGGTCCCCACATATTAAAATTACAGAATGTACAAAAAGGGGTAGGCAGGCATTTCATTTTACGTAACATAGGAGTAGCAAATGTGTCACGATCACACTGGAGTGTCCATGAGCTCCACCAGAGGGCACTCCATCCCTGACTTTTATCATTCACCCAGGACTTCATTTCCCACAATCCTTTGCCCAGGACTCATCACTCTCATTACCAGTTCACAACTGCCTCATATTAGTAAGACTATAAGAATAGCACACACACACGGTCTCTTTTCACTGGTGATTGAATATTGTTTAGCTCTTCCATGTTTCTTAGTTTCTGAGTTAGTTTCCCTGTTTCCTCGCCTTTGTGTTTTGTTCCCTGGACTGTCTCCTTATTTATTATTATTTGCTGCCTGCCCTGACCTTCACCTGAGTTGTGGATTACTCTTTTGTCTTTGCCCTAGATGTATTTGCTGGTGTTTGACCCTGCCTGTTCTGACTATGCTCTTTGGAATAAAGCCTGCACGTGGATCCCAACTTTGTTGTCACGCCTCCCTCCGTTATAATAAGCCTTATGGATAAGTTTGCAGTGTATTAATTGATGGGCAGTATTTTTGGACATTATCGGAACAAAATTATTATTATTATTTTTTTTTTGTAAAATTAATTGCTATAAAGTATATAGAAATGTGTTAAGTTGGTCAGGATGGTCATTGCAACAGCGGACTTGTCATTTTCGGAGGTTTACTAGTTAGTTTATCTTGATTGTTTTTTATTGTTGTTTTATCAATAATAATTTTTGTTATTATTTTTTTTAGTATAAAAAATTAAAAAAGAAAATTAAAAAATAATCAAATATAAATAAATATATATATATATATATATATATATATATATATATATATATATATATATATATATATATATATATACACACACACAGTGTGTGTAGGTATTATTTTTTTGGCTTTGACTGCTCAAACACCTGCCTTTTTTCAAAATTAATCAAAAAATGCATATGAATTATAATTAAAATGAAATTGTGTACAAAACAGTAATGAAACTCTCAAAAGTCAGAAAATTCCTGTTTATTTTTACATATCTGTCAGTCTGAGGTGTGGCCATAATGTGTTGCGTGTGTTTTGTTTGACTGAATGATATTCCACAAACTTAGGCTCTCGAGCCGTATATGGTTCTTTCAGTGAGTGCCTATGGTTCAAAACAAGGAAAAAATAACCTTTTTTCATTAATAATCAAAGCTAGTGTGTTGATTTAATTAAAAATCCATATATTATAGCCAATATTTTAGATTTTTACATAATTCATCAATGCCTGTTGGTCATGTATAATACACCAACCAATCATGATCTGCCACAAGAAGTTCAAAATTAATTGGACAATGTGAAGTGGAGCAGTAATTTTCCGTTCTTATTCATTAATTGGTTGAAAATTGGACAGATGAACTTTGAGGAGCAATCTGGATCTGCGGTTTGTGTCTTTTTATAAATCAAACTGCATAGCTGAGAAAATGGATGCTAACTGACTACAAAGCACTGCACAAAACCTTGCAGCACCAAAAGTATCATTAATGGTAAGTAGTGTTCAATTAACTTGTATTCAACAGTAATTCAATAGTAAATATCGATATACCTTCTACTATTTCATGAAACTCTTGAAACTGTTAATAAAGCCCAAGTGCCACCTACAGGGCAAAACTTTTGATTGGTAGTGTATATATATCCCCCATTTTACATTTGAGCCCCTGCCCCTGAGGAACTTTCTGCACGTCCCTTGGTAGACTCAACTTGTGCATTTGAAAATATGTATTTATGCATGTCCCTGATTATACATATTTTTATATTTTCCTCAATATAAGTTGCAGTGCGTGCATGTCACTCACGTGGTGAAGGCAGGGTTAACCTTTGCCCCCAGGTAGTAGGAGTAGAGGATGAACATGCCAATCATGAACGCGAGGAAGACCATGATGAAGAGGACCATGAACTTGAAGATGTCCTTCACTGTTCGTCCCAGTGAGATCTGCAGCGGGCCGAAGCTCTCGTTGGCCGGCAGGATGTAGGCGATGCGAGAGAAGCTCAGAACCACAGCGATGGCGTACAGACCCTCCGAGATCAGCTGAGGATCCGATGGAAGCCACTTATCTCTCGCTAAAAGAAAAGGAAATTACACATGTAGAAAGGAAGTATTAGGTAGCTAGCTGCCTCTGAATGACTTTATATTAGCTAAACTAGCGTTTATCCGCAGATGTCCAGTGTTATTTTAGTATCACTGATGTACCATTATCATTTTTGATAATATTTTGAATTAGATTTTATTTTTATAATTTCTGTTTTTACTGTAATTTTATTTACATTTTTAGTACTATTGTTGGGGTTTGTGTGTGTAGGTGTTTTTTTTTATAAATTTATTTATTTTTTTTAAGTAGGGGAGCACAGAGCATAAGGTAACGCGGGGTTAGTTGTAACACCCGTGGTTTGAATATTTCCACACATGCTAGCATAACAAAGTTCACAGTATTTATTAGTTACCATATCAACATTATATAGAAAAAAATGTGTGCCAAAATTCAAAAATATTTTGAAGATATAGATGAACATTTATTTTACCATAGTAAAATTAAAATTCTTGTTTAAGTAAATTTTTCATCTCAGTTTTTTTTTATTCATTTAAAATAAAACAAATCTGCTATTATTCTAATCTCCAATCTGTTATTTATCAGTTCAGATCGTTTTTTAATGCTTTAGCAGAAGACACTAACCAGTTTTAAATACCATTTGTGCAGATGGGGCACGTTGTAACACTGCGTTACAATGTGCTATTCTATGACATTAGCAATGTAATTTACATTATTTACTTAACAACGAGAAACAGGTGAATAAAGACTGACAGTCAATGTTTAATATTTTGAAATGATTATTTCAAGACATGTAAAGCATTATTGCTCTTTTATCTGGGTCGTCCCAAGCATTGGTTGCAATGTGTTCATTGTCAAACTCTAAAATCAGATTATTTTTAATTCTTAAAAAACGCAATTATTTTATTTGAAAAAAATAATAATAATAATAATAATTTGTTTTATTAACAAAATATTTTAGTTTGTCATTTATATTTTTTTCATTCGATCAGATAACATTTTAAGCTGTCTTATGGTCATGTTACAACGTGCCCCTCAGATGTTACAATGTACCCCACCTACGGGGCATGTTGTCACATTTCACTTCCATTTTTTGATGATAAATAAAGAAAAACATATACACTATAATTATGAAACAAAGCAACATATTTATACTACACAAGTGTAAAATTACTGTGAATAAAAAATATATATATTCTGAACCCCATGTGGTTGTACACAAACTGAGAAATCAAAAAGTGTTACTTTGTGCCCCGCTCTCCCCTATGTCTACATAGTTTTTTATAAATGTCTTTTATGTCTATTTATTAGTTTTATTAGTTTTAGTTTATTTTGGTTTAGTTATTTTACTGCATCACATTTAACTAAATTTAAATTTAAATTCTACCTAAGTTTTTAAATATTTGATTTCAGTTACCATTTGTTTTGTTTCAAGTGACAAAAATATTAAAAATTACTATGGTGTGCACACCAATCGGCAAATCCTTACATGTAATAAAAATCATTACATTTAACCATGTTTTAAATCATAAAATCATAAAACTACCAAAATTCATGTAAAATTTATATATATTCTGTTTATTTATTTATTGTTCAAAAGAAAAAAAATATATTTTAAAATCATGTCCTCTCAGATTCTCTTTGAAACAGAGCAGTGCTCAGATTCTCTCTCACCGTATGTGAAATATTTGATGTCCGGCGGCAGCGTGACCAGTGAGAGGTCTGGAGCATGGATCTTCTCATCCACATACTTCTGGGCTTTCATGGCCTGCAGGAAGGCGAAAAAACGGGCGGTGAATGCTGCAATGAAGATGGACAGCATCCCGAAATCCAGCACATTCCAGAGCTGCATGACATATTCCCTCGGACCCTCCGTCCAGAGCTCCTTACACTCCGACCACATCATTCCTGCAGAAAACAGAGGCGTTCTGATGGTCAACACAGCAGGAGCTTATACCAGTATTGTATGTATTGTGGTTGAAAACAGAAATAAGCTTATTTCTTATTTTTAAGAAATAATTCTACATAGGCATATTGATTAAATGAACTTTGCAATTTCAGTATGTAAATGTATAATTTATTTACTAAATACCTATACAATGTTACCTAAAAATGTTACAAATTCTATTCTATAGATAAAAAACTGAACTGTGTTTTCATATGAGATATATATAAGGACAAAAGAGCGAGACCCAGAGAATAAAATAAAAAAGGGAGCCTGAGGAGAACACAGTCTGATAGGAAAATTATGATGGGCCTCAGCGAATGCTGTTAAAATGGTGAGCTACATTTGAATTATATTTTTAATTTTAAGTTAGAAAGATGCCAAAGGAAATCCAAGTAATAAAAAAAATACTTGACTCAATTCAATCTCACACTGAAAGCATGCTGGGATGGAAAGGAAATTTTCATCTCCAAAACTACCAATAAAAGACTAAATGCTAAAGACTAAAAGCAGAAGCCATACGAATCAATGAGAACAGTAACAGGAGGTTGTGTTGAAGGGAGAAGGTCAGGGGTTCAGGTTCGGAAGAGTCATGCTGAGCACTCAACCATCACGACAATATACTGAACCTTCCCACACACAATCCCCCAATGTTACACTTGTATAAGCACTGTAATCACTTTCTGGATACACATTCTGAACATACAGTTTGAATTAACTTTCTGAACACACTGTATGAACAAACAATCTAAAAACACACTTTTAACAAACATTATGAAAACACGGTCAATGAATGCTCAAAAACATTCTATAAACAATTTTTTTGAACACATGATTGCACACTTGAAATAAACATTCCAAACACCCTATGAATGAACATTTTGGATGCACTGTGAACAAACATTCTAAAAACGCACTATGAATGAACATTCTGAAAACACAGTATGAGCAAACATGCTGAATGTACACACCCTTTATTATGTTACACATCACCTCATCAATTATAAACAGTGTTTAAATGAATAGACTTGTAAAAAAATTAAATAAATACAGGTTTTAAAAAAATGTGTACATCAAAAAATGTTTCTTAAGCTAAAAAAAAAAATATCCATAAGCTTAGTGGAAATCAAATGCAAAAAATAGTAATTATAAGCTTAGCGCACACCACATGACTCA
Organism: Cyprinus carpio; assembly: GCF_018340385.1. NCBI lineage: Eukaryota > Metazoa > Chordata > Actinopteri > Cypriniformes > Cyprinidae > Cyprinus > Cyprinus carpio. The sequence continues at coordinate 11,237,631 of NC_056585.1, read as the reverse complement.
AAGCTTAAAAAGTCACACTACTAATGGACTTCACGCATGGTCACTTCCAGAGTCAGAGCAGGTTTGATCGGTTAACACAAGCACAGTTAGGATGGCTTTTACACTGTGATATTTCAAAGGTTTTGTCACTGACTGAAAACCCATCAATCTGTCACTATCCAGATGGAAGCCAAGAAACACTTTTGGATTTTTGCACCATGCAAGCAAACACACAAAAAAGTCACATGGTGTCATGAATTATTAAGAGACATTGCAGCAATAGCACATCATATTTGGTGATGCTGACTCAATGTTCAATTCAATTTCAATCCTAGAAGATGAAAATAATACAAAAAACAAAAACAAAATAAAAACTATTAATCACCTCTTAAAATGAAAAATAACAGATGTAAACATCATATGGCATGCAACATGTATCATCATCATCTAATGCGTTTCCCCAGCATCTTGCCCTGGTTGAAACAGCGAAACATTTTCTTACACCAAATGTAATGAGGTGCACGCAGCGAGGGTGAAATCTCTGAACCACAAAAAGAATGGGAAAATGCTCTAAACCTAATAAAATCTGCGGTTCACCCTCTCAGTGATGCATTGCCTGCAAAAAGCCTTTCATTACTAGAGCATTTCTCAATGCGACGGTGATGAATGAACATGCCTTATTTTATTTTAAATGAATCAAGAAGAATATGCTGAACGGTGATTGTTTGCTTGTTTTGTGTGTTTTTTTTTTTCTTTTTTTTTCAAGTGAGTGCCTTGAAACGTCCTCAGAGATAAGCTACAAACTAGTTCAGATATCACTGTTTCCAAAAACAACTAACTAACTAAATAAACAAAGCATCACAAGTGCTTTCAACATTGATAATAAGATAATTTCTTGAGCAGCAAATCAGAATATTAGAATGATTTCTGAAAGAATCATGTGACACTGAAGACTGGAGTAATGATGCTGAAAATACAGCTTTGCATCACAGAAATAAATTACATTTTAAATTATATCCAAATAGAGAACAGTTACTTTAAATTGTAATATACTGCACAATTTTAGTAAACAGTTTTTTTTTGTACATTACACTGTGACAAAAATTAGTGGTATATACTGTATAGTAACGTTTAGCACACTACTGGCTGGGAACAGCATTTTGTTAATGGAAAAACTACTGTAATGCTACTGAAAACTGTTACAAACATCACTACTTTCAGAAAGTTACAACCCAGCACTGAAAAAATGGAAATTAATGTTTAAGAAATGAGTTTTTAAGAAAACACTTTCCAGTCAGTGCAGAGAACATTGGCTCTAATCCACTCAAACTCTCTATCGGTCTCATCAGGTCGAAACAATTGACAGGTTCATTGATCATTCTGCTTTGGTCCTGACGTGAGGAACTCTATTTCTGACAGTGCAGGGAAGAAACATTTTTAGTCTCTTGAATAAATGTCCCGCACTACTAACTCTGGCAATTTTATACATGAAAGAACAACCACAAATGAGATCTCTTCAATCTCTCAGTTTCTTCTCCTTGACAGTAATGAGATTACATTTTCATCAAATATCTATAGCAAATCTCTTTTGGTCTAAATGCTAGTTGTACAAAGGGATCATGTAGTACTGAGATCATATGAATTAAATAATACTGATTACAAATGTTAGTGCATTACCTGCTACCCAGATCATGATTAGTATTTCTGTCCAGGTGAATTGTGTGGTCTTGACTCTGAAGATCTGGAGCGGGTAGTCAGTGACGGTGACGTTGGGAAGGGTGGTGATGCCTTCAAACCGATCGGATGCATTGAACACCAGCAGACACAGGAAGATGATAAAGGAGGCCGCATGAGCAACAAACTTCATAAAAGGACTGCGTAGTATTTTACCAAGCAAAAAAAAAGAAAAAAAAAACATGGAAAGGGTCAAATATGTTGAATAACAAATATGTTGAATAACAAGCACAGACTCATTAGGGTTAGGGTTAATATGAAATATGTCTTTATATATGTCTTTATATTGCCTTGGCAAATATAGCTGAATATAAAGTATATATATATATATATATATATATATATATATATATATATTTTTTTTTTTTTTTTTTCTTTCTTCAGTTAATGTTCATTTTACTTCAAGTAACAAAAAATGTGAAAAATTTTACTGGACAGAAAAAAAGACTTTTTGTAATTTATAAATTGCAAATGTGTCACCGAATTACCAGGGTTATTATAGCTAACTAAAAACTAAAACCATTAAAAAAAAAAAAAAAGTCAAGGAAATAGTTCTCTTTTTCATTTGTAGTTTAACCTGATGTACTAAATAACTAACTTAAACTTATTAACTTCTGTTTTTCCAGTTAATGTTTATTTTATTTCAAGTGCCAAAATTTGTTTGTTAAACAGTTTTATTTTCAGTTAACTATAATGACCATCACAGCAACAAAAGTGACTTCACAAGGTTCACATATCTAAAGAAAATATTCCTAAAATAAACTATATTAATAAAAAAAAACAGGTGTGTCTAAACCGGTACTGTAGGACCCATGCATATTTTTTGATCATTTTTACTGCACCTACTGCACGGGGCAAACCAATACCCCACAGCTAGCAGAGGGAGTCCCAGCGCCACCACCAAAACCACCAGACACTTGACTGCTGTGGTTTGCTCCCGAAGACCAGACAGATTCTCATACCAGATCTTCAGCAACTGCTGCTGACAGTTTGGATGAGCCACAAACTGAAGAAACAGAGACAGATTCATGGTTTAATTCATTTGAGATCAGTGAGTATTTTGTTAGCACTTTACTTGAAGCCTGTATATATAATGAATATTTATTAATAATGTACATTGTAAGGTATTATATATTTATAATTAGAACTAAAGTTAAAATGCATTATACTATTTGTAGATTCCTTGTTACATCTGAAATTGGTTGTTTGTGTTTTGAGAAATTATACTTTTGTGGCAATGAATAGATAAGCATTATAATGTACTATCTGTGTTTACAATTATTCATGAGCTCAAACAATGCATTATAAGGTGCATTACAAGGCATGAGCAATGCATATAAAAAAATACACTTAAAATTAATTATTATATAAAAAGACTTCAAATAAAGGCTGTATTCATTATAATTCCATTCAGCAACGCCACATTAAATTGATCAAGTGACAATAAAGCCATATGATAAATATAATGTTACAAAAAAATATCCATTTTGAATAAATGCTTTTCTTTTGAATTGTCTTTTCACAAATGTATCCTGAAAAAAAATAAAAAAATAAAATAAAACATATAATAGTTTTCAACATTGATAATAATCAGAAATGTTTCTTGTGCAGCAAATCAGCATATTAAAATTATTTCTGAAGAATCATATGACACTGAAGACTGGAGTAATGATGCTGAAAATTAAGCTTTGCATCAGTGGAAAAAAATATATTTAAAAAATATCCAAATTGAAATCATTAATTTTTAATTGTAATAATATTATTTTTGATCAAATAAATGCAGCCTTGGTGAGCATAAGGGATTTTTCTCCTCTACACTCTCAGAAAAAAAAAAAAAAAACATACAAAACAAAAAAAAAAAAAGCTGTTACTGTGGCAGTACTTTTTCAAAAGTGGGCATTATGTACCTTTAAGGTAACAATTGTGGACCCTTTAAGTACGGTGTACCTTTTGAAATTGTTCAAACTACTTGAAAATCGCTGTTTAACACTTCAAATAATGTCTGGTATGTCCATAAACACAGGAATATGGCCTTGTTTAATAATATAACTTTGGGTGCGACAATGGCATCTTGCTAAGTTTGTTCAAGACGTCACCATGGCAACAAACCATGAGACATCCCAGCGCACATGTAACTATATATATATATATATATATATATATATAGGGTGCGATTTGTAGGGGGTGGGGGGATTTTCTCCCTTCTGGTCTATGCATCCCTGCCTCTACTGCATTTTTTATTAAAAATATTCTCCTGGTGATGCTACTCCATCAACCACAAACAGAGCAGATAAAATACCAAAAATAAGCTATTTCTTAGAACGTCAGCAAGTAAAATACTGCAACATGACAATACAAACAACAATAAAATCAGAAGTACAACTGTCAGCGCTCCCGCTTTCGTGATCCTGGTTCTCGTGCCTCAATCCATACAGGGCTTTTCAGAAAGTCAGCGTGCGAGTGACAGTATGAGACGAATACACAATGTTTTTGCTCAAAACTCACTCTACTGTGACCTAATGCAAATATTGCATATAATAAACTGACACCAAAGTGTATTAAGAAACAGAACGCAGAAGGGGGGTGGGGGAAGAAATTTCAAAACATCCCCCCTCTGGTTTGTTCACAAATATATATAAATAGTTAAATTCACTTATGATATGTCCTACTTTCTCCAAAAAAACCTTACAACAGTAACATTATTTGAAATAAAAATAATAAAAACTCTCCCCCATATTGTATTTCAACTAGTTGCCAAGGAATAATTTCTCACTAATTTCTCTAATTAGTTTAACTTGATGTACTTCAACTAATAAAAACTACAGACATTTAAAAAAAAAAAGAAAAACCTTACAAAAAAAGACATAAGAAACATTTTTACCTGTAAGAGGGTTAATAAGAAGTTTTTCAACCAAAGTTCACGAAAACCCTCTCCTTTCAATGCCAGTGTCAGAGAATCCAACACGTCTTTTTGTGGGCCACGTACACACAAATGCCACCTTCTGCGTGCCTGCCGTTCTCTATTAAGGTAGTAGGTTAATTAATTTGAGTCCTGAGAGAATAACAGGTGTTAATTTCACGGCTCTCCTATAAACCCCTAACTGCCATAAATTATGAGGCTCAGAAAAATTTACTTGAAAATACATCCACATAATTATATGAAAGAATGTGAACTCAGGATGAGAGAACAGCTATGAATAACAGACCACAATTATAGAGAGAGCGAGAGAGAGAGAGAGAGAGAGAGAGAGAAAGAGAGAGAAGTCCCTGCCGCTGTGGGATCTCTATAGAGAAAAAAAAATTAAATACGCTGATAAACTAGCTATTATTCACATCACAATAAAAGCCACAAATAGCGTTTGTAATAATTGTTTGTAATGAAGTGTCTGTCACTTAGTTGTTTTACTGTGAGCCCACCGCTGATGGAGAGCCGGAGCCCACCGTGACCAACGAGTCATCGCCAAATGGAGCAACACAGCTAAGGATCGCCATGGAGCCAGAGCTGTTGATGACATCAGTCAAGGTGTGTGAGCCGGCAACTACGCCCGCCACGATGGAAAATTCAGTGGCCAGTGAGAATGTGGAGAGGGGCTCCGCCCACTGCAACATGGCTGAGGGTGAGCTATCTATGGCCCTCAGTATAGGGACAGCGGAGGAGGATCTGATAGACTGGGAGGCTGACCTGCTCCCTCTCCTCCCTTCTTCCTCTGAGCCCTTTGTCACCCTTGTTGCCACGTCCAGCCCAGAGTGGGCTCCCGTTCCTGAGTTCAGCCCTGAAAACCGGGAAAGCTCACAAATGCTCGTCCTTCCACCTGCTCCTGCCTCCTCCTCTCCTGTCATCAGGCAGCCCCTCTGCTCGCCCTCAGCCCACTATCAGCACGGTGAGAGCTCCGAGGGACTGCCATCCTCCAGCATTGCCATGGCTGGAGTATCCCTTGACTCCGCCTCCAGCCCATTGACCCGTCGTCTACACTATTGCTCCTAGCTCCCTCCTCTCCATTGTGTCCTGCAGTCCACTAGCTCCATTGGGCTCCCTCGTCCCTCCGGCCACAGCTGTGCCCTCCTGCTTGGCTCCTCCTGCCCCAAGCCCCTCCTGTCTCCTCCCTGGCTCCTCCATCCTTCATCACCGCCCTAGACTCTGTCTGCACACCCTCCCTCCCCCCCCCAGTGGAATTGTAACGGAACGTGCATTCTGGGAGTGAGGGAGTAATGTCACACCCTTGGACTGTTTTATGTGTGTTTTCCTCCCCTTCCCGGAAGCGAATAGTGATAGTTGTCATGGAAACAGCCCCTTAGACTCTGCAAGCTAGGCTAGGGGGAGAGGACCAAGGTTCAAAAGTCATGGTTCGCTACTGCTTTATTAATATTTAATGTACATTCTTATAATGTTGACAGAAAATACTCTAAGATCAACATTCTTGGAACGTCCTTTTATTTGCACTCAAGAAACGTTTTTGTAAACTTTAAATAATGTTGTAATCACAAGAAGAAAAGTGGACATGTCAATGTTTTAGAAACATTTTTGAAGACATAAAAAAAATACTGTAATATATATGCACGAATAATCTTAGACAGTAGTTAGTTTATGAGGTTGTGCAGTTGAAAATTTTCTTCTGTCTAAATAAGGAGAGAAATTAAGTGACTGGACAAAAGTGATGTGCACCGCATGAGAGAAATGTTGAGAGAGAGAGAAGCTGTTCCTCATGACGTAAAGGGCTTCTCTGGGACATTTTGAGTCATGATTGCATTGTGAGTTAGTTAGCATTACCAGGCTGTTGAGAAAGCTCATGCGTGTAACCTGAGAGGGAAGACACCTCAGGAACCTTTTTAAGGGGTCCGTCACCTCTGTTTGGATTCACACCAAGTAACATTTACTCATCAGCAGAAAAAACCAAAACTCCAGCAGCTGCTCTCGACAAAACCAATGAATCTCATGCATAGCAGGAGACAGTGAATGATCTCAGACCATCTACCAAAATCAAAACCATGCTACACGACCTTGCTGTGACCTTATTCAGGAAACAGCAGCAGTAGCAGTTAAAACACATGAGCTGATACAATGTTTAAAGTAATAAGAGTGATTATATAAAATATAACATGAAATATAAATTCAATATTGATTATTTTATTTTTTTATGTAAATTTAATAATAGCAGTTAAAAATTATTAAAACACAACAAATATGTATTATTTTAATAAATTATTATTTATGTAATGTTTGAATATTACCTCTATATCTACATTTGTATATTATGTAATAATATTTTGTAATATTTTTAAATAAAAACATTTTATAAACAATAAATTAGATTTATATATACTGTATATATACTAAATATGCATTATATTATTTTAATCAGTTATTATTTCTATAATGTGTGAATTTTACAGCTAATATTTCTATATTTGAATATTATATATAATAATATTTTTAAATATTCTTCAGTTTACATATGGTTGCTAGGGTGTTTTGGTTGGTTGTTATAGTCATTTGGGTGGTTGCTAGGGTGTCATGTTTGGTTGCTAGATGGCTGCTTCTAAATAAAAATCACAAGCCTCTCCTTATTTTAATAAAAAAAAGTAATAATACAAATAATTTTTTTTTACATATTATTAAATGTATTACTACCATTAAAATATTATTTAATTTATTATATAATATTTGAATATTATATCTAAATTATCTCTATTCAAATATTTGTATAATACTATTTAAAATGATTATATATGTTTAGCTTTCATATTTTATTAATTTAATATGGTTATTAGAGTGTTTTTGATGGTTGCTATGGGTGTTTAAGTGGTTGCTAAGGTGTTCTGTTGGTCTCTAGTTATGACTCATCCCTCCTTTAAGCTCTGCTAAGGCTTTAATATCCATTCACCTATGAGATTTATTATTCCTTTTTGCTTTCATAAATCTTCTTTCCTTGTGTGTGTCATGGTAGCTGTGGCGGGGCGGAGAGAGTCCAAACTTCAGCACTTCTGCAGCACAGTCTCAGACATTTAGACTTTAGCAAGCATCAGCTTTCTCTACAAGAGAGTGAAAGACGTGTTTGATGCTGATAGTTGTGTTGTAATGAGCCGGTTTGTTCCTGCAGGCCACACTCATTTACACGCAGAGGATCAGATGGTTCTCGCTGTAGCTCTAGGGCAGCTCTTTACTAATGACAGGAGAGAAAGGGTTGCCGCGGGCCGCAGATCCTGCACTCATGATGATCGTGGAGAAGACAGGCACAGTTTAGTGAATTACATTAATGTCTGTGATGCTTCTCTGGGGATTTCAACTATTTAGGCTCAGTTAGACAGAGTGCCAGCATTTAGTGTGATGCTGTCTGATTGGATGCAAGACAATACGTGCTAGAACAAATTATTGTGATGTTAAATAATAAGATGACATTTTATCCTAATATAACACTCAGAATGTTGTGTCCTAACATTTATGTAACTTTATATTTTTCATTATATTTGACCCTCAATATATATACAGTATATAAAAAAACTGTTTCAAATGCATTTGAAGCTAATAAAATGCATGATTTCTTTTTAGGCTTTTGCAAACAAATATAATAAATATTGAAATATTTATCTTTTTGGTTCACACCATCGTTTTAATAACCAAGCACGCCAGAAAGAAAAAAAAAAAACTGAATGAGAATAAAAGGAGCAAAATGTGAAATGTGCAAGAATGCTCATAGTTATTGCACATAATTTATGTAAAAACTGCAACAGGCCTACTGTGGTTTGCTTTTCAAGAATGTAATGACTGCAATACGCTTGAACCAAACAAATATTTCTTGTGACAATACAACCAGCCAGCAGAGCCATTCACAACACTGAAAATAAACATTGCCCACCGCATGACTTTTAATCTAACAGGCTGCACTTCTCAGGCATGGAAAAGCACACAGTGACTGTTGAATTAATCCTCATAATGTGGACGGTTGACTCTAAACTCATTTCCTAACACAACCCAGAGCCTCACACTCCACGTCCTCCTGGGAGCGTTTAGGGCTCTTGAAATCTCATCTTTAAATTACACTTTATGTCAGGGTGGCTGCGTGACGCTCGAGCTGTTAGCCTGATTAACGCTTCGTCGGACTGCATCCCTGACAGTGTGTTTGTGTGTTTGAGAGAAGTGGACGATGTGTGTGTCTGGTGATTAAACTATACTAAGTTGCCATAAAGGATTATTCACACTTTCACAATAAAATACATGTGATTAATTGCGGTCCTCTTTATCTGCTTCTCTCTGTTTCTTGTCATTCCATTCTCAGTGAAAATCCAAGGCATCCTTCACCCAAATATCTGTCAACGTAAATCTAACCAGCTTTAACAAACGCCAATCCTCTGCAATCCTAAATAATGTTTTAGCAGTTAAGCTTTTCATAAACTCTAATCACAAGGTCATTTTATAACTACAGCTCCAGCTATAACTCCAGCGATGCATACTGTGGTCAGCTGTGTTGTTAGTATGAAAGCATGAGATTCATCCATTTATACGTCAGGATACATTTTTTTTCAGGATTTTTTGATGAATAGAAAGTTTAAAAGAACACATTTATTTGAAATAGTATATATTCAGCATTTATTTTAACAATGTCTTTACTGTTGCTTTTGATCAATCTAATGGCTGAATAAAAGTATTGAAGGGATAGTTCACCCAAAAATGAAAATTAACCCATGATTTGCATCAAGCCATCCTAGGTCTATATGACTTTCTTCTTTCAGACAAATAGAGTTATATTCAAAAATGTCCTGTCTTTTCCAAGCTTTATAATGGCAGTGGATGTGGGTTATTTTTCATATTTTCATACATTTCATATCCATATTTTAAAATGTATAAACCGTAATAGCCAGCTTCCACTAACTGTCATATTCGTGTTCACTAGAGAGTGGCGTTGTGAGCTCCGGTGGGAAGTGTCTAATGTGGAAGCACAGAGGAGAGCCAAACTAAACACCGTTCACAACTTAGAGGTACAAAATAAGGATTTTTAAAGAAAAATGTTGGAATATTTCAATATAAGCCAAGATGAGACTGGTTTTCCTTTGCTAAACAAAGGAAACTTTGCTTCCTTTGCTCCTGTAAACAAAACTTGGTTCTCGAGAGATGTGGTTCTACACCTATTATTAATTATTAACCTATTATTATCAATCATATTATGGCTTATTTTAACATTACAAACAATTTTCTTATACAAATGCATCAATTCGCGCCAGAAGTCCTTTTTTAACCTCCTGGAGACAATTTTTTATGATGGATGGATGCTGTTTATTGGACTTCTATTGGACTACTGAATATTACCACCCATTCACTGCCATTATAAAGCTTGGAAGAGCCAGGATATTTTTTAATATAACTCCGACTGTATTCATCTGAAAGAAGAAAGTCATATACACCTAGAATGGCTTGAGGGTGAGTAAATCATTGTGTAATTTTTTTTTTTTTCAGTCATTATAAAATCTAATAATATTTTACAGTATTACTGTATTTTTAATCAAATAAATGCCTTGGTGAGGCTTCTTTCAAAAACATAAAAATAAATTAATTATCCCAAAGTTTTGACAAGTAGTGTAAATACAACAAATTAATAATCATAATTTTCTTGTTTTTCTGTATAAAAACAAAACAAAACTAAAAAAACTAAAATAAAACATCTAAACATCCTTAAAAGTGCAGTGTAATCCCTGCACTGGCATCATTAGATGGACACTTGCCTTCTTAACCTCGTATTTAATGGCCAGTTTGACTCGACTGAGCAGGGAGCGATGATGCCGGCCTTCCTCGAGCTCGGTGGATATATCTCCATTCAAGATGGCCTCCACCTCCTCCGTGTCCCTGCACAGATCCAAAACGCCAACCACAAAGTCTTTACACTGCATAGACAGCTTCCTGTAGTCATTCTGTAGAGAAGGAGAGAAAGAGCAGAGAAGGTTTGTTTGAACATTGCAAAACAGGAGCTCACGGTCTACAGGGGCCTTTCAGGTGAAGATTATGTCAGGCTTGAACAACCACTGCAACGTCTGACTCAAGGGCATCAGCAGGAGATGGAGTATTTGCCAGAATCCATCAGACTCCAAACACAACACCACCCAGCCCTAATAGTTATCTTGGAAAGAAAATGAATGAATGACATTTTCTGATCTAGTTTATTCAGAAAATTCTGCAGAGATCTGCCAGTTTTTCAAAGTGAGTTTATTATTGTAATGACTGTGATATTTACAGAACCACTGCAATTATCTTTGGTTGTTCTGTTTCTAGAAAACGTATTTGTCCTTGAATAGGAAATTAGTCTTTCAGGTCACTAAAATGCTCTCCTGTTTGATATCAAAACATTATTGTCATTACAGAACAAACATTTTTAGCTGCTGTTTCATTAGATAACAGAAAATAAAGTATCTGGATCTGCAGGTGTCAAATGCTGCAGGATCTTTTCTCTTCATTAACGGCAAATTTTCTTCATCATGTTTGAAGTGTCAGTATGTTCAGCTGGTGTTTTGATGATTTTCAGTGGATGTATGTTCACACATATTACACATATGTCCAATGAGAGGAATCACTGGTGTAGAGAATTACATTAATCATCAAAATGATCCACTAACCAAAAACAAACACTTAATGTTATCACTTGAAGGAATTAGTAATCCACACAACTTCAATCCATCAATTAATCTTGTGAAGCGAAAAAGTTGCGTGTTTGTATGTAACAAATCCATGATCAACCGAGTCCTCTATCCATAACATTACTTTCTTGAGTGGAAAAAGTTGCCTTGTCCGAATCAGAAAGAGAAATATGCACAGATGAAGCACAGTTCACAAGCCAAAACCAAAACATTTCTGAACAAATATGTTGGTGGATTTTGATATGAGAGGACAGCAGGAGATGGACTTTTCTAGGGAGCGTTATTATGGATTCGTATTTTGGCCAGAATTAACAGTTTGAAGTAAAAATGCCTTAATAATGGATTTGTTTCTTACAAACATGCAGCTTTTCGCTTCCAAAGACATTAATTAATGGACTGGAGTGGTGTGGATTACTTGTGGATTATTGTGATGTTTTTATCAGCTGTTTTGGACTCTCATTCTGACGGCACCCATTCACTTCAGAGGATCCATTGGTGAGCAAGTGATGTAATGCTACATTTCTTCGATGAAGAAACAAAACGAATCCACATATTGGTTGACCTGAGGGTGAGTACATTTTTCAGTAACAGCATGCCAACAGTTTTTACAAACAAATAATGAAAAACAAGAAGTGATGGAACTATTTCCAAAAGCAACGAACTGTGTTTTCCAGAACTCTACAGGTAGAAGAAGATCCTGGTTATTGATTGACTTGACATGACTAGCTGTTTCGTGAGAGCTGAGTTGTTTATGTGAATTATCCTGGGTGATTCTTTGACTCATTCTTGACTTCTTCATGACTGAATTATTTAACCGTAGCACCATAAATCCTTTACCATGAGGACAAGTCAATACCTCACTTGTTAACCTCAGATACACTCAACTCATGATGCCAAATGGTTCTTTGCTTAATTTAAAAACATCATTGACATTATTGAATAAGCATAATCAAACAGAGTGTGGTCCTCCACAGGGTTCACTTGATAGACATCAGATAGACGTCATATCGGTGTGATCTCCCAGCATGCATTGCTGCTGAGGTTCTGTTTAAAACATTACATGCTGTGTGCTTTATTGTTCTCTGTGGGAGAATATTATACCTTCTCACACCACCAGGATGACAACAAACCTCTTGTCAGCATGAGAAAAGCAATTTTACTGAGCATATGTTATATGAGAATCAGACACCAGGCGTTATGGGGAAGTCCAAGTTTGACTCCTAACCCTAAGGTTGTGGGTTCGAGTCTCGGGCCGGCAAAACCACGACAGAGCACGAGTTCTGAGTATGGGTCACCATACTTGGCTGTATGTCACGTCACTTTCACTTTTTTTATGATGACTATCATAACAAGTATGATGGTGCATGTGATGATGTGACATTTATTTGCTCAGTAAGACAAAATGTAAAAATATACACCAAGAACTAAGTAATATTTAGGTGAATCTCACAGAAACATGTCCAGGTCATATTTCACTCCAAAATCAAAAGAAAAAATACATAAAATCTTATATTTAAAACATTATAATTAACTACTGTATATAACTAAATAAAATTGTATAACATATTTTCATAAAGAAAATGGAGTCTGATTTTAGGGCCATTAACATTTCTTTCTCTCTCTTGCATTTTTGCATTATTTTCATACTGCAGAAAATCGAGGCTCTCATCCCAAAAAAGAAAAAAAGAAAAGAAAAGAAAAGAAAAAAATCTGTCATAGAGAAAATGGAATTTAATTTATTATTATTTTCATGCAGCAACAAATTGTGTATATGTATACACTCAAAATATTAAATTTAAAATAACCAAATATATATAAAAATATAAAAAATATTTTCATGAAAGAAATGGAGTCTATTTTTAGAACCACTAAAATTTTTCTAATTGTTTTCAGGAAAATAACGAATTTTTTTGCACTGTAATGCATCCAAATGTTTTCTTTTCATCACATTCTCACATATTAAAATCAGCGTAAAGTTATCCCACTTTTATGCTGATTTAAATAAAATTACAGATACTAACATGATGTATTAATATATATATATATATTATATATATATATATATATATATATTACAACAACAGAGATTTGCATTACAGTAAGGAGGTGTGTTTAAAAAATCTTATGGTGCTACAAAATTTCTTAATTTTCTTAATGCAAAATATATTATTTAATGTGTAAGAGTTTTGTGAGATTCATACATTTATGCATTATTATAACTTTTTTTTCTTTGTGCATCAGTGAACTTTGAAAGCATAAATGAGTTCTGCAGCTTAATAAAATACAACAAATGATTCATTCTTAAATAAAAGCTCTTGAACAGAGCTGAAGAGAGAGCTCAGTTTATCTGAAGTGAATCTCTGGCTCTGCACTATATTGAACATGTCTCACGCTTCTGCTGCAGCAAGAACTTATAGCAATTCAGCGATTCGATTGTCCAGACAAGCAGACAGGCCAGCCTTGACATAAAAGCTGAATCAGCAAGCATGACAATCAGTTACTGTTAGTCTGAGTTATTGAAAATGATGTAGTCAAACATATTTACCAGAAAGAAGCCATTGTGCTGCGATGTCTCTTTATTACGGTTCTTTTTATCCTGTTGACGGCAGCAGCACACACAAACAGACACACAACAGAAGTTTAAAATGCAGTTAAAATGGAGATAAATGTTAAGATAAGTGATGCAAACATAGGATGAACTCTGATTCCGTGCGAGTCTGGGATGGAGAAGGAAATTTAAAGACAACAACAAAAATGCAATAAAATGCGGCTTGCAACTGGTCACATTCACACTCCAGGTACATTTCGAATAAGACAAACTAAAATGACTCAGTTCAGAAAGGGCTTTGAATGATTTACTTATTGAATCTGATTCAAATCAAAAATATTTTGTGAATATTTTTGACTGATTCATCAAAACCAACTCATAAGAGTTATTTTTTCACAAATCAGATATCACGGTCCATGCTGTGTCACTTTAAAGATGTGATTAATGCAACCAGATTAAATGATAAATTACACAAAATGTTTATTTATCACAGTGTGACTCCTGTATTATTTTTTTTTTATGCAGTGCAATAATTAAGATTAATTCGCTCTTATATTTAAAATTTGCTCCCTAAACTTTGCAGTGCATACATGGCCAGTAAAAACCATTATGCAAAATATTTAAGGGAAAATAAGTCTGCTGTAGAGTCAAAACATTTACAAATAAATTTAAAGAAAAAGTGTTTAAAGAAAAAACATATGGTGCAAACTTAAAAATACAATACAATTTAAGAATCCCAGTCTCACAAGTGAGTTAAGTTTTTTTTTCATTTTGTAAACCTTTTTGAGTGATTCATCAAAACCAAGTCGTTTTTTTTTTTTCTGTGAATCAGACATTACATTTCACGCTGTGTTTGTTGCTTCATCACTTTAAAGATTTGATTAACTAATGCAATCTGAGAAAAATAAATGACTGCGTTTTTTCACTGTTTTTTCTCGACTGTATTTTACATTGTTGCATCAGGTGTGAATCAGAACTCCTGTATTATTTTTATACGCAGTGCAGTGCAGTTAAATAATTTATTTGATTAATTCACTCTTATATATATATATATATATATATATATATATATATAATATATATATATATATATATAAGTAGTTAAGATTCTAAAAACTTTGTATATGTGACTAATAAGGCTGATGTCATTTTGTGAATCTTTTTGACTGATTCATCAAAACCGACTCATAAGAGTCATTTGTTCGTGGATCGGATATCACAGTTTGCGCATGCATTATTTCTATATGCAGTTTAATAATTTAGGAGATTAATATGCTCTTATATTTAAAACTGGTTGTGACTCAAAAATTTGCAGTGTACACTTGACCAATAAAAACCATTATGCTAATCAAATTAAAAATTCAAAAAATTCAAAAGAAATGAAAAAGCCATGTTATTAAAGCAAAAACAAACGCATGTTAATACAGTCCCACAGAGGTGGCCATACTACCTTAAACTCTTTTTCGATGTTGGCGAGTTTGACGAGCTCATTGCTCAGCTCCAGTGCGGTCAGTACGGGGTCTTCGCTGGACAGAGAGAGATATGCCGGACTGGCCAGTCCACGATACGCATTTATCCTGGACCGCGAGTGGCTGAACGAGTCCTTCCTCTGCTTCTCCGTGCAGTCAGCGCATTTGCAGAAGTAGTCGTGCGGCCGCTCGATCCTGGCGCCCTTCATCAGCAGCATGTGCACGACCTCGTATTTCTGGCAGTGGGCGGCCAGGATGATAGGCGTGATATCGGGCGAGAACCGTGTGCCGTCCTCGTCGTACGAGTAAAAGTCGTCGTCTTGCAGCTCGCAGGGGCTGCGGGTGAGTCGTTCGCCGCCCGCAAAAGACGGATGTCCCAGCAGGGCCTCTACAATACGCACGTAACCTTTAGAAATCGCCAGCAGGAGCGCATCCCCGACACGGGCCAGGTTGTCTCTCCGCAGGAGCAGCTCGGTGACTTCCAGGTGTTCGTTGCCAACGGCCAGCTGTAGCCCGTTCTGTCCCATGTAGTCGACGCAGTTCACATTGAGCGTGGGTGATTCTTCCAGCATTTTCCGGACCACCGGGATATTGCCGTACTCCGCCGCGTCCAAAAAGCGTTCTTCTTCTGCTGTGAGGCTGCTGCCACGGGCGTTGAACATGAACGCCGGTCCGCGAATCGCCTGTCGTCGGCCCTTTTCTCGTGGTAGGGTCATCCTGCGATGGGGGAAAGTATCCGAAGATTTCCTGCAATTGAAAAAGAAGTATTTTTACCTTGTGAACATTAGTTAAGCTCATCCAAGTGGAAGTGACTTTCTATGCACTGGGCTGCTTGATTATATCTCACGCCTTTGACAAATGTCCAACAAGTTGACTTTCTCACTGAGATCTGACAAGTGGTGTATCATCAGGGATATGATCCCACAGGGACGGAAAGGTGATGCGGGCCGGATGGTCCTGCTGAAGGCGAGATCGCCCTCTGGCTTTTAATAGCTTTTTAATGAAACGCAACAGATGCCATATTCAGACAACAGGTGAGTGTCTTGTTGGAGTGACGTCTGTTCTCAACTCAAGCTGACTCACATTTAGTTAGTCAATGGATAATACTTTTAACAGTGTTTATACGTATTGCGCCTTGTGGCTAGTTCACAAACTCTTGACATATTGGGACTTCATGGAATTCATATGAAAGGCTTAAAACCCTTATCCCTTTCCCCTATATTCCTCTCTTTACAATACAAAGTCCAAAAAACATCAAAACATTTTTTGGAACTGGTTGGGATTTATGTATTTGGCTCTAGAACTTTGTAATAACTACAAAAGCTTATTCTGAGAGTATTTTCACACCTTTTGACCAACCTTTTCCATGACTTTTCGCCATGAATTTTATAGAGACTGCACTCACAAAGAGCAATTTCTGGTCAAATATTTTAGAGCAAAGCATGAATTTAACACATTCTAAAGAATATATATTTTACATTATTTAAAAAGAGAACATAAATACAGACGTATATAATTTAATATTTTAATTTACAGTCACTTATTATATCATTATATATATAATGTATAATGTATATGTGTGTGTGTGTGTGTGTACAGTTGTGGTAAAAATTGCTAAGCTGCCCGCTGTACTTCAGGAAAATCCTTCAGGTCCCACAAATTCTTTGGTTTTCCAGCATCTTTTGCATATTTGAACCCTTTCCATGTTTTCCCACTGAGGACAACAGAGGGACACATACGCAACTATTTACGCAATCTATTAAATTTTTTACCGGCCTGAAAATTGCAATTTTAAAATTGTTATTGCTATCATCTGGCTTGTCCTAAAGCTGTGACACAATAATCATTAACTAATAAATATGAATTTAAAGACTGCACTGTTAATAAACTGTTAAACTCCCTTGTATTAAAACCCACCAACACTGTTTACTGAGCAATATTCATGCTGTATTTAATCAAACAAAACTTCGACTGACACATTGAAACAAAAAACAAACTTATCTGCTTTAACACAATATAGTCCTTAAAAAAACCACAGTGTTAGCAAAAATCATAAACACGTGAAACTGAATCAGGGAAGAAAAAAATAAAATTGTATTATTGTGAACTATTATAAAAACAATTAATTCAAGACATTAAACAACTTCAGCACAAAACTTATTTATTACACGCATTAGTAAATAAGGTTTGTGAGAATGAATTTGTTTAATTTAAGGGCTGAATTTATAGTCTGAAGCGAGATGGACCCGGTCTCCACTGCAGGATTTACTTGAGCGGGGAAATTCATTTCACACAGCCCGGGTCCCTGGAGCTTCAGACACCCACATCACCAGAGGCCAGAGAGGAGGGGAAGCATTCAGCTCCAAACTCTCCATGCAAGACACTTCTACCATGCCAATTCAATAAACGCAAAGAGCTCAGCCTCCCCTAAAACCTCTTGACTCTAGCAAACACAGAACATGACTTGAATCTGCTCTGGACTGAGGTATTAATTAATAAAGTTAAACGTCTGCATATTTTGTAAACAAAAATGTGAAACTCTCTTACAGCTGAGATTTCTTTTTATCCTGCATTCAGTGTATATATTTCACCAGTATTCCTCGAGAATGTTTAACATGAGTTTTCTTTTTTTATTATTTTATTGTAATTTATTCTGTTATTTTAATGTTTAACAGTGGACATATCATGTGGAACACCTTTTACTGAAAGTTTTCTAAAAAAAAAAAAAAAAAAAAAAAGTCATATGGTCCACAAAACATTTCAGCATTCATATAAAAAAAGTTTTGAGAATTTATATATTTTTCGGTTTCCAAGAACGTTTGGAGAATGTTAGTTTCTTATTCCCGCAATGTTCCCAGAACATGGACTTTTAAAGGTTTGTATTTAGTTAGCCAGGAATTTATGGAATTGGCTATTTCTTTATGGAAGGTTTACAGAACTTTAGGGGAATGTTCAATGTTCTCAAAAATTCTCAAAAAGGCATCAAAATCTTGAAATGGTCAAATTTTGGCTAATCAATGGTCCTGTTTGATATAAATCATTCTCTAATTACTAAAGCGACCAGAAATTCCTTGTTTAGTTAAAAAACACATTTAGAGAAAATGTAAACTTAACCTATTTCTACTCCTCTCATTAAAACACCTTCTCTATTTTTGTGAAAAATGGATCGATTGGCATGCATTACGCAGCTCGTTGTTAATTTAATTTTAATTTAAACATGCTTACAATGTGAAAAAGTGCCTGTGACATATGAACACGTTCATCATCGCAAAGCAGTGCTTCACAAAGACGTGCATAATCAAGAAGACTGAGGAAGGCTATCTGTCATTCTGCAGGCCGCAGCTCAATATATTTAGAAAGAACATTGTGTCTTTGAAATGTAGACAACTGTGGGTATTTCAGAGTCTGGACAGCATGTGCACAGCACATCCACCACTAATGAGATGCATCAGTCACACAGTATATCCTGAAAAGCAATGTCAGCATTGAGGTCATAAATCAACATGTGAATTGACAGGCATTGTACTTCTTCATTAGTGGCTGCATTTTACTAGATTTTCACCCATGTACTAAACTTTGCAATATTTGTGCTACAGACATGAACAGTACTTCAAACCATGGTCTATACTTTTCTTACTGATCAGACTTCTGATTTTTGCCTGATGCATGATCAAATGGGTAAAAAAAAATTCTCAAAATAAATTATTTTAATAACAAAGGAATAAACTGATATATGTATACATAACTTTCATATATAGCTTGCATTTATTTTGATATACTAAACTAACCAAAACTGAAATAAAAATGAATAAAAACTTTTGTTTTTAAAAAAACAAACAAACTACTAAACATGACAAAAACACAACACAATTTTCTGTCTTTCGCACAAGAAAACACATTTTCATGAGAAAATGTAAAAATCTTAAGAAACAGCTTCCTTTGGGATTAAGTATAAAATTATTATTATTATTATTATTATTTTTTTTTTTTTTACTAAATAATTGTAATTTAATAACAATGAGCTAGTAAAATATATACTGTACCTTGCAGGCTATATAAATTGCTTTTGATAAAATCAGTATGTGTATATATCTGCTATTAATCAGCTATATAGCATGCTTTTATAGGACAGAGCATTCTCTGATGGTGGAAATTACATTTGAAACATTTTTGGAAGAAAACACAAATCTTCTTTGCTTTGAATAAGCTAGCTCACATTTTATGTGCTATATATATATATATATATATATATATATATACATATATATACACATACATACATATACATACACATACATAAACACACACACACACACACACACACACACACACACACACACACACACACACACACACACACACACACATATATATATATATATATATATATATATATATATATATATTGCTTAATTTAGCAGAACTGGAAATTATGCACATTGAAAATATTGTTATGGATATTTACATGATTTTTTTTTTTTTCTAATATTCCAAATAATGACGTCCTCAAGTGCCCCCAACGAAGATTTTGTCAGATTTAGCTCACTGCGACAAATTTATAGCTACAGTAAACCCACACATGCATTAATAATCAGTGGAGAAATGAACTTCCACTAGGTGTCGCTTTAAGATCCATATCACAGAAAATAAAAAGAAACTGTATTTTAAGTTATTTAGCATTTCAGTGCCATTTCTGCATCAAATCAATAATGACAAATGTTGCAGAGACCGTTTCAACAGGACTAGGCCATTTCAACAGGAGCAATGTAATATTTTAATTAATTAAAAAAATCAAACTTAAGAAATGACTATGGAACTTGATACTTTAAGCTAATATTTTACTAAAATAAAAATACAGAAATCTTATACCTTTCACACAATTAAAATGATTTAGTCTGCCTTTTTACGCGTTGTTTTTCATTTCACTGCTTTATCACTGAGATCAAATATATTAGTGTGAGCTTGTAGAGTTGTATGAACACTCACATGTTGTACCGGTTATAACCCGATGAATCGCTGACCGTACTGACGGATTTCAGGTGATGTGCGTCCACACCGCCGTTCTCCTCTTTCCAGCACTGCTCATCTTCATCCTCAGAAAACGACACTCTTTTCTGGTATTTGGATCCTCTGCCTTTCATGGACATCCAGACAGCGGCTGTGAGAGCTGCTCGGGGACTCCAGCGCTGCTCACTGCAGGTGAAGCTCTGACTCCAGCATCAGGATCAGCGTGTGTGTGTGATAAGAACAACCGGAGAGGAGAGGAGAATCCAGCAGCCCTGCCCACATCCAGCAGTCATCATTAAACGAGTCAAGCAGAGGTCACAGTGTAGTCATGTGTGCTAAATTAATTTTTATTTTGTATGAGTTCACTATTAGAGAATACAATTTTTCAAAGTTCAGAAAAACCTGATAAAATTGAAGTGTTTTGAAATAAACACCATTATTAAAATGCTTTTTTTATACTATACTTTATTTAAAATAATACTAAATTATTGTATACATATATTTTGCATACATTTTAAATATTTTAGATCATTATATTTCACATTATATTTTATATACAGTGCTTACATTTATTAGACCACCACCATACAATGTAAGGTTTGTGCCACAGCTGCCCTAAGCTAACAGTATTGGTGATAAGCAATTTATATGGTATATATATAAGCAATTTTATATTATATATATATATATATATATATATATATATATATATATATATATATGATATATAATATATATAACTATATGTATATATATATATATATATAGATTATACGTATATAGTATATATATATATATTATATATATATATATATATATATATATATATATATATATATATATATACACCACACAGGTGCTGGTCATATAATTAGAATATCATCAAAAAGTTGATTTATTTCACTAATTCCATTCAAAAAGTGAAACTTGTATATTATATTTATTCATTACAGACAGACTGACATATTTCAAATGTTCATATTTCATTTCTTTTAATTTTGATGCTTATAAACTGACAACTAAGGAAAATCCCAAATTCAGTATCTTAGAAAATTTGAATATTGTGAAAAGGTTCAATATTGAAGACACCTGGTGCCACACTCTAATCAGTTAATTAACTCAAAACACCTGCAAAGCATTTAAATGGTCTTTCAGTCTAGTTCTGTAGGCTACAGAATCATGGGCAAGACTGCTGAATTGACAGTTGTCCAAAAGACGACAATTGACACCTTGCACAAGGAGGGCAAGACACCAAAGGTCATTGTAAAAGAGGCTGGCTGTTCACAGAGCTCTGTGTCCAAGCACATTAACAGAGAGGTGAAGGGAAGTAAAAGATGTGGTAGAAAAAATTGTACAAGCAATAGGGATAACCGCACCCTGGAGAGGATTGTGAAACAAAACCCATTCAAAAATGTGGGGGAGATTCACAAAAAGTGGACTGCAGCTGGAGTAAGTGCTTTAAGAACCACTACACAAAGACGTATGCAAGACATGGGTTTCAGCTGTCGCATTCCTTGTGTCAAGCCACTCTTGAACAACAGACAGCGTCAGAAGCGTCTCGCTTCAAAAATAACTGGACTGCTGCTGAGTAGTCCAAAGTTATGTGCTCTGATGTAAGTAAATTTTGCATTTCCTTTGGATATCAGGGTCCCAGAGTCTGCAGGAAGAGAGGAGATGCACACAATCCACGTTGCTTGAGGTCCAGTGTAAAGTTTCCACAGTCAGTGATGGTTTTGGGGGTGCCATGTCATCTGCTGGTGTTGGTCCACTGTGTTTTCTGAGGTCCAAGGTCAACGCACCCGTATACCAGGAAGTTTTAGAGCACTTCATGCTTCCTGCGGCTGACCAACTTTATGGAGATGCAGATTTCATTTTCCAACAGGACTTGGCCCCAGCACACAGTGCCAAAGCTACCAGAACCTGGTTTAAGGACCATGGTATCCCTGTTTCTTAATTGGCCAGCAAACTCGCCTGACCTTAACCCCATAGAAAATCTATGGGGTATTGTGAAGAGGAAGATGCGATATGCCAGACCCAAGAATGCAGAAGAGCTGAAGGCCACTATCAGAGCAACCTGGGCTCTCATAACACCTAAGCAGTGCCACAGACTGATCGACTCCATGCCAAGCCGCATTGTTGCAGTAATTAAGGCAAAAGAAGCCCCAACTAAGTATTGAGTGCTGTACATGCTCATACTTTTAATTTTTTTTACTTTTTAGTTGGCCAAGATTTCTAAAAATCCTTTCTTTGTATTGGTCTTAAGTTATATTCTAATTTTCTGAGATACTGAATTTGGGATTTTCCTTAGTTGTCAGTTATAATCATCAAAATTAAAAGAAATAAACATTTGAAATATATCAGTCTGTGTGTAATGAATTAATATAATATACAAGTTTCACTTTTTGAATGGAATTAATAAAATAAATTAACTTTTTGATGATATTCTAATTATATGACCAGCACCTGTATATAATTTTTCTGTAATGGCTAATCTACCAGTATGTGTGAGCTCTTTAGCCACAGTAGTGTTTCTAATGCTAAAATATAATTATTGTTGTTATTCATGAATTTTCAAATTTATTTTTTCACAAGAAAGGCAGAAAATATAGTAAAGCACTTTATACATTTTTTTATTTTTATTTTATTCAGATGCCCAATTACTGTCAATAACAACAGAGACTAGAAAGTACATAAAATAATGCCAGCAAGAATGCAAGCATTTATCAAGGCCAAATTATGCAATAAAAAAAATTAATTTCATTTTTTAATATCCATAAAAAAAAACAATTTAAATTTTATTATTAAACAAATAAATGACAAATAAAATATTATTTTTAAACAAAATATAAAAAAATTCTAAAATATTTGTTTTCTCTTTATTATTACAGGTGGTTTAAAAAATTAAGCACACACACACACATATATCAAACTAAAATAACAACTATTAAAAAACAATTTTTGTTACTTGAAATATACACAAATTGAAGTAAAATAAAATATAAAATACAATTTTATTTCCAGTAGTTGCCAAAGCAACATTTATCCTATTAATTTAGTTTTGTGTTTAACTCAATGTACTAAAATAACTAAAATGAAAAAATGAATAAAAATTACACACACACAAACAAACACATATATATTAACACACATATTAATCCGATATAACCAGCTGATTGGTTCCTTTTCACATCAGCAGCCAATGAACTTGCTGTTCAGCATTCAAAAACTTGGCTAGTGCTTGCTGTAGAAGTTGCAGCATGCTTCAGAAACCCTCCACCTTCCCCAGCTCCACCTGTATTGATCTGCTCCGGGGTCATTTGATGTAATGTTATGGGGGTTATTTTATGTATGTTACATGCGCAGCAGCAGTTTTTCCTACATGCTCACTGGCTGCAGCATGTCTGTGGATGTATTGGCAGTAGCAAGTCTCGGTCCTTGCTCTGCAGCAGCATGACAGAAATATATAAACAGAAAGTGCTAAAAATGACAAAAACACACAACAAAATTACTCAAACTTTTAAAGATAATATATATATAGGTCCTTTCTCAAAAAATTAGCATATTGTGATAAAAGTTCATTATTTTCCATAATGTAATGATAAAAATTAAACTTTCATATATTTTAGATTCATTGCACACCAACTGAAATATTTCAGGTCTTTTATTGTTTTAATACTGATGATTTTGGCATACAGCTCATGAAAACCCAAAATTCCTATCTCAAAAAATTAGCATATCATGAAAAGGTTCTCTAAACGAGCTATTAACCTAATCATCTGAATCAACTAATTAACTCTAAACACCTGCAAAAGATTCCTGAGGCTTTTTTAAAAACTCCCAGCCTGGTTCATTACTCAAAACCGCAATCATGGGTAAGACTGCCGACCTGACTGCTGTCCAGAATGCCACCATTGACACCCTCAAGCGAGAGGGTAAGACACAGAAAGAAATTTCTGAACGAATAGGCTGTTCCCAGAGTGCTGTATCAAGGCACCTCAGTGGGAAGTCTGTGGGAAGGAAAAAGTGTGGCAAAAAACACTGCACAACGAGAAGAGGTGACCGGACCCTGAGGAAGATTGTGGAGAAGGACCGATTCCAGACATTGGGGGACCTGCGGAAGCAGTGGACTGAGTCTGGAGTAGAAACATCCAGAGCCACAGTGCACAGGCGTGTGTGCTTTTGAACCAGAAACAGCGGCAGAAGCGCCTGACCTGAGCTACAGAGAAGCAGCACTGGACTGTTGCTCAGTGGTCCAAAGTACTTTTTTCGGATGAAAGCAAATTTTGCATGTCATTCGGAAATCAAGGTGCCAGAGTCTGGAGGAAGACTGGGGAGAAGGAAATGCCAAAATGCCTGAAGTCCAGTGTCAAGTACCCACAGTCAGTGATGGTCTGGGGTGCCATGTCAGCTGCTGGTGTTGGTCCACTGTTTTTAATCAAGGGCAGGGTCAATGCAGCTAGCTATCAGGAGATTTTTGGAGCACTTCATGCTTCCATCTGCTGAAAAGCTTTATGGAGATGAAGATTTCGTTTTTTCAGCACCACCTGGCACCTGCTCACAGTGCCAAAACCACTGGTAAATGGTTTACGGACCATGGTATTACTTTGCTCAATTGGCCTGCCAACTCTCCTGACCTGAACCCCATAGAGAATCTGTGGGATATTGTGAAGAGAAAGTTGAGAGACGCAAGACCCAACACTCTGGATGAGCTTAAGGCCGCTATCGAAGCATCCTGGGCCTCCATAACACCTCAGCAGTGCCACAGGCTGATTGCCTCCATGCCACGCCACATTGAAGCAGTCATTTCTGCAAAAGGATTCCCGACCAAGTATTGAGTGCATAACTGAACATAATTATTTGAAGGTTGACTTTTTTGTATTAAAAACACTTTTCTTTTATTGGTTGGTTGGTATGAAATATGCTAATTTTTTGAGATAGGAATTTTGTGGGGTTTTCATGAGCTGTATGCCAAAATCATCAGTATTAAAACAATAAAAGACCTGAAATATTTCAGTTGGTGTGCAATGAATCTAAAATATATGAAAGTTTAATTTTTATCATTACATTATGGAAAATAATGAACTTTTATCACAATATGCTAATTTTTTGAGAAGGACCTGTATATATATATATATATATATATATATATATACACACACACACACGCACACACACAAGCGAGGGAGAGAGAGTATTATTTTATTGCAAATGTTTTAGTAAAACAAATACTTTTTATGGTCTGATAATCCAGTCTGATGTTTATGTGTGTCCTGTGTGTCCTTAGATGTCTTTTGATATAATGGAACAATACACAAAGTAATTGATTACATAAGAGAAAGCCTGCGGACATCTTGATCAATAGCAGCGTTGACAGACAATTACCGTGGAAAACGTTGGTTGGCTGTGCAGTTTGACAAGCCTCTTCATATGAATTTGATTAACAAAAGGGCAAAGGTCAAGCCAATCAATAATTGTTTTAGTGATGTTTCAATTAAATGAGGTGGTTTGCTTTCTGTCTTTGAAAAGAATACAACATGGGAAACTGTTTGGTGCTATTCTGTGCATCAGAAGTGCTCTTCAAACTAGATTAGTTTTGGGAATTACAGATAATCATAATTATGCTGAACAGTTGTCTAAATTTGGATAAAGCTTGTCAACAGACTAAACTAAGCATCTGTCATTGGCATATAAAAATCCTTTGGGAAATGATTGACCTAATTTAGTCACAATCCAAAGTTATATTTAAAATAAAAACAAAAATCTTTAAGAGATTTTCACTAGACATTTCCTCTGCAGACTTACAATGTTTATCACAAGATGATCTGCTTTTAAATGTCATGTCACGTTTACTGGCCTTTTCACATTTATCTCAATGAAACCAGAGCAGAACCTATAGAAGCGCTCTTGCGAACACAGGCAATGTCATTTGTTGCTTGTGACTCAGAGGCGGAAGGTGACTTTACAGAAATGAAGAGCTCTTGGCTCTTTTTAAGCTATTCTCCATCATGACAACCAAAGGATGGGGTCTTATTCTCATGATCAAAGCATCTTCCAGATGTTTTCTTCTAAGAACAGAAGAACATTTAATGTCCTGATGTATTATCGGCCACTTGTATTGAGTAGAAGACACAGAGAAGCCAGTAGCTCTTAAGCAGAATTGAATAGGTGTTCAGTCAATATGAAGCACAGTGTGTGGCCTTGTTGACAGACCTACAGGTATCAATGTTGAGTGGAAAACAAAAGGATCCCAAGTGACATGGACATTCAGAAAGACCAGAACATAATATTATTTTAAAAGATTGAGCTTTTAATATTTAAAAAGCCTCAAAGGAAAGATCAAGTCAGAACTGAGTTACAGACAGAAACCAAAGTCACATTGATTATACTTAAGTATTTTTATTTTTTTGTCATAAGGAATCTCTCATACAATAAATCCTGGAAGCTCACTCATCGTCCATATTTGCAACGCCTCCAGGCAGCTATGGTCCCTTCTCACATTTTCAGGATTCTCAGAAGCGAAAATTGTTGGCTAAACTTCTAGTGGTGAACGGTAACTACTACAAATTTGTTTGTGTGTGTGTGTGTGTGTGTGTGTGTGTGTGTGTGTGTGTGTGTGTGTGTGTGTGTGTGTGAGTGTGTTCTCATTTGCCCCAATAGCAAAAGAAAAATCTACAACAGCATTTCTATTACTTTCTGAGAGAAAGAGAGAGAGAGAGAGAGATAAATAAAAATCAATTAATTAATTAATTACGTTGGTCAAAAGAGAGAAAGCTGAAAAATTTTCCATCACTCCCCTAGGCTATGTATTTATTTATTTATTTATTTTTAATGCCAGGGTATAAAAAAAAAAAAAAAAAAAAAAAAAAAAAAAAAAAAAAAAAAAAAAACCTGATCTGACATGCAAACCTACCAAATTTTCCTTATGTTAAGTTTGATCACAACCTATAATCATTACTGTTATTATTAGAGCTCATTGTTTCTGTTTAATTACATGTCATTGACTAGGTGTATTATTTTTACTGTTATAGAGCTGTAGATTTCTGCCATATGGACTTCATCTTAAGAGTCACCACTGATAAACTATTCCTTATTGCAATGTAGAAACCTTAATTTTCTGTGAAGCTGCTTTTGCAACGATGTAAAACAACAAAACAAAAAAACAAAAAAAAAAAAAAAAAAAAATAACAAACATACAGTATATAAAAAAAACAACCACCTAAAAAAACAATTCACAATCAAAGCAACATTTTGTTGCTTTGCAGCCTGAAATGAAGACAGACGATTTTTTTTGTTTTATCCAGCTGTATTTACACAGTGCAACTTATAACATCCAAGTGAAATATATAACACTAACATATCAGAGAAAAAAACAAAACAAAAAAACAATCACTCATTTGAAAAAGGTTCACCACCTTGTGTCAGTATTTTGTTTATTTATCTTTTGCTTTAATGACAGCCTTTAGTCTGTTAGGATATGTCTCTCTCTCTACTAACTTTGCTCATCTAGACTTTGCTATATTTGCCCACTCTCCCCTCAAAAACTCCCAAATTCAATTCAAATTTAATGTGTGAGCGTTTGTGGACTGGAGTCTTCAAGTCATTTCACAGATTTTCAGTGGGGTTTAAGTCTGGACTCTGACGAGGTCATGCAAGGATATTCACCTTTTTCTCCTTCAACCACTGTGAGCTCAGTTTTGCTGTGTGCTTTGGGTCATTGTCATGCTGGAAGGTAAACCTTCTTCCCATTGACAACTTTCTGGCAGAGGACAGCAGATTTTCCTCAAGAATTTGACAGTATTTTGCCCCATACATTTTTCCTTCAGTCCTGACAAGTGCTTCAGTCCCTGCTGCAGAGAAACCCCCCATAACAGGACATCACCACCTCCACGCGTTACTGGAGGAATGCTGTTATTTAGATGGTGAGCTGTATAGGACTTCCGTCAGACATATCGTTTGGTGTTGAGGCCAAATAATTCAATTTTAGTCTCATCTGCCTCAAAATCTTCAGGTGCTTTTTGGCAAAGGTAAGTCGTGACTGCATGTTGCCTTTCTTGAGGAGCGGCTTTTTTCCTGCAGCCCTCCCATTGTGCCACATTTGAGGAGAATTTGTGATATTGTTGTCACATGCACACAATGACCACTCTTTGTCATAAATTCCTGCAACTGCTTCACAGTTGCTGTCGGCCTCTTGGTCGCCTCTCTGAGCAGTTTCCTCCTGCTCTTTCATGCTGTTTGGAGAGACATCCTGATCCAGGGAGGGTCTGTGTCGTACCAAATACCTTCCACTAATAGACTTCACTTCTAGGCATTGATAAGGCCTCAGATTTTTTTTTTCTATACCCACTGTACATTAAAAAAACCTTTGCTAGATTTACAATGTGAATAAGTGGAAACGCATCATAACAGTCTATGTAAAGGCTAAAGTCCTATTTACTTGACTGATTCCTGAAATTTCAAAAACTGCTTGCCACATTCACATTTAAATAACACATTTCAATTCAGCAACAAAATCTGACATGAACTCACAAATGCTGTTTCTTATGCTCAAATAGCATTAAAAAGCACAGGCTGGTCCTGTCAAGGGGCATGTACAGTCATAAGCACACGTTTCAAGGCAATCAGACCTTCTAACAGCAGCTGCAGTGATGCAATGACTTTACCAAGTGGAGATTGGCAGAAGGTATTCCTCCATATTGCACATTGCTCTTTCTCCCATTTATAAGGTGCACCGAAATCCACATACTCATGCACTATTCGTGTCGTTTTTAAGTATAAACAAATAGACTGATTAGTGTGTTCATATTAAAAATTCCAAAAAGAAAAATACCCAAATTATGCACTTAATCAACCAAAAAACAACAACAAAAAAGCAAACAAAGTTGCCTCCGAAATCATGCACTATACACCATGCACTTATACACTATGTACTTATTCACCAAGTACTCAACCGTGTAGTGTATGAAATTTATAGGGTTATTTTGTGTGGTCAGTGCCATTTCCATGGCACAGGTGAGTGTGGCGGGTGGTGAAATGGGCAGCCAGTGGGGAAGGTGTTTAATTATTCCACCTGAACAGCACGGGATTATCCAGATCAGAGGCTCCCAGGGCAGAAGAGGGTGATTGAGAGACCTATCTGTGAAGACGGACTAACCTGCCCTGTCACTTTTTTGTTAAGTGATTTGGAGATATACAGTAATCAATGCACTTCATGCGTGAATGCACATCTCGGCTTCTCTAGAAGTGAACTTAATTGTAGTGTGTAGTCTGTAATGTTGTATTAAATGTCACTTACAGTGTCTGTTCATTAATATTTTATGGTGTCACAAATTCTAATCATTTTCCTGTTCTGTGGAACTGAAGAGGATCATTTACTGATCACAGATCATTTACACACCAGTTTCTGCAAATATAGAGTCATTTGGGCCAGTGATGCATTTTATCTGCTTAAAAGTGAATATTTAATAGTAATTGCATACATCTCCCTTGATGCCATCATGTTCATGTGACAACACAAAAATCATCACAGTTTTCCAATTTGGAAATCAGACTTATTAGGAATAAAAAGATACACTACACTCGCAAATATTAAGGATATAAGAGTCATATATATTTTAAAGAATTTAAACACACACAGACTACTTTCAAAAATTCATTTTTTTTTTTTTACATTGATAATAATAGGAAATGTTTCTTGAGCAGCAAATCAGCATGATTACTGAAGGATCATGTGACACTGAAGACTGGAGTAATGATGCTGAAAATTCAGCTTTTCATCACATGGATAAATTACGTCAAAAAAAAGTGAAATAGAAAACAATTCTTTTAAATTGTAATATAAAAAAATACATTTGAAAATTTTTGCAAAAAATCTCACTGGTCAGATACTTTTTAACGGTAGTGTGATTTTTTTTTTGTATAATGATATTCATATTCAATATTAAATGATATTCATATACAGCCATTACACTTTATATATCTTTACAGGTCTTACAGTACACATTTATAATCTATTTATCTCTATTTATAATTATTACATATGTAATTGCCATTTATTTTGACTCCATAGTCAAAGACTATCCTTAGTAAAGTTATTTTAAGGATACATGGACAATGTCTTGGAAGAATGCTTATCTGACCACACAAATGAATCTGAGTTCACAAATATGGTTTTAAGCATCATCTCACTTTAATCTATCTAATCATATCATATAAAATATTTTATTGAAGTTCAGAATTGAATTATTAAATTAATTTTGATCTCTTTCTTATGCTGTTTAATTAACCTGTTCGGATTATGTTGATTTCATTCCAGGTGTTCCCCATTTAATTTCCATTGATCCCAGGTGTGTCTCGTCATCCCCTCCTCCAGTCATGCGCTTAAATAGAGTTCCCTGTTTTCAGTTCAGCATCCGGTATTGTTTATGTCTACACCCCATGCTACGTGTGATTTCCTGTGGGATAATTAAATTCTGTGGTTTGTACTCCTGGTCTCCATGTTCCTTGCTCTGTGCTCCTCACAGTAGCATACGTGTGCCAGAAAACTGGACCAAAAAAAAAAAAAAATGATGATGGCTGAGGATAAGCTGTGGGGTTTGTGGCAAGCCGGTCGGAGGTAGGAGCGGCATGTGGAGGATTTCATTGAGCTAGTTTACTGATGCTGCTCTTGGTGCGTTCTTTCTACTGGGACTGGACAACGAAATGATCCACTGTGATCTTCCTGTCTCTGATTTTCCCCTGATCGAGCTGATTAATCTCGTACTCTTTTTGAATGTCCCTTTTTGTCGGCTCCAGCCCCAGTACTCGCTCCAGTGTCGGCTCCAGCCCCAGAGCTCGCTCCAGTGTCGGCTCCAGCCGCAGAGCTCGCTCCAGTGTCGGCTCCAGCCGCAGCTCGCTCCAGTGTCGGCTCCAGCCGCAGAGCTCGCTCCAGTGTCGGCTCCAGCCGCAGAGCTCGCTCCAGTGTCGGCTCCAGCCGCAGAGCTCGCTCCAGTGTCGGCTCCAGCCCCAGAGCTCGCTCCAGTGTCGGCTCCAGCCCCAGAGCTCGCTCCAGTGTCGGCTCCAGCCGCAGAGCTCGCTCCAGTGTCGGCTCCAGCCGCAGAGCTCGCTCCAGTGTCGGCTCCAGCCACAGAGCTCGCTCCAGTGTCGGCTCCAGCCCTAGAGCTCGCTCCAGTGTCGGCTCCAGCCCTAGAGCTCGCTCCAGTGTCAGTTCTTGCCCCAAAGCCCGCTCCAGTGCCAGCTCCTCGAAAGTGCTTTGCTGTGACTGCTCCTCCAGAGCATCCTCCAGTGCCAGCACCATGTAAGCGCATCCCCGATCCCGAGTTAAGCCCAGGAAGGGCTCCCGATCCCCAGTTCAGCCCAGGAGAGGCTTCTTTTCCTGAGTATAGCCCACAGAGAACTCTCGATCCCCAGTCAAGGCCAGGAAGGGCTCCTGATCCCCAGTCAAGGCCAGGAAGGGCTCCCGATCACCAGTCAAGCCCAGGGAAGGCTCCCGATCCAGAGTCAAGCCCAGGATGGTCTCCGTTACTGAGTCAAGCCCAGGATGGGCTCCCGTTCCCAAGTAAAGCCCATGATGGGCTCCCGTTCCCAAGTAAAGCCCAGGATTGGCTCCCGTTCCCTCATTAAGCCCTGGGAGGGCTCCAGGCCCCGAGAACAGCCCAGTAAATTTTCCCAAGGCTGGGGCCGCGGCCTCGGAAGCTGCTCCACCATGGCCTTCCGAGTCTTTCCTGTAGGGATCTCCAAGTTGCCTGCCCTCCCACCCATATGATGTTGTATGGCGCGAGGACGTGCCTTCCAGAAGGGGGCTTCATGTCAGGCTTGTGTTGTGTTTTGTTCCCTTGTGCTCCCTATGTCCCAGTGTTTATGTCCATATTTGGTTAGTTTCCTGTTCCTGTCCTGATCATGTTGATTTCATTCCAGGTGTCCCCTGTTTAATTTCCATTGATTCCAGGTGTGTCTCATCCCCTCCTCCTGTCATGTGCTGAAATTGTGTTCCCTGTTTTCAGTTCAGCGTCCGGTATTGTTTGTCTACACCCTGTGCTATGTGTGATTCCCTGTGGGATAATTAAACTCTGTGGTTTGTACTCCTGGTCTCCATGTTCCTTGCTCCGTGCTCCTCACAGTAGCATACCCGTGACAGCCATAAAAGTGACTTTTATTAAGTCTTCTAAAGTCATACGGTAAGCTTTTGTGAGGATTGAATAAATCGAAAGTAGTTATTCACTGCATCTTCCCCTGCACTTTTTACTGCAGTCGACAAAAGAATGAAATCAGATCAAACCTTCAGCAAGGGCAGTGCAAGACAAATGTTAGGCCATGTATCCAGCGGGACAGACTGATGCCATCAATTGTGTATATAGTCCTCCTGCCAAGGTCAGATGTGTGGGATTCTTGCCCTGTGGCATCAGTCAAGTGAAATATCCTTGTGCAAACCTGAAGAATCATAGCAGTGCCATCTCTGGAAACAGACAAATAAGGAGCAGAGCTGATGACACAAATGTCGAAGATATAGGTGATTTGTTAACTAAAAGATGCTGCTGGCATCCTATCCGGGTGTTATCGCAAGCTTTTGCAGTTAACCTCAGATTCAGAGAGTTAAATTATGGTCGGGAAAAAATTACAAAGTCTGGGACTCAACCTTGGCAGTGAAGTGAATTATTCTCTGGCAGCATATACTGTATCTAATGTCTGCATTTAGTTAACAATAAAGATATTTTGTTGCCGTTTTCACTCAGGAACTTGGAGAATCTTGACTGTCTTCTGAGGAGAGAGTTTAAATAAAAACAACCAAAATCAAACAAATTGTTTTATTCTTAAAAATATCAGTATTTTCAATTTCAAATCACCTACCTACTCTGAACGAAGTTGTTTGCAGTCTGACACATTTTCTTGGACTTCTCTCAGTTCAACGGGTTCTTTAGATGAAGAGAACAGCACCGTGTCAAATGCTTCAACTCCTGAGAGTTTAAATTGCCCGCTAATAATAAAATCCTTCAAAGTCTCACAACGCAAATGGTACAGAAAGACTAGCAAGCACCATCAAAAACCATACTGATTAATATTAGCTGCTGGTAGCCACTGACATCCATAGTATTTTTTTCATACTATGGAAATCAACTTCTACCATCAACAGAAAAAATAACCCACACAAATCAACAAAAACACTATTGTGATAAAAATAATAAAATAGGAACAACATGAGGGTGAAAAAAATATATTAAATAAATGACGCAATTTTGAGCAGAAATACATCAAAAATAAAAAAGACTGCTTGGTACAAGCGAAAGAAATGGATGAGTAGGTGCCTTTATCATGTAAAGCCGTGAAAGTAATGACATGTATTTATTCCTGACCTAGAATGCACACAGAACTCATTAAACGCTGTTGAGTAATGATTCTAACATTGATTCATAGTTCATTGTATAATTGACATGCAGTGCTGCATCTGCAGACAGACTGTAGTTTTAACCGTTTTATCTAAGGCTTACTGCCCATGTGGTGCATGTCTTTGTTTTATATCTTTTATCTAGTATCCGATATATCTAGGCCTTTAGTTAGAGATTTATATGTGTGTAATGCCTCTGCATACACCGTAGAACAACTGCAATGTAAGTGTGAATATAATTCTGTGGCAGACATTGTATGGCAAGAGCAAGTAAAGAGATACAGTGCGTCATCACATTCTGCAGAGATGAACACTATTAGATCATATCTCCCTGAGGAAACACAATATGAATTGCTTTCATTTCGCAAGTCACATTAAATTAGATTAAATGGCTCCTAGACTTTTGTTGAA
Source organism: Cyprinus carpio (assembly GCF_018340385.1). Lineage (NCBI taxonomy): Eukaryota > Metazoa > Chordata > Actinopteri > Cypriniformes > Cyprinidae > Cyprinus > Cyprinus carpio. The sequence goes on along the minus strand of NC_056585.1, from coordinate 11,203,484 downwards.
CACCAGCAAGAGTGAAACACTCACTTTGCTGTTTGGCAAAGGGATATGACTATATTATGTCACAATTAAGTATTGAATGATCACAACTGTTCATCTATCAGCTACTGTAAACTGTTACATTTAATTTAATTAAATTTACAGATTTTAAATGATTCATGAGCAGAAGAACAAATTTCTTGAATGTTTCAGAATGAGGCTCAATAACTTTTTTTTTTTTGCCAGATTTTTTCCAAACACCACCTGAATAAAGGGGCATGCACAAAAATAACTGCAGAAACTCATAAAACAACAATCTACATTTTAAGTACTCCACAGACTGCAAAGTTCTGCTGCAGTTAAGCTGTTGATTCACTAAAAAGAACCGACTCATAAGAGTCATTTGTTCATGAATTGTATTACTATAATCATGCTGTAATTGTTTGTGCTTGCTTTTTTATACCTTTGTTTTTACCTTTGTCTAACCTTTGTCATTTTATCCAAACACATTCAATCAATCCTCAAAGCTCACAACTTTGGTGAAATTCTTATGCAATGGCATTGCAAATTCAGTCGGTGCAGGAAGTAGCTGCTGAGTGAACATTGCACATAAGAGTAGGGCAGTTTCCTTTTGACACGAAGTGTGCATCATGCGTGGTTCATAACAAGTGTTTTTCAGACGAATGCAAACATATTTAAGAACAACAGAATATATAATTTTCATTTGTAAACTGTCTCTGTCTTCTGCCAACTCATCATCACTGCAAATTCAAAAATATTGGCTTACGGCTGCAGAACCTCACAGAATACATCATATCTTTTATCACTTTTAACAAGTTGACCTGAAAAAGCTTTTAACAGGTTGATCTGACACAGCAGGCCCTACTTCTTCTGTGCTTGGATGCAGGCTATTGCAATAATGACATGCGGACCACCATCACTATACTGCTGATCCATTTCAGCTCATTTCTTTCTGATATTGGTGGCAATTCCAGCCAGAAAAGACATACATATTGTCTTATACATTTTACATTATATGACCTTACACACTTGTCTTCACACAGGCTACATAATTGTAGTTGAGCTACTCTGAAATAGTAACTTTTTAAACTAAAAGATACACCTAAATCGGATTCACATTGAGCAGGATAAATCAATGTTTAATTTATAGAAAGAATGATAAAATAGTTATCTGCTTGACATCTCTTTAATTTAACACTTGCCTTAAAAAATACAGTTGTCAGCAGTAGGAGCCTCTTGCATGAATGTGACATTTTTCTTGTAACAATTTTGGCAATTACACAATATTTCAAGCAGAGTAATTGACTGTCTGCAGAATTTTCAAAAGGCTGCAGAACAGGTTTTGGCATTTACTTGACACTGAGTAAAAGCCTTATTCTCTGCTAAATCATTCATTTCAGTATGAAGACAGGCCTGAAAAGCATTTTCAGCACTGTGAATGATGCTTCAGTTAACAACTTTACAGAGCTTGCAGGCTACAATTATCATTTTTTAAATGTTTCAGGCAACATACACCATCATATTGAATCTCTACATATTTCATGTAAAAAAAAAGGCCTAAATTTAAGATTTATTTGAATTGCATATACAATTGCATCCATTTTCATTACAAAGTAATAATATTTAATAATAATTATACTTTAATATTTAAGTAAAATATTAAAAAGCAAAACACATTTAATATTTATTCTAAAAATAATACTACAAATTAATTTTACCTTTTGCATTTACATGTGAATTCAAATGTATGAACATAAGTTAAATGTTACAAACTGATGTGTACTGGCTTACCCTTAGAAAGCCTCAAGATTCAAGCCTTTTTTGGTTGATTGGTCATCTCTGTGGGGTGATAAACTTGATCCCCTTGCAAGAATTCATTTTTAATATGCTTAGCTGGTATGACGCAGGAAACCAAAAAAAATAAATAAATAAATAAATAAATGTGACACTGAGCGAGGGAGGATTTCATTGAGGAAGAGAGAGAGAGTAAATATATCCTCAGAAACACTTGTTCATTAAGGACACGTCCCTGTGGCAGACACAGTCATTAAGAGCTTTCACACGGAGAGCAAGACAAACTCATCTCACAGTGCTATAATCCGCTCAGTCGCCTCCGATGAATGAACTTACAGATGAACTGGAAATGATGTTCAACAGAATTGTGAATGTGAAGGAGTATATTGTATATTTTACTGAAATTTTACTGAACCTTCTGAAAAGAAAAAAAAAAAAAAAAACTGAACATTTCCCTCATAAATGCTTTGTGGTGTATGATGGTTTGGTGCTCAAATGTGCTTTAAACCTGTAACCTAATACTGATTAATCAAACATTCAAGTAATTACTCTAAAAGCATACATTTACCAGAAAGATGCATCACCTCATTTAGTTAAAAGGTCAGTTAATCTGAAAATGAACATTCTGTCGTAATTTACTCAACATCATTTCTTCAGTGAAACACAAAAAGACATATTTTGCATCATGCAAAGGCTTTCAGTAACAAATTAAATCACCCTATATTGACAGTTGGCCAGTCATTTATTCTGCAGATAAAAGTGTTTGATAATTAAGGAGAGTTAATGAGAAAAAGTTGTATTGAGCTGGTCATGTGATCTCAGCATGGCAGCCTCCAGCTTGCTTCTCAAATAAAACAGCTTTTGACCTACTGTCATGGGTGCAACATTTTAAACTTTCCCCAAATTATTCCTTTCTTAGTGTAAACCTTTTTTAAAAAATAAAAAGTACTGTTGCTTTAAAATCATTTGAAGAAACATCTCCAGGAGTAATTTCATCTTCATATTTATCAAGTAAATCTCTTCACAATTAAGACATTTTCTAAGCAGTACAATACAATCGGATGTATATGAATATATGAATAAGCAGTGTTTGTATATGTATAAATTAAGTGCATCATGTATAGTGCTATCAACTAATATAGTCCTAATATAGTGGTATCAATTAATTATGATTGATATGAATGTGCCTTTAGTGTAACATTTTCTAATGAGTACAAAAAAAAAAAAAAAAAATCCTGAAGATGTTTTTTTTTTTTTTATCATGCTTATACTAATAAGACTTTATATGTTGTAATTATGACTTAAGTCATAATTATGACTTTAAAAGTCAAAACTATGATACAAAAATGAAACATTATAACATGCTAAGTCATAATCATGAAATGAAAACAAAATTATGACCGTCTAAATTAAGACAGAAAGCCAATTATGAGACGAAAAGAGAAAATTCTGATATACAAGTCAATTATTAGATAAAAAAAAAAATAATAATAAAAAAACATTATGGCAAAAAGTCAATTATGAGATGAAGTCATAATCATGATTTTAAAATGTTGTAATTATGGCATACTAAGTCATAATTATGACAAAAAGGTCATAATTAGATGAAAAGTTTAAATTATTAGAGGCAAAAATTACCACATATAACATTATGTTTTACTTAGTATCTCATAAGTACCCAATAATCTCATAATTAAGACTTGGTTATGTCAACAAATTTGACTTGGAAAAAAAATGAAACAACTGGAGGTTTGGAGAGTGGAGATGGAGAGTTGTTATAATGTTTTTCATAGGTAAGTCTCTATTAAATATTTGGCAGTTTTCTCAGCACAGACAAATATCAGAAACAGGTCAAGGACAATCATCCTTTAAATAGATGCTACATTCAGTGCTTCTCACTCATGCTCTTTCTCTCCCTTTCTGCCACTCCAAAAGAAAGAAAAGCCCTCACTTGCTCTTGTAAAAGCTCTAAACAAATCTCATCAATAGGCAATCAACTCTTCCAGCCTTGCGGTGCATGCGTCCTTTTAATGAGTGGGGCGGAATCTCTCTCGCACACTGAAGTACGATAACGTTCAACTATATTCAGCTATATTCAAACTAGGTTCCACTTGTGTCCTCTGAATCCTCATCAGGATCATCAGCTTATTTCAAATCACCTTAAGATTTATTTTTTCTGACATGAAGTAATACATTATAAGCTGATGTATGAATATATGTAAAAGGAGTGTTTGCAAAATGCAAAGTAGTTTATTAATATTCATATATTCAGTGTGTCATGTTGATTTATGTCATAATATTGATATAATGATGAATATGTGCTGCATGCAGAATTAAATGAATAGTGATTTAGTCTCGCATTCATTACGGTGTATATTCTCTTTGCTATGCTAATGCAGACATGTGCTCTTTCTCTTGCTGTCAGCTTTGATGTGACACGCACACGTTTGTTAAGATCAGGCAGGTCTCAAAGTGCTTCTTTTCTACCAGACAGCTTTGATTTTTAAACAACAGCCACATTCAAAAACAGTGCTGGCTGAAAGTTTTAGAGTGAGTCAAGCTGCGGCGCTAGTGCACTCACTTTCCGACACACACTATGAACAGTGTTTGCTTGAGGGGAACAAATGAGTCTCAGAGGCATCAGATGGAGCAGTTACAGATGGTCAGAAGCTGTTACACAAAATATACCAACTCTAGTTTTCAAATGTGGAGAAGCTATCGATAATGAGAAAAGAAAATGGAGAATATTGTAGTATTGTAAGCAGGAATAAGAACAAAAAGCATGCTTTGGTAAGTTTTTAAAGTTGTAATTATGACTTTATATGTAGGAATTATGACATACTTTGACAAAGTCAAAACTGACATACAAATTCATAATTATGAGATCAAAAGCTGAAATTCTGACACACCAAGTCGAAACTGAAAAAAAAAGACAAAATTGCATAATTATGATATACTAAGTCGAACTTATGAGATAGAAAAGGCAAAAAATTACTAATTTTTTTTAAAAGTATGTCATAATTTTCAATTTAAAAGTCATGATTTGACTTGATCTCAATTTCGACTGTCATAATATTGATTTAGTATATCATAATCTTGATTTTTTTTATCCCATAACTTTGATTCAGTATGTCTTAAATGTGACTTTTAAACGTAATTATGAATTAGTATTTCGTAATTTTGTTTATCTTAAAATGTTTACTTTTTATATTTTTATTTCTATCAGAATGTCATAATTTGGGCTTTTGACCTCCTAATTATGAATTAACATCATAAATAAGTATATCATGGTTATGACAATTAAATTCATAATTTCGATGTGTAGGTATGACTTACCAAAGCATGATTTTTTTTTTTCTTTCATGGCAGAAATGGGTTTGCATAGAAATATGCTTATTCACCGCAATGACCAACAGAAAGTTGCTTGTTTTGAAAAAGACTTCTGTCTCACCCTCACGTAACATTCCTGATTGCATGGATTCCTATTGAAGTAACTAGATTTCGGCAGCAAAAATACAGTAAATGTTACCACACATGAACATACAGGGAACAAAATGATTTTTTTTTTAGAGATGCATTTTATATGGCTTTGATATAGCCTAAAAATGTGAAAAGCAGACCAGAGACGTGTTGTAAATAAAAAAGCATAACATTTTAAAAGGCTAGTTTTATATGACAGATATTGTGAGGTTGGCCTTTCCTTCCTCATATAATGTCAACACAAAATATCAATAACAAATCCTAGCCACAGTCCTTTATATATGAGGCACTTTGGTGTTGATATGAACAGTAAAAGAACAAGGCTGAGCTGAGGCTGTTGACAAAGCATTAGCTGCAAGCATATCTTATTTGAAAAACTAAATTAGACTAGATAAGAATGAATGACTAGAGATCATGCATGTCTTCCTACTCACCCATCTGGCAGACTGACTGATTGACTGAGAACAGGATATTGTCTCGTCAAATGCAAACAGGTGCCTAATGAAAATTAATGCTCATTAAGGTATAAAATTATAGGAGGGAGAGAAATAAAAGTTGGCACTGCAAATAAGTGGGATGCAAATCAAGGTTCAGAGGAGCATGTTGTGTACAGTTAGGATGGGAGATATTAGACAAGACTTCAATGGGCCTCTTTCCTGAAATATGAGCAGAATAGATTTCTATGTAAATCATACATTAAACCTAAGTAAACTGAAGCACTGGATTGAATGAGAAAATCTGTGTAAGATTGTAAAACCCATTAAAACACAGCCAACCCTTTTTAAATGTTTTTATTCACTACAAATATTCTACACACATTTTAAAATTCTCTATTAATCACTTACATTTGATAGGTAGGCAAGAGGTAGGAAAAATGAGTTGTGTTAGACATGCTAGAGAGATTAAAACAGTCTCTACATCTGACAGACAGGACATCTAAGATCCACTGTGTGTTTTCTCATAAAGTAATAGAGAAAAAAAGAGGTTTCATCCGGCTCACCCTATTGTCTAAAGAAGCATTCACATCGTGCTCTGGACTGTGACTGTCTTTGTGAACGAGAACAAAAGTTGAGTCTAAAAGCAAGCGTCTCTCTCTCTCTGCCTGTGTTTATCTCAGTAATAGGCTCATGTCTTCTTCACTGTCATTCTCTGTAGCTTAAAAAGGAAGCTCAGACAAATAGATGTCAATCAATTGTCATAACAATTAATAGTTCTCTATGTGTTGTGGCACTACAACATCCTATCCACTCGCATATAGAAAATACAATCTTCAGTTAAGTATATATATATATATATATATATATATATATATATATATATATATATATATATATATATATATATATATATATATATATATATATATTAGGGCTGTCAAATGATTTAATCACGATAATCACATCCAAAATAAAAGTTTTGTTTACATAATATATGTGTGTATACTGTGATATATTTTATTATGTATATATAAATACACACACACTCATGTAGATATTTAAGAATTCTAAATATATAATTTATGTGTAATATATTTATATATAATATAAAATATAAGAATATAAATATATAAATGTATATACATGTAAATATTTTCTAAATATATAATTTATGTGTGTGTATTTATATATACATAATAAATATACCCTGTACACATACATATATTATGTAAACAAAACTTTTATTTGGATGTGATTAATCGTGATTAATCATTTGACAGCCCTAATATATATATATATATATATATATATATATATATTATATATATATATATATATATATATATACACACACACACACACACACACACACACACACACACACATACACATCGACACATTTATTTATTTTATTTTACAGGTAAATCTTTGATGTCTTTTATATTTCTGTATATTTAAATGTTTCCTTTTTTTAACTTATGTTGTGTTTACGGCTTATGAGAAAATAAAAAAGTTAATTGTTACTACTCTTTATCTTTATTGCTACTTATATCACATTTAGTAAAAAATTACTCAAATAAAGCTTAATAAATACAATATTTGTTTGGCTAGCAGAATAAATCCATTAACTTGAAGCAAAGTTGAAATAACGTCTGTGGACCAGCATGGCAGTGCAATTAATTAACTTAAAAACTGCACCTCATCATCTGAAAAATCCATGTAATTGCTCTTACAGTATATGAAACGGGTGCGTGAAAACATTTTCCTGATGCTGCCTTCTGTCTACCAATAAAATGTGGAAAAAGCTAAAAACAAACAAAAAACAACAACAAAAAAGTTTTGTAATTGTAAATTATTTATTCTGAAACAACAAAAATGCAACCCAGGCTCATTGGAAGAACATGCATTTTTCCAAAACTCCAAAAGCATTCCTACTGTACATAAAATTTGCTGCAGATTTCAGCTGAAATTAATATTAATGACAATAAAACACCAGCAAGTTTTATTACTTTTCACACAAATTATGATAATGGTGCAGATTAACAATTAACGAAGTGTCACTTTTCCATGGTTTTAACACAATATATGTTGTCACCTCAAAACACTTTTACCATAGTGCATGACTTGTACACTAATTAATACTCTATATGGTTTTTCCATCTCCTAATGTATGGCTTTTCAAATGTAGTAAGCTAAGCTTGCTCAGTAGCTCACCTGGTACAGCATTGCACTTGGTGTGAGTCCCGTGAAAGGCTGGACAAAAGAGTTCAAAATCTTGTTAAAACAAGGTGAACTGCTATGGTTGCTTCAGCAAATGCATTTTTTTTTTTTTTTTTTTTGGTTATGTTTAAGGGTGAGGTTTTGTGTAGGTTGTAACTTTCAACTTATAAGTTATTTTGAAACACGATTAACACAGCATTAACATTTTAGCGCATTTGATTTCCTATCGCGATATGTGCATGAATCATCAAGTGAATAGGCTACTACGTTAGCACAGTCACGTTTATTGGTTTCTGAGAAAACTGAATACGCTTTTTATCGCCACCCACTGGTCATTTACATATGTTTACAGTGCTTCTCCAACATTTTAGTGTTTATGTTAAAAGGATACTCCACCCAAAAATGAACATTTTGTCATTAATCACTTACCCCGATGTCGATCCAAACCCGTGAAAGCTTTGTTCGTCTTCGGAGCACAGTTTAAGATATTTTGGATGAAAACAGGGAGGCTTGTGACTGTCCATAGACTGCCAAGTAAAATACACTGTCAGGGTCCAGAAAAGTATGAACAGCATCATCAGCAGGCAGCATACGCTCTTCTGTGTGAGCCATGACACAGGATGCACTGTTTTCTTTCAGATCAAAGCATAAATATACGTAGAAAACATATCCTTGTGGCGCAGCTGACACAGAAGAGCGTACGCTCAGATTCACCAAAATGGCGCTACGCTGATGTGGAGAGACACTGAGGAGACAAATTGTTAAATAAAGTCATTATTTTTGTTTTATTCCCATACAAAAAGTATTCTCATCACTTCATAACGTTACGGTTGAATCACTGATGGCACATGGACTATTCTGACAATGCTTTTCATACTTTCCTGGACCTTGACACTGTTATTTATTTGGCAGTTAATGGGACAGTCACAAGCCTCCCGGTTTTCATCCAAAATATCTTAAATTGTGTTCCAAAGACGAACGAAGCTTTTTCAGGTTTGGAACGACATGGGGGTAAGTGATTAATGACAAAATTTTCATTTTGGGGTGGTGCGTAGGCTACAAGTTTTTATTTATTTATTTATTATCATCACTCAGCGGATTTAGACTCAGTGTTCGTTCATTTCATATCTTTGCACACCACTCCAGGGATATTTAATAAGCTCAAGACAGAGAGGATGCTAAAGGAAATGGAAAATATCCTGAACTAGTTATGGTTTTGGCTTTCAATACTCTCTCATACTGTAGGCTACCTATAACCTGAAGTACAACATACAGTATTACATTTTCGGCAGACAGGAAATAACAGTGTGTTTAGTATGTGTTGTCTATATTTACAGAAGTAAGCAGTAGGTCTATTGTAACGGTCTTTCACAGGCAAGGATCAGTGCTTTTCCAATTATTTTTGTTGTCTGATTTTCCTCGGGTTCGTGTGCAGTAACGGTGGCTCCTCCTTCAGGCCACAGAGAGCATTAAACAACTGACGTGATCCTTCAAGCCGAGCTCATGTTCTCATGTTTTGTGGTATTATTACCTCAGATTAAACCTGCACCTGAATTCGTTTATTTTAATGTTAGCTTTCAGCTCTCTTTCAGCTACTATAAAGTCTGAATATTTTCCCTATACAACCTTCAAAGTGTGTATCAAAAAGTGGCGTCTAAATTTCTCGTTTATCAAACCTGCTCTGAATAAACTATATCAATAAGTAAAGCAACTTAATTAAAACAATATGCTGTGTTTTAAAAGACTGAAGCATTCAAATGTTTTTCACTTTAGAAATTTGTGAGATTTTTTTTTTATTAATTTTTAAATTTTTTTATTTTTTTACTTCCAACAACCTGTATAAAGCGAGATTATTTATTTATTACTTATGAATGTCGATACATTATATTTCTGTGATGTACATTAATCAGATTATTCTTCAGTTACAATAAGTTCAGTGTGTGTGTGTGTGTGTGTGTGTGTGTGTGTGTGTGTGTGTGTGTGTGTGTGGTCTTTCTCTCTCTCTCTCTCTCTCTCTCTCTCTCTCTCTCTCTTTCTCTCTCTATCTCTCTCTCTATCTCTCTCTCTATTGCATTCGTAATGAAAAATCGTAATCTTTTTATTTCATAATAAAAATAAATAAAAATACATGGCAACATTATTTTGAGCTGGAAAAGCCGATTTGGACATGACTGTGCAATAAAAAAGCTAGCATAAGCAGCGCTGCACAGTGAGAACAGTAATCATTTCAAGGCTTTTGTGAGGACAGCTGGTGAGAGTCTTTCATGCTGGGACCATCTTGCTACACATCTTATTGTCTTTTGGTTTATCTGTGATGTGTAATTAGTTGGTCAAACATTCAGACCACCCTGCACAATAGGACATGACCAACATTAACCAAAGTTCTGGATAAATTAAGGGATGTGCTGTCAATTTTTAACTTATATTAAGCACTACAACATTTTTTTTTTACTTTTTAAAAGTTTTGATTTTAATTTTAAGGTTGTGTGTTTTTGTATGATTTCAGTTTTAATATTTTTTTGTGCATCAAGTTCATTGACTAAATAACTAGCTGATTTTTTTTTTTTTTTTTCACTTAAAATGTATTTTATTTCAAGCAACAAAAATGTTTTAATTTGTATAGTTTTATTTTAAAATAATTTAACTATAACTGACATGTTCCACTAAAGCTCAACATAAATTAAAAAGTTAAAAAATTACTATAAAGATTATAATGACTGCTTATTGTTCCACTGTTCCAGTGGGCAGTCATTTATGCTGCGGCGCCCGGGGAACAGTTGGGGGTTCGGAGCCTTGCTCAAGGGCACCTCAGTCGTGGTATTGCCGGCCCAAGACTCGACCCCACAATCTTAATGTTAGGAGTCAAACTCTCTAACCATTAGGCCACAACTTACCTAGAAGCATTGTAGCATTAATAACCCTAAAATCTTATTGGATGTTGATCTAAAACATGGACCTTTATGGACCGGCTGTGGTAGTTGATGGTGATGGGCTGCCTCTAAGTGGTCACTCCTCATATGATCATTATAGAAGCAGTCTGTTTGTACTGTCCTATTTCAAAGGGTTTCCACACAAAAATAATTGGAGAAACTGCCACCTGTCACGCAGACCTCAAGTGTATGGTGAGAAAAGAATTTACTTTATCAGTTCAGTAGAATTTCTCTTTTTTTTTTTTTTTTTTTTTTGATATCTCTTGTTACTGAGATAAGATGCAAATCTGTAACATACATCTGTCTGAAAACACCAAACAAGAAAAAAAATAAAAATAAAAAAATCCTTTTGGACCAGGTGCAACAATATCATATATCACTCTACTGCAATAGTATAATAACTGATCTTGATTTGCATCCAACTCGAATGGCACCTGCATGAACCACTGTATCCTCTTACGCCTGCCCATGTTCACAGGAATACATTCCTGTTCGTTAAAGGGCATGAGCTATAGATTGGCGCCAGGTAAGTCAGATATCCGAAAACTAGAAATACTTGCAGTTACATCTCATTTCAGAATGTGTTGTTTTTAATCTTACAAATGTAAACTTGGAAGAAATACCAGCTTATACTTCATGACTGTTAAGAGAACTGATCAGAAAAAATAAAATAAAAATAATAATAATAATATTTATCGCATGTGGGGGAAAAAAAAATCATAAAACACAAATAAATGCAGTGAGTTTTTACATGGTCAGATTTTCAGACTGATGCATATACTGTAGAAATGCATCAGTGGAACATGTATCACAAGAGACAATATGAGATGACCTTTTTTTTTTCACTGGAGAAAACAATATAATGACTACAGGACTCATTTGAAGCTAATTTTTTTTTATTACAAATGTGCAGCTTTTCACCTAAAAATAATTTAATTGATGAACTTGAGTAATATTGATAATTGTTAATCATCTGCCAGCTGTTTGGACTCTCATTCTGAAGGCACTTATTCACTGCAGAGGATCCACTGGTGTAATGATGTAATGCTACTGTACATTTCTCCAAATCTGTTCTGATGAAGAAACAAACTCATTTACATCTTGGATGGCCTGAGGGCGAGAACATTTTTAGCTTTTTATTATTATTATTAAAATGATTATAATTGGGTTAACTATTCCTTCAATGCAAACACATGTCTCTTACAGTTTCCACAATACTATGTACTCAGATCTAACTCTGAACACAGAAGGAGGAGATTATGACAAAAAATATGTTACAGAGAACCCTTTTGGATCAGGCAGTAATGTACAGTAATGCACTCTGACCCTGAAGGAATGGTAAAACACATTAAACTTGGTAAATGGTCAAATGACACCAGTGGTCATCAAACAAAACTGTAAAGGATGAGAATTTACAACCAATACGTTGCACATTTCATCAGTAAAATGGTTTGTTTAGCTCGTTTTTGTCTATGGGGGCTTCCGTTCCACCATCTGCAGATAAAAAAGGCACCGTGTTATTTGACAGTTCTCAAATAACACACCTTACCTCGAGCTCCTGCACTGTAATCAGAGAGCATTCTGGTCATTGCTTAGGATGTTGGTTGTTTCAAAAAACAAAGTTACAGTGTTCTTTATCACACGAAGCCATCTGTTTTCCAGTGTATCAGGCCACAGTACACACCAAAACATGTTACTGAGTATTTTAGGCAGCAATAATTTGCACGCATTGGGGTTTCTTTCATTGCATGTTAGTAGAAGCAAATACTCAAACAAAAACATTCATCTTGAATTGTTTACACTCTCTAATTATAAAAGGAATGGTTCGCCCAAAAATAAAGATTACTCACCCTAAGGCCATCCAAGTTGTAGATGAAAGATGTTTTTAAGTCCTCTATCCATAATATTGCTTTCTCCTGTGAAAAAAAAATTGTCTGAATCAGGAGAGAAATATGCATACTGTACATCAAAAAGTTTTTACAAGCAAAAACAGCTCTTAACAAATATATGGGTGCATTTGGATGTGAGAGATTAACAGGGGATGGACTTTTTCACTGAAGAAAGTGTTATTATGGATTATGGACTCATATTTTGTCCAGAAGCGATGGTTTAAAGTTTAAACATCTTAATGATGGAGTGTTTATTTCAAACACACAGATTTTCGCTTCACAGGATACTGATGGACTGGAGTTGTGTGGATTACTTGCGGATTACTGTGATGTTTTTAATCAGCTGTTTGGACTCTCATTCCGATGGCACCCATTCACTGCAGAGCATTCATCTTGGATGACCTGAGGGTTAGTACGTTTCAATAAATTTTAATTTTTGGGGGAACTATTCCTTTAATAAGGAATGATTATTATTCTAGCATATTGCATTAACAATTAAAGAATTATTATACACTAACCTGAAATGGATCACATGGAAACACCTTGTGTATCTCCTCAACAGTAAAATATTGTACAAAACATTGTAATTGAATATATAACTACATAATTGATATAATCATGTTTTGTTTATTGTTCAGATTGTATTTTTTATTTTTTTTTTATCTATAATTTTGATATGTTTCTGCAGTTCACCTCTGGTCAAGCTCGTTTACTAATCTAAATTATTTAATACCATTGTGTGGCATGAATATCGTTGGCTTAATGACAAATTGTTGGCGATGCACCTCATTTGTACAACAGCATTTGCTAAATAAATAAATGTTACATATGAATATTATAGTTGTTGAGTTTTGCACTCAAAGTGCTGACATCTGTGTGTGCCTGACTGACAATTCAAATTCAAAGACACTCATGCAGCTCATGATCTTATACTGATTAGTAACAGCTTACACAAAAACAGCTCACCCATGTGTCTGCAAACCAGTGTGTCTATTTGCCTTTTCATTCAGTGTTCCATGGAAGGAAGTTAACTGTGTTTGTAAGATGAGGGTACATTGTGTTTGTTCTAGGTGTTTGTTTCATACAAAATACATACTTCCATTCAATACCCAATCCCTACTTGAACATCAATATCAAAGTCTATGCCAAAAAAAAAAAAAAAAAAAAAATTAAAAGTACTTTCCTCACAAGTCCCAGACAGAAATTATTCATCTGCCACGTAATGGGTTTGTTTCTTTTGAGCTTTTGCCTGTTTTACTAGTTAATGGGAGCAACTTGTAAAGCCACCTACGTGACTAGAATGCCTTTTATTTACCAGCTATTATTTAACAGGCAATTAACTGCAGAGGAATGTGATTTTAAAACCTATGAGCTTAAAACCCAAATACTAAAACAAAAAAAAATGACTAAAACTCAAATCAAAATCTTACACAAATGAAAAGATACAACACAATACATCAATAAGGAACAACCTAACAAAAAGAATAAATCAAAAAACAAAAAAAACACAAAAATTACATAAAAAAATAAAAACATTAAAAAAAAAAAGCTAAACAGGTGAACCTTTGTGTAATATTTCACCTCAAAATCAAATAAAAGTATACTTAAATGATTATGCTTAATGAAAGAAAATGAAATAATTTTAGGACCGTTAGGGTTTCTTTTTGCATTGTTATTCATTTCATGAAAGTTAAGCACACCATGCAAAATCAAAACATTATAAAAATTAAAATTGAAACATATCCTGATCATGATAAAAACTTTTTTTGAAAGTGAAATAGTACAAATGTATTGTGCTTATAAGAAAGAGAATTATAACTGAAAATATTACAAATGAGAAGCATTAAGGCATTAACTACTAATAAAATAACTGTAGCTCAAACATTAGAGCATGGCACTAGTAATACTAAAGTTTTAGGTTAAATGCATAAATAAAATGTTTACCTTGAACTTTAAACAAAAGTGTCTGCCAAATGCATAAATGTAACACTTGCATTTGTGGTTTACGGGGACTCTCCATAGGTGTAATGGTTTTTATACTGTACAAACTGAATTTCTATGTGTTTCTTCCAGGAAATCAAACTGATGGACAATACTTTCGCTCCTGAACTAGTGGGACCAGTTTTTCCCCTCAGATTAAATGAAAAAGAAGCCAGATGGAGTTGAGGAATGTCAGTCTATGGAGGTGGAGGCGGAGGCAGAGATAACGGCAACAGTATATATACATCATCTGTGTGCAGAGCTTTAAACTACCAGCTGAAGCCAGAGTGGGTGAACAACATCCTTACAGCTCAAAGAAAAGGTGAAATGAAATGATGAAGCACCACATTTAGATTATTAAATGAAATTATTATATAATGAAAATGTTTATATTGTGAATATAATGTGAATATTAATAACAGTTATCTTTGTTCTTTACAGTTTACATTGGAAGCAATGGCAGGTGGGTCTTATGTACTTATGTGAAATATGCATTTCTGTATTAATTTTAAGCAGGAATTTTAATATTGAATGTTTTCCAAATTGTGATTTAATGCCAAAACAAAACTAAAGTGACTGGATAAATCTATAATCTGGATAGATCTTAGGGTTTAAAAGACACTTAATATTCAGTAATATTATCAGTTTTGATAACACTGACACTTTTGGATGACTTGAAACTGAGCTAGACAATGACACTATTGTCTTTTGTAGAGCTGCTTTATATACCTGAATTGAATTTGATTCATAAGTGATGAACTCTGCAACATCAACACTGTTCTGAATCAATTGAATTGAATCATTCAAAAACCAAAAAAACAATATCCTTCCTTATATATAACTTACCCTTGAACTAAACTAGTCTTATATTAATAATTTAACTAACCACTACACTATCAGACTAAAAAAATATCAACTCAAAAAATACTTAACTGACTTGAGCTGAATATGACCCTATTAGCTTCCTTAGAGCTGCTTTATATAGTTAAACTGAGTTTGCTTCACATCTAAAGAACTTTGTAACATTGACAGCTATTAAACTAAAGGGAATCAAAACTTTTACAGATTTACAGCTGAAATTGTGTGTATTTCTTTTATAATTGAAGAACTCTGCAACATTTTTATTTTCTTCTGTATTACTGTGAAGCAGCTGATACAATCTGTATTGTATAAAGCGCTGTAAGTGTGACTTGGTTTGACCTTCTGTAAATTTACTGAAAAGTTTGGGCACGTTTGCAACTTTATTTGTTTTCGAGTTTTAGTCTATGAATAAAGGGCAGGTGTTTGTATGATTCTCCACAGATGAAAGCTTTAAACAGGAATTCCTGGAGGTCCATAACCAGTACAGGAAGCAGCATCAAGCCCCAGAGCTGACGTACAGTGACGAGCTGTGCAGTGCCGCTCAAAAGTGGGCAGATCATATGCTGGGCGAAAAATCACTGGGCCACAGTGACACGAATGATGGGGAGAATGTGTTTTATTCCTTCAGCTCTGTCAAAAAGACACCCACAGGTAAAATCTGCAACTTAATAATTGTGCAAATTGATTAAAAGTGGGAAGATATAGAATCAGTGGGCTTCATTCACAAAATTTTTTTGTGGATTTTTAAATACTTGTATGCACTATATATATATATATATATATATATATATATATATAATATATATATATATATATATATATATATATTGTGCATATATATATATATATATATATAATATATATAGTGCATATAATTAGATAATGCATATATATATATATATATATATATATATATTATATTATATATATAATATATATATAAAAATGGAAAAAAACACACCTAATTCACAACATATTCTTATACACATTTGAATTTGTTCATAACCTTGTTCTAAATGTGTGAGAAATTCTAAAATTCTAAGGCTAGTTTTTTTATTTGCAACTACACCCACCAGCTCAATATATTTTCAGATGCCATTTATCCTCAATAAATATATGATGCTTTTTATGATTTCCAGATGCACTGTATCCTCAAGCACTGTATCTACACAAGGCTATTTTAGAAAGATTTTAAAATAATAATAATAAATGTATTAATAGAAAACAGTGATGTGTGATAGAGATTGTGTATTTGTGTTTTTTTTTCAGAATGGTATTTTGATAAGTAAAGAACAACATATTATTCAGTTACTTATTTTACTAGATAGTATCATATAGATAAAAAGAAGTGGGCTCTTTGCTTTGGCATACAAATACTTTGGCAACTAATAATAATAATAATAATGATAATAATAATAAAGATCCTCGAGCAATGCCAACTATGCCATGTACAAAACTGGTTCAAACACAGATTATAAAGCTCTCTTTAGCAGATAGCCTAATTACGCATATCTGTCTTGTCATAGAATTATCTCAGATCGAGCTATAGTGCTTTCTTACTCTTTCACTGTATATGATGAAATATATATTAATATATTTAGATTGTATTCAGAAATATAAGGTCACCAAAGTATGTGATGTAATCATTTTCAATAGTTACATTTTCCGGTAAATTTAAACATTTTTGTATAAACAAGTTATTAGTAAATCATGATTCGTTTGTACCAATGTAAATACAGAAGTTTATGCACAAATTACTGTCACTAGTGGTATGAGACCCATATAAACAGAGATTTTACTATAGTCCTAAAAATGTGATATTAATGTGAAGTAGCATATATAATATATATATATATATAGATATATTAATATATATATATATATTCCTACATTTTCCGGTAAATGTAAAATTTTAGGACGAAAGTTATTAGTAAAGTACAATAAAGGATGCAGCAAACAGCTCATAAAACTAAAAAAATTACTAACAATTGTGGATGCAGCAATAAGCGCATCACACTGAAAATATTTCTTGTTTTGTATATTTTAGGAAAGGAGGCTGTAGACAGTTGGTACAGTGAGATCAAGGATTACAACTTTACCACACCAGGACATCAGCCCCAAACAGGTAATGATCATTTTGGGAATAAATTGTTTAATTTGAATATATGACATAACAAAGATGTTATAAATTGACATTTCTTATTATTGGCTTACTCTAATTCAGTCTAGTTTTATATATAAATATATATTTTATATATTTGCAGGGCATTTCACTCAAGTTGTGTGGAAATCATCCACAGAGCTCGGAGTAGGTCTGGCTACTGATGGAAACACAGTTTTTGTCGTTGGTCAGTATAGACCTGCTGGAAATATAACCAACGCTGGTTACTATGAGAAAAATGTTCTACCTAAAACTGAATAAGGATTGTTTTTTTTCCTAACTGGATTTGTCTATTGCTAACATTTATGATTTAGCAGATGCTTTTTATTCAAAGTGACTTACGTCACCATAACCAGTTTAAATTTAATACATTGTGATCAAATCCTGTGTGTGTTAATAAAGTAATGGATCTTTGCATCATAAGCAAATGTGCATTTATTTAGACAAAAATTGACATTATGACTGAACATTATTAGCACAAAACACTGAAACTGCCAAACAAATACCAAAAGAAGTAGCAGCCCCTCCTGTGCATGTGAATTGTAAGATACACATTTCTAAGGTTTCTAAATTATCAACATAATTAAGACAATTTACTTATTTTACTTTATTAGCAATAACACTTACACTTACTGACAAACACGTACTGGACTGAAGCAATTTAGGATTACTCGAATATCCAGATGTCTTTTTTTTTTTTTTTTTGGAACAATCATGCTCCATTGTGACTGAGTATAAAATATGATCACCAGGCTTTTGAAGAATCAAACATCATTGTATTGGGTTGTATTGGGTTGCATTATATGCTTTGAAAACCAAGCACTAAGACATTATTGGGACATATAGAGTGACTACTGATATTTACAGTAGGCCTATATGCATTTTATACGTAGATGCATTTTACACACAGTCTATTCTACCACCTGATGTATCAAATGCGATGGGGTGAATTCTTTTTGTAAAACATATAAATTGATAGGCCTACGTTTGTTTTTTTTATGTTTATTTATTTATTTATTTGTTTATTTATTTATTTATTTTTAAACACATGATTTATTAACACATATTCAATGGCGTATTTAACAAACCCTAAAAACATACAGTCTAAGCTATGAATAAATTTCATCAGTTCACTCAATTCACATGTAAAATTCAAAACAACTGATAGAACATGTTGTGGTGACATTAAATTAGATGAAAACTGAATATCAGAATATTCAGAAGTCAGAATATTGATGAAAACAAACTCTACAACATTAAAAAATATGACAAGCAACAACAAATAGGCTAACAAAAATGTAATAAGAGAATCAGTAACATATGTAAAAACTTTTCTATTTTCTCTAAACGCTTTAAATTAACTTTAATTGACTCCAAATTTTAAAGCTTATATTTTGCATCAACATTTTGCTCATCTTATCCTTTCGTCACTCCACAGACTGAACTTTATGCCTTGCCTTTCTTTCTTATATCTCTGACTCGAATTTCCTGACTGAGAGTCATTTCTGTTTTCTTAAAAAAGTAGACTATTAACTACGTGTCAACATGTTTTATTGTTTGCATTTTTTCCGTTAACTGTAGTATCGAATAAAACAGGAACGGTCACACTATTTGTTTACATTTAGTGATCAACCTTAACATTCACAAATAAAAAACTCATGTAAAAGGTTTTTTTTTTTTTTTTTTTATCTTTGAACATAACGCAGTCCTCTTTAATGTGTGGCCACATTGCATCTACCAGAATTATTTTATCATTTTGAGAAATAGTGTCCCTTTATTTAAAGGCCATTGTTATGCTGTAAGTGTAAATTTATTGAGCACGGTACAATCAAGTTTAAACGGCCCACTTTACCTGAACGCACCCTTCTCGCAGCCGCTCCCGACCTGCTCTCGGTTCGATTCTTGGACGTTCACATAAGGTTCTCACGGTTTCTAGCAATAACAAGTTGTCAAGTTGTGATCGCTAGAGGGAGCCAGAGACCTACATTTTAGTGAAGTGCGCGTGCACCATAAAGTACAAGTTTTTTTTTTTTTTTATTAGTCACGTACAAACAACATGGCATCATCTTTGAATTAGAACGTACAGAACACGCCCATGAAAGAAAAAAAATACAACAGGAATAATAATAATAATATAATGAAAACAACAACAACAATAACAATAACAAAAAGGACAAAAAAATAAATAAACCAGTTTAAAGGGCTAGGGTTTTCTATAATTAAAAAAAAAAAAAAAAAAAAAAGATTTTAGATAGAAAGCATTTTAGAAATAAATTCATTATGAAAACATTGGTTTCACTTTCAAGTAGGCTACTGTAGGCTAGACAATGTATATATTGTATATATACAATTTCCCCAGCATAAAGATGTCGTTAACCAGATGTCGTTATCACAAGGCCATAGATTACGTCATTTACGGTGAAAAATAAAACAGATACACATACCATTTCCCAGGAATTTTACAGTCTCAGTTGCCCTGTTCAGAGGTCGATTTGAGGGTTGATAACATCTGGGATTTTTGCATAACTGACGAAAACATTAACACCCAGAACTAGTAGTGCAACGCGTGGAGTTCAACAAATAACTGATTATTACGTAAAAAGGTGCTCGTGTTACTTTGGAAAGTAAAGAAAATGAAGTGAGTTTAGGGGACACTGGGGATGATAGTAACACTGTTTGTTTGAGGGTCAGTAACTTAGTGGTTGTTCATGCTAGACCTCTTAAACTTTAATTGTAGCCACATTTGTCTACTACGAATGAAACTCACTTTAACTTGTACACAATCACAGATTATGTGAGTTAATGTCAAATACATTGTTCCGTTGTTACAACCTACCCCACTACTGGGGTGAGTTGTAACAATAAGAGGTCATTTGGTGAAACAATATCCACACTAACAAAAATAAACAATATAAATATTAAAGAACAAAAAAAAAACAAAATAAACTAACAAAAATATTCTGGAACTTTAAACTCAAGACTATAACAAATTGCTGTGTGTGTGTGTGTGTGTGTGTGTGTGTGTGTGTGTGTGTGTGTGTGTGTGTGTGTGTGTTAGCAGGGGCGATTCTAGGATTTTGATTTTAGGGGGGGTAAAGGGTATGATTAAAAAAATATTATTTGACTATTAGGGTAGGGTGGTATGCTACTAACCTTACTGCAATCCACTATTCCATTGTATTCCCTGTATTTCATATATGGGAGTAGGAGTACTGACTGAGCCATATACAACACTGTAATAAAAAAAATAATTATTGGATGTGACAACTAGTAAATAGGGAATGTTGATTTTTTTTTTTTTTTTTACAATGAAGACCTCTTGATTCATTCACTATACAAACACACGCACACATGTTTCCAGTACAAACACAACATTTTACTGTTTGCATTTCTATGCTCACATACAAACCTCAGATAGGAATTTTTCTGACAAAATTAAATAACATTTTAACCAGAAAATAACATAAAAGCCATAAACTTTGATTATCCATATCAGCAATATAAACAACACAGGTATGAGGCTGGACAATGGATTAAGTGGGGGCTGTGGTTAACTATCAGAAGTAATGGAAAAACAAGCCAAAATGAAGAAGCAGCCGGTGAGAAGCAGCAGTCTTGCAGCCCAGTTACTGGACTTTCATTGGGAGCATCAACCTGTGTCTTTTAACTAACCAGCTAATATTCATTAAGAATATAGACAAACCATGTATTAATGTAATTGTCTATTGGCAATATGATTAATCTGTTCTATATTTATTTCTATTTATTAAAAATAACAACATGAATTATTTGCCACTTCTATAAATCAAGTACAAATCTAGTATAAATAGTATAAATCAAGAAAATCAAAAATCCCTTTACTCTACGCTTACTCTAATTTATGTATCATGACACTCCTCCTGATTCATTATCACTTAATACAAAACTATATTTAATAATACAAAACAAAATAACTCCACATTCTCTCTCTGGGCCATCTAGTGCTTTCAGACAATGATGTGTGTCATTCATGTGCATGCCTGCATAATGTAATGTCAAAATACATTATAATATGTCTGTAATTGTAAAAAGTAAATTAAAATAAATCATGATCGTTTTCCTGAATCTAAAGTATGTTTTCATGGGTGTTAATCACTTCATTTTGTAGGAATAAAAAACAACTATCACACAAGGGCTGAAGGTGAACGCAGCGAAACGTATTGGTATTGGATGAGAAACCGAGCCGTCCCGTGTGCTCCCAATGCTCCAGTAACATTACATTATGTAAACTGCAATGCATTTATGACAAAGAACTGCACCGATGCAGATGTAATATCATAGCATTAGCAATCTATCAATAAATGCACGCACACACGACACACACCCTTGTGCTCTCTGATGTTCGCTCTGCTCGGCGCCCCTGCAGATTGAAAAATGCGCTAAATCCAAGCAGACTCAGATAGTTTCAAATGAGTTTTTTTAAAGGGGACTGAAGCGATCAAAAATTTATTAATCAAATATTTTTTTGGCTGAAGCCCCCCTAAAAAGGGCCTAGTGACGCCCCTGTTTGTTAGAAATTTCATCTTAACACTATATCAAATGTGTGTGTGTGTGTGTGTGTGTGTGTGTGTGTGTAGTGTATTTCCTTTGGAACTTTAAACTAAAAACTATAACAAATTTCTTTTATAGTCAATGTGTGTCTGCATAGTATAGTATATTCGTTAGAACCTTAGTATAGTATATTCATTAGAACTTTACTTAACACTAACATTTCTGTGTGTGTCAACTTGGGTGTGTGTATGTGTGTGTTGGAACTTGAAACTTAATATAACAAATTTCTGTGTGTGTCAGTGTCTGTGTGTATGTGTAGTGTATCTCTTATGGGACTTTAAACTTAACACTATAACTGTGCTGTGTGTGTCATTGTGAGTGTGTGTATAGTGTATATCTCATAAGGGTTCAGTCAGTCTCACAGCCTCTGGGGTGCAGGCTTCGTGGGCCCAGAACTGACAAGAAACACTCTTGACTCCCACTTCTTTTGACCTATTTCCAAAGTGTTCCATGCACACAATGCAGAAATTCTCATCATTAGATGAATCAGAACACTCTTGGTCATTGGACTTGGGCTTTTTGCTTGTTTTTTTTTTCTTTTTTTCTTCCTTTGTCTCTTCCCAGACACCAATTACTTTTTTGCCCTTTTTTCCGGTGTTCCTAACATTTTTAATGAACTGTTACAACTATCCCCACCCCAAGCAGCCATTACATAGCTAACTCTTTTAGCATGTGGGTTTGAAGCTAGCATTAATGTCTAGCATCAAATTAAACTAGAAAAATGGCTACTTAAGATTATGTAAGTAATTTTTTATTTTATTTTTTTATCTTCATTACAATGAATGCCGGGCAAAAAAATAATCTTGAAAAAAAAAAATCTTCCCTGAAAATTACTTTTTTTGGAGATAAAATTCACAGTCTTGCTCACATACACATGACACTTCTCCTGTTAGCTCAAAAATGGAGATGGGAGTGTATGATATGGATGACATCACCATAGGTTGTTTCTGATTGGTCAAACTGACAGTGTTACAACACTCTCATATAGTTAAAATGAAAACCAATATCTGACAATGGGCTCAATAAAATCATCTTAATTAAAAGAAAAACGTTTTCATACTTCATTGACAGACATTAAGCAATTTTTCACTTAAGTTTGTTAACTGTTTTAAATACATCATTATTTAAGGATGTTTAGACGATTATAATGGAAAACAAGACAAAAACACCAAGTGCGAATTAAGACTTTTTAAGACCCTCAGTTTTATTTTAAAGTTAAAGAAAAGTTTATATGCCTATGATCAAATGCATTGTGTAATCAAATGATCTGAATCTTTTAAAATAAATGCGGTCATTTGGGAATGTTAGAACTGATAATGTTTTTAAATTAGTGTTGTTCTCTACAGAGTTTTTTTTTATTTTTTTCATTCCAGCAATACCTGTTCTGTAGGTCCTGTTTTGCATAATGCTGAAACATTTAAAGATTTTTTTTTAAATGCCTCACATGACAGTACTCAGTCATTAATAGCTTGTTTTGAATATGGCTGTTACTGGCAGCAGTGTTTCAAAAGTCAGCAGCATTTCAGAGGAATGCCTCTCTGGCATTTACTCAACATTTTTGTCCATCTCATTGAAGGGAATCAATAAGAGGACATTACAGGTGCTGAGATACCAATGTCAGGAGTCATGCTCTAATTACTGTCATTGTCGCTATTGTTGAGTGCAGTGCACCATTGACACTAAATGCCAAAGACAGTGTGGTTTTTGGAGATGAGCAGTCAATACCCAGTGACCTTGACTACTATGCAACTTGAATATTTATAGCTAAAATCATGAGGAAGACTTTATATAGTTTGATTAGTACTTAAGAACAGTTAACCATACACAAATTTAAAAAACTCCAGGGCATTTTAGGATAAAAGATGAATCCAGTGAATGCAAATGGATTATCTGCTAGAGCAGCTGATGGGGTGACTGTGCATTTGTGCATTTTTCTTCATAACTCACATACTATATCTATCTGCCATTTTTTTTAATAAGAATAATTCATGTGCCAATATAAATATTACTATTAACCCAATAAAACATAATTTCTAAAGCATCTAAATGATCAACATAATAAAAACTTTGCTGAAAAACCTCTTGCACACAATCTACTACATTCCTCCAGTCGTCTGATTTATAGTTTAGACTAGTAAAATGCCTTTTAGTGTCTTTCTAAAAATGTAAATTTTCAGGTCAATAAAACACAGAAACTTGATTATAAACTATGCATTTAAATCTCATCTTTCCAGGACATTTATATAATTTTATGTTAGTAGTCTGTTATAATATATCTTGTAGATTTACATTACAAGCTATCAAAACTGTATATAGTTTTATCCATAAAAGTATCAGCACCAAATTGCTCAATTTGGGCCTCTGAATAAAACTGAGGGTTTTTTTTTTTTCCTTTAGTATGATCTCAATCATACAAGACCAAAGCCTAATGTATAAAATGTGATACTCAAACCACATATGCAAACATTTAAGATTTTTACAAAAAATTCATCTAAAAACTGCATACTGTAAAAACATATATATATATAACAATTTAATACGGCAGACTTTACATGGTTTTAATATTAACATACCTCAGATGATTGATGAATATAGATTTTAATTTGAGATGCCAAATAATAATATTTCTTAAAACTTGCTTAACAGCTAAACAGTTTCTTTATTTGCCTTTTATTCTCTTTAAATGCACTAATTATCATCTACATTATAACTATTGGAAATGCATTCAATTATTTTACACTAAAATATATCAATCAGCTGATGAGTCACAAAACTAAAAAACAACGACTGGTGTTGACAGGTGGAGTACATCAGTATTTGGGTGATTGTGAACGAGTGGGAGGAGCTCAAGGATGTGGTGTTGCTGTTGACTCTGTGACAGATACTTTTTTTCAAGGTTTCACAATCTCAGAAGAAAGAAAAGAAAAGAAAAAAGTCTGAACAAATCAACCCATTAAATGTTTTTATTTATTTATTTATTTATTTCATAACATTCAAGTAATATTTATAAATACAGAATAAAATAGAAGAGATAAATAAAAGAGTAAGCTCTTTGACACAGAGCTATGTATGCAATGTGTTGAGTGTTTTTGGTGGGAAGGGTCTTCATAATTACAGGCATAGATCATGTGTTGCAATTCACAGTCAGATTTTTTGTCACGCTACCCAAAAATACTTTCAAGAATAAGCATAAATATTTCAAATAATAATATTTAAAAGCCAAAAAATAACAATACAACATCAAACTGCTCTGAATGTGAAAATCTTACATCTCAAAATTTAACAATTTCTTCAGTGCTGTCTTATGATAACGTGTGTATGTGTATGTGTATGTGTATGTGTATGTGTATGTGTATGTGTATTTATACTGTTTATTGCTTCTCAGTGCAAGTAAAAAAAGAAAGTAATTATCACAGCAGCTTTCACAGTGATGTCTTTTCACAGTAATGTTATTTCGCAAAAGAGCTTTGCAAAAGATTCAATGAGTTATTTTCCAATATTTTTATATTTTGGTTCTGGTCAGAATTTTTTCCATTCCTTTTCTCCACAGGTATTTCTAACTTTTTTCCTCTGTGTAGAAAATGATCAGGATTTTTACTTCTGCAGCTCTACTTGCTCTCTATTTTGCTGGTTAAAGCAGATAATCTCTGCACCTCCAGTCCTGCTGGAGCCATTTCCACCGGCAAGATCCGCATAGCTTGAGACGGACACACATTACAGAAGTACGGAAACACTCTCTCACTAAAGGTGTGCTTGAAGGTGTGGAGGTGTGTGTTGGTGAGAGGACTGAAGAACGACACTTGCCCTCCGTCCCAGTCCAGCTGGACTCTGATGCGTTGGACCTTCTGTGTCACTGCAAGCGGCGTGAGAATCTCCCCTGAAATGCCTTGTCCGTATGTGCCATTGTGAAAGCCAAGGCGCCACAGACCAGAACTGGGCAGAGTGTCTCGAGTCTGGATGGCAGACTCTGAAATCACTCCTAAGACCCAGGTGGTGTTGTCCCCAACCTCGACGTCCCAGTAGTGAGTCCCAGAGCTGAAGCCCTCAGAGCCCAGGACGCTCGAATAGCCCTCATATTTGTCTGTGTAACCCAAGGTGTGTCGACTCCACTGACCAAACCACACATCGCTCAGACTGTCAGAGAGATGCAGGCATGGGTGAGCGGTGTTGGGGTCAAGGATTACAGGAACTACAGATGAAAGAGAGTGTCATGAAAACTGTTTTTCACATAAATGAAATAGGTTTATGAAATTTTAGACTATACTTTTAAAAATAAAGGCTCCAAAAGGGGGGTTTCATGGTGCAATAGAAGAACCTTTTTTTGGTTTCTCAACAGCCTTTCAGTGAACAGTTCTTAAAAGTATAGAAGCTTGTTTTGATCACTGGATGATAAATAAATAAATATATTAAATGTAACTGCCACAGAATAAAAAAAAAGTAATAATGACTTTTTGTCTCACAATAATTTTTTTCAGAATTGGAAGATGTAAATTCAGATCTGCAAGAATTGTGAGATATAAACTCGTAATTCCGAGAAGAAAAAAGGCAAAATTGTGAGATATATATAAGATATATACAGTACGAGCAATATCACACGAGTAGATGTGAGATACTAGTAGGCATGAGGTTGGAGTTCCGATATCACTTGAATATCGTACTCCTCTCAGCCAATCAGATTCGAGGACCAGAAAGAAAAGTTGTATAAATATATTATACAACGTTTTTTTCTGGATCTCGAATCTGATTGGCTGAGAGGAGTGTGATATTCAAGTGATTTCGGAACTCCAACCGTTTCAACATTTGTATCACTCTACTTGCGGTATTTCTCATAGCGAGTGTCATGACGGACACCCCATCCACTATAATTTTTTATAAATAATAATGTTTTTGTGTCACGGAATGTAGTTGGCACGGAATTGTAAGGCAAGAATGTACTTGTTTAGACTTAAAATACGCAGTTTGTTAATAAATTCTCATTGAAAATGTGAAAATCTGCTTCAACGTTTTCAGAGATGTGAGCTCCAGGGCGTCAGCGCTCATGAACCCGCTGAGAGCAGCCTTACCTCCCAGTTCTTCTGGAATTTCATGCATGAAAATTCTGAAAATCATGCATGAGATATAATTTGTTTTGGGTAAATCTAAGGAGAAGTCTTAGGACTCATTAATCTAATATTTGTTCCAGAGCAAAACGTTTTGGCTGAGGGCAAAATCTCATCACGTTATATTTTATATAACTTTAATGCTGTAGGCTATATCAGAGCGCTGGCTTTGTACTTTGGACAGCATTGCCAAGCAACTTTTATAATGGCTGTTGTTGCTTATTAAATATTATTATTCAATAAATCATATTTTATATAAATAATCATAGTATTTAATAGGCTAGTAGTATTTAGAATTGGGAAACAATGTGTGTGTGTTCGTGATATTAGTTCCATTGTTCTGCCATTAGATGGCGAAAAGAGACTGTCTTTATGAGTGAGTCAGCAGTAAAGACTTTTATATTAAAAGAGACTGAAACAGGGTGGAAAACAAAGAAGTTAGTTTTACTACTTACTACCTTGCAAGACGCCATTAACATATGCACTGAGCAGTGCTGTCATCAGAAATCACCCTTAACAGATGAAAGATAGTACAACAAAGATATTGCCTTCCTCAGCAGACATTCAAACTAATATTTTATTGTGAATATGAGATTGAGCTGAAGAATGAATGCTGTATCAGATGCAGGTTATCACACTTGCTCAGTCCATCTCTCACTTATAATACTCTACATAATACAGTGACCTTTTAATAGTAATACTAAGCTTTCAATGAAACAACTCAGTGTTCCTTTGTTACTAGTTCTACAGTGACATTTTCGAATTAGTAATGGATCTCAAGCTCAGCTGTTAAACTGTCAAACTGAGATTTGAATCTGTGGCAGAAGGAAGTAGTTTGCATAAAAGAGGGGTTTAAAGACATGCAATAACAATATCGGCAAGCTGTGATAAGCCATGCTGATAAACAGCCATATTGCACAGCCACTCATGTGACATTGCTCACACACACAGCAGTGAACACACACACACCTGGAGCAGTGGGCAGCCAATGCTGCAGCACCCGGGGAGCAGTTAGGGTGCCTTGCTCAAGGGTCTCACCTCAGTCGTGGTCGAGGGAGGAGGGAGCACTGGATATTCACTCCCCCGACATACAATCCCTGCCGGACCTGAGATTCTAACCTGCGACCTTTGGGTTATAAGTCCAACTCTCTAACCATTAGGCCATGACTGCACCCATACTGTGTGTGTGTGTGTGTGTGTGTGTGTGTGTGTGTGCGAGATATACATTTTAAATTATTATGAAAAACAGTATTAAGAGATAAAAATTCATAAGTAATTTTTTTTTTATTCTGTGAAGGAAATGTAATATGTAAACAATTCTGAGAAAGTTGAGAATTGTAAGATAAAATAGTAATAAATAATGTTTCTGACCTCTCACAATTCTTAATTTATATCTCACAATTCTGACATTTTTAGAACTGTGAAATATCAAATATCAAGAATTGAAATATAAATAAAAAATTAAACTTGCAACTGTAATATAAAAAATAAAAATTGTGAGATAAGTCAGAAAAATAAAATCACAAAAATGCCAGATAAAAACATGCAATTTTTAAAAGAAAATCACAAAAAACGAATTATATTCAACAGCATCCCACATAAAAACACAAACTCTGAATATCATAATTAAGAGTACATGATACTCACTGTATTTAGCAGCAGCCTTCATTTTCTGCCATACTCTGAATTTCAGATTTCCCAGGTGCTTTGCCACATCAATCAGCACTTTTAGGAGCTTCTTTGGACAGGGACTGTTGCACTGAGTGCTGGAAGAACATCCATCAGTCAGTACTTGATGAGATTTTGGGTCACAATCAAAACAGATTCAAACAAGTGAAATCACACTTACCTTTCAGGTGGGCCTTTGTAGTTCTTCAGATAGATTTACATGGAAATGACAAAGAGACATTGTAATTAAAAACAAATATCATAATCAAAATTAAAATCATAATAAAAAATCTATCTATCTATCTATCTATCTATCTATCTATCTATCTATCTATCTATCTATCTATCTATCTATCTATCTATCTATCTATCTATCTATCTATCTATCTATCTAAAATGTCATATAAAAGTTAAGTAGCATACTTGTTTTCAACATTGATAATAATATTTAGAAATGTCAAATCAAATGACCACTAATCGAATAAACATTTTGAAGAAAAAAATATTTTTTTTAAATATTCAAATATATTACATTTATATAATATATAATATATATATGATTTTGCATGCTGGTTAGAAAGTATGATAAATAATTGGCTGTACCTGCAGGAATGAGATGTTGTTGGACTCTATCTCTTCCTCAGTGATCTTCATTCTTTCTACCACAGATGAGAGTTCACTGTTAATTCGCATCATCTGCTCCTGTAACAGCTTCCTCTTCTGCTCCTCTTCCTCCCTCAGAGCAGTTACCCTGGCCACCTCTTCATCACACAAAAACTGATGAAGCTGCTCAAACTGCTTCTTAATATGGGCCTCTGTTTGCTCAGCTTGATTCTGTAACACAGTACAAAGATAAAAGTTATGTAAGTGTTACTCAATTCTGTAAAATATGAAGGTTTTTCAACTGTTGATTTTACCATGATGTGTTTCACTTGCTGATTACAGATGAATTTCTCTGATTTTAAGAGTTTGTGCTTCTCTTGCAAAGACTTCAGGCTTGTTTTGAGCACCTCCTGAAAAGAACGTTGAAAAGGTATAAAATGGGTTAGAGTGATGTTATTTAATTTATCTCAAAATATATTTTCTTCTGCATTATGCATATTTGTGTCCAGGCTCTTTGCTGTGCTATTCCAGAACGAATACAGAACAAAAGTTCTGATCATAACCATCACAAAACACCTGATTTCTGAGACTAACAGACGGCAATCCTTTAGTTAAGATTTTTGTTTTATAATCACTGATTTAGCTTCTAAATCTTATCTATAATTTTATCTAGTCATTGGGTTTTTAAATGGCCAGTTCCTTAAGTCCTTACTCCAATATCAGACTGTCTAAATATTTATATTGTTATATATATATATATATATATATATATATATATATATATATATATATATATATATATATATATATATATATACATACATTCCACATGGAAAAAAAAATATATATATATATATATATATATATATATTGATATATATATATATATATATATATAATATATATATTCAGGGCTTACTCACTCAAAATTCAAACTTTTTTGGAGAGTTTACACTATTCCTAAAATTCTTAATGACAAAAAAATGAAGTACAACATCGTTGTTTTTTAATTTATATGTTACGTTAAAATCTGTAAGTTAAAATACAGTGAAGTGGAATTAAGTGCTCTTTAAATTATCTTAAATTAAAACTATTAAAACTAAAAAGTAAATGTACTGTAAAGTAATATTTTTCTCTAAGTAAAAAGCAGTTGGATCTCACAGATAATGTGAACTGTACCTTGAGAGCAACTGCAGCTTCATCCACAGGTCTGCATGTGTGTTTGACATGAATATCATCGTTCACACACATGCTGCACATGAGATGTTTGTCCTCCACGCAGAAGAGCTGAAGTTTCTCTCCATGCACACTGCAGAAGAACTCGGCCTCTGCTGACATCGCCTTGATTCTCTCCTGCAGGAAGATCTCACACAGGTACTTCAAAGCACGGTTGCATGGAGGACGGTCCATGCAGAAGTCTGTCCGGCATACAGGGCACATCCGTGATCCACTGAGCTCCCAGTACTGATCCAGACAGACCCAGCAAAAGCTATGAGAACACAGCAGGAGAACAGGATCTCTATAGATGTCACGGCAAACAGAGCACAGAAGGTTCTCCTCAAAGTGAGACGGCCGAGTTGCCATTTTGTGGTGTTTTACCTGGTGAGAACTTGCTTTTCTGTTCACTGAAGTGTGGAGCAGAGATTCAAATACAGCTGAGTTGTGATGTCACTTAGTTAAAAAAAAAAAAAAAAACGAGTTATGCCAGTGCATAGGGTTTCCAAAGAATGGCTGAATGAATCTAGGTGAGCGCATGTTTGCACAGTTTTTGTCCTTCCTTGGAATTATTGACTTCAAAGATTCCAAGGAATTTTTTTTTTTTTTTTCGGTTTCCGTTTCGATCGCATATTTAGGATTCAATGGAACAACAGTATTTGACCTACAAATGAATCAGAACCCTTTCTTTGTTACTTTGTTGGTTTCATTCTGAATTACAGAGTAGGTTAAACATTAAGAAATAATGGAAAGACTTCCTTAGTTCTTGGTTAGACTCTATCCGTGTAACGCATGAGTTGACGTGCTGTAAACAGTGTAATTTGATGGCATAGGGGAACAAGGAAAACTAGATAACAAAGTGCAAAATATGCAATATATCTCCATCTATTATGGGTGTACATGACAGTAACGTGAGTAAGTGTGTGTGTGTGTGTGTGTGTGTGTGTGTGTGTGTGTGTGTGTGTGTGTGTGTGTGTGTGGATGTGGTGAACTGAGGGTATAGGAACTTAATCTCAACACAAGTTTTTTACCATAGACATAGAGTATGTACTATGCAGTATACAATTCAGTTGTGTGTGTTTGTGCCAATAGCTTCAGGTTGTTGCCATACTGTAAATCACTGGATAAATCAAATAAATGATTATTCTTTCTTACTGAATATAAATCAGAACTATATAGAAGTATATGATAATATATGCATAGTATACTATGACTCTGACCCTCATAAAGTGCTTTTTATATATATATATATATATATATATATATATATATATATATATATATATATATATATATATATATATATATATATAGTAAACTAAGTGTGAAAACTATTAGGGTATTTTCTTCTAAATTAATTATTCAATTTAACATTATTAAATATTAGTGTTAGTGTTAACAAATTTTATTATTCATTTATCTGCGTGCCATTGATTTTAAAAGGTGAAATAATAGTTCAAGACTCTTTTAAGAAAAGATGTTTTTAAGGAAGTATTTTAAAACTTTGTCAAGACTTGCACATTTTTACAAACTTCTTGGAATTCATCTTAAGCAATTTCTTAGCTTCTTCCTTTAGACTATTTTTGTGAATCCAGCCCCAACATTCTTAAGATTAAAATTAATTTATAACGGCTATGTAAATTAATACCTCAAGATTATTCTTAAGTTTTAGGAAAATAGTTGAGAACCTCTTAAGAAGTTTTGCAGCAATTATTAACTGCTTTCTCAAGAAAATTTTCGTCAATCCAGCCCCAACATTCCTAAGAATAAAATACATTTATAACTGCTTTTTCTTCTTATTTTCTAACTTAAGAGAAAAAGAATAATTCATGAGAACTTAATTTTTTGATTTGGTTAATATTATATTATTCATTTAGCAATCTTTAGCAAACACCAAAAATAAACAAAATATATAAATAGTTTAACGCCATTGTCCACTAGAGGGAGCCATTGACCATCCATTCGTTTCCCGTCTGAATGGATGAACACTGTCTCTATGACAGCTGTGTATTGCAGGACCAAAAATTCCAGAACTTCTTCATCAAATAAAAAATGTCAAGCATGCATCATGTTGCATGCTTCAGGACCCCATTAACCGCCCTTGTGAAATAGGTGTATTATCTACTGATGTGATGTAAAAGGGACCATTTATCAGTGACATTTAACCCCGGGGCGTGATGGCACTGGCAGAGGAAATAGGAAACAGATGTAATTGGTGGCACTCTAGAGAGCCCTGTGTTATTTTGGGATGCTGTGTTATTTCAGCCCGTTGTAAGAATGACAACAGTGATGCTGCCCTGAACTTGAAAGCTGTATCCTACCGATTAGCAAGGCTGTCACTCTTGTGTTCAGGCTTAGATAAGACGTGCTGCTTTATTTGTGCCTGGGCGCTAGAAACACTAACAGCTCATTGCCCTCACGTAGCCATAACTTTGACTAAACTAAGTCTTGTTCACTGCAAGCTTTTTTTGGTTAAGAACCAGCCAACTCAGAGTCTGTCTGATCATCTGACTGATAGTTACCGGTCACAGCTTTTGTTTTTACATGCTGTTTATTATTATTATTATTATTATTATTATTATTATTATTATTATTACTATAATTGAAAACAGTAATTTCTTACTATTTTGGGGTGAACTATGATCCTGACATTACTGAGGGGTTAAATTTGACCGGGCCATCCAAGGGTGAGCCCATAGCAGATAGGTTTACGCTGGTAAGAAAAAAAAAAATAATAATAATGATGATAATAATAATAAAAAATATATATTTAAAACTAATAATATAAGAAAAGTCCCCCCCCCCCCCCCCACCCCCCCCCCCCCCCAAAAAAAAAAAATATTTAAATGAAAACAGAAAATATAAAAATAAAAATTAATTCAACTTATTAATAAAACCAATTATATAAACCACAAAGTATCTCACTGCTCAGTAAAATGTAAAGTAATTACAGTGGGGAAAATATTTATTTGATCCCCTGCTGATTTTGTATGTTTGCCCACTTACATACTTTTTATGGTAGGTTTATTTTAACAGATAGAGACAGAATACCAACCAAAAAAAAAAAAAAAAAACATTATATAAAGGTTAGAAATTGATTTGCATTTCAGTGAGTGAAATAAGTATTTGATCCCCAAGCAAAACATGACTTAGTACTTGCTGCAGAAACCCTTGTTGGCAAGAACAGAGGTAAAATGTTTTTTTTTTTTGTAGTTGGTCACAAATTACAAAATATCCTTAATGTTTCTTTGCTATAGTTTGGCAACTTGAAGTTTCAGCTCCTTCCACAGATTGTCTATAGAACTGAAGTCTGGAGACTGGCTGGATCACTCCATGACCTTAATGTGCTTCTTCTTGAGCCACTCCTTTGTTGCCTTGGCGGTATGTTTCCCCTTGCTGGAATGTTTCGGGTCATTGTCATGCTGGAAGACCCATCCATGAATCATCTTCAGTGCTGGCTGAGGGAAGAAGATTCTCTCCCAAAATATTACACAACACATCTCCCCCCACATTCCCCCCACAGCACAGAAAACTCCCCCTACACCCATAACAAAAAAAGCCACAAATAAAAAATAATCCTTCCACCTCCATGCTTGACTGTAGGGATGGTGTTCCTGGAGTCATAGTCAGCATTTCTCTCCCTCCAAACACAGCGAGTCGAGTTAATGACAAAGAGCTCAATTTTGGTCTCATCTGACCACAGCACTTTCTCCCAAGCCTTCTCTGAATCATTTAGATGTTCTCTGGCAAACTTTAAACGGGCCTGTACATGTGCCTTCTTGAGCAGGGGGACCTTGCAGGCGCTGCAGGATTTCAGTCCATTGCGGCGTAGTCTGTTCCCAACTGCCTTAAGATCATTAACAAGCTCCTCCCATGTTGTTTTGGGGCTGATCCCTCACCTTTCTCATGATCATTCTTACCCCATGAGGCGAGATCTTGCGCGGAGCTCCAGACCAAGACCGATTGATGGTTGTTTTGTAATTCTTCCATTTCCGAATAATCGCACCAACAGTTGTCTTCTTCTCACCAAGCTTCTTGCTGATGGTCTTGTAGCCCAATCAAGCCTTGTGCAGATCTACAATCTTGTCTCTGACATCCTTTGACAGCTCTTAGGTCTTACCCATAGTGGTGGGAGAGGTTGGAATGGAAGATACAGATTGTGTGGACAGGTGTCTTATACACCTAACGAGCTGACATTATGAGTAACTTCTTAAAGTGACAGGACTAATCTGTGTTCCGCATGGACACATAACCAATCTGTGGGAGCCAGAATTCTTGCTGGTTGGTAGGGGATCAAATACTTATTTCATTCAATGAAATGCAAATCAATTTCTAACCTTTATATAATGTGTTTTTTCTGGATTTTTTGTTTGATATTCTGTCTCTATCTGTTAAAATAAACCTACCATAAAAATTGCAGACCCTTCATTTCTTTGTAAGTGGGCAAACTTACAAAATCAGCAGTGGATCAGATAAATATTTTCCCCACTGTATTTCTCATCAAGCAAGTTTTTCATGTATATTTCAATTATTTTCTCATATATATATATATATATATATATATATATATATATATATATATATATATATATTATATATATATATATATATATATATATATTTTTTTTTTTTTTTGAGCAGGCACTTGGGCCATTAAGGCTTAGCAACTGCATAGCAACCACTCAGAATGCCATAGAGACCCCAACTTTATTTATTTATTGTTTGAATCCATTTAAATTAAGTCTGAAATGAATCTCAAAGCCCAGTCGATTCTGCAGCCACACTGTCCCATAAATGGACAAAATATTCAGCTTGTGCCACATTAATCAGACTAAATGTAATGTATCATTGTCAAATACAAAATATTTTTTCTTGGCAATCGCAGTAGTGTATATAAAAAGCATAACCTGTTCAATTGTGCGTACTATTTTTTCAGGAGCCTGTCTGAGTTTATGAGATCTCTCTCTTTACTAATTTATGGGCTGTTTTCAAAGCCTTTCCAAATGTTTGTTTTAGCTCACTCATCACGAACACAGAACGTGACTCTACACACAAAACACACATCATGATGCAACACAGTCAAAACAGTCATGAATAAAAGTGCTTTGATTTATAGATTTATGGTTATAAAGGTTAGTAGAGTTTATCCCACTTATAATTCATTTCATTAATCAGAAGAGATTCTTTGGTATTGAATGCATTCATTTTTTAGGTGCATTGTGGGAATGGATTTTATATATAAAGCATGCATATGTTGTTTTTTGTTGAGTTGACACATCGGGCTTTTAAGGCTCATATAGTATGATATGGTGAGAATATGGAGGGAAAAAACAGCTTAATCTTATTCAGAGGTCCAAAACGAGCAAAAATTGCAATTTGGTGCAGATGCAGATATTTATTTGGACAAAAAGTAGGATAACGTTCTGATAGCTTTTAATGTAAGTCAATTAGATCTTAATAACAGTATAGCAGATACTTACATAAAATGATATAAATATCAGTTGTCTTAGTAAGATGAGATTTAAATGCTTCATTTATGAAAACTTATAATGCAAGGCAATACAATGATGATTGACAGATAAAATAAACGTTCCTCAAAAGACTAATGATGATTTGATAATCATATTTGAACATGATTTTTAATGAATGAAATCTGGATAATCAAGGAAACCTAAGTTGCCTCAGTCAAGTGTTCATCATGAAATATTACTTACAATATCAAAGTTATTTTTACATTTACTTGATAAAAATTAGGAAAGATTCCACAGTAAAAATAAGCATGAGCTGAAGGTGGATGGTTGTACAATTATACCAAAAACAAAAAAGTTCCTTTTACTGTCAGGCGACAGAAGGCATCTAGATGGAGTGTGGCAGGTTTAGCTGCAAAATGTTGTTCATGCTGATCATTTAGAGGCCTCAGAAATTTGTGCATCAAATATAATACAGTAGGGTTAAAGGGGCCATTATCTAATCCCCCCTGATGTTTTTAAACAAAAGAGTACTTTTAAATTTAGCCCTGAAATAATCACATGTGTGTGACCTCAACAGTTCGAGCGTCACAATGTAATTTCAGGCTTTGCAAAGAGCTTGTTATTGAAGGATGGAGCAGTTAAACACTATATTGGATCCGACAGCAGAGCGCAGTTGCTCATTTCACATGTGAAAAGGCCATTTGCATAGAAGTCTAAAAGGCACAACAGCTCCCCAAAAAAGGCAAATTTAAATGTAAGGGTCAGAGAAATAGGGCAAAATGCTGATGTAAAACTAAATTATGAATTATTGATTAACATTATAAGTGGCCTTCATTTTTAGAATTTGCATATAATTGTTTTTTTTTTTGTTGAACTTCATAAAATTGATACAAACACATTACAACCTATGACTTCTTGAGACCTGATTTTAATATTTAGAATTTGAATCAGAAAGTGACCAGAGAATGTTGATCAAATGAGCAAACAGGCATGAGAAAGTGAATTCGTCTGACTGAAGAATCTTTGTAACACCTGCTGCCTCTCTGACAGTGACCCACAGCCTGTTATCCTCAATACAACACACACACACCACACACAGGCAGCAGCGCTTCACACACACTCCTCCATATGGTTCAAGAGTGGGCCGTGGACACATCAGTGCTGAGGGAAAGAGAGAAAGATGAAGGATCGAGGCACTGTAGGAAAGAAGAATAGAAGATCAGGGAGTTTTCACTAAGAAGTTGCAAAGAAAACTATTTTTACATTTCCTGAGGAAAAAAAATGTAAAAGTGGGTGGTTCTTGTCTGTGTCACAATGTGTTGTGGGTGGTCAGGGTTGCTATGCTGCTACAGAGTTCTAAGTGGTTGGTAGGGTGTTGCTAAGGGCAACAGGCCACATGACATTTTTCATAAGCATAACACAAATTAGGAATCAAAGTTTAACATTTAGAGTTAAAGACCCCCTGTACTGACATGTCTATATGGTGTTTTTAATTTAGTTAAGGCAAGCCATGTGCAGAATATCAGACAGCACAACATCTTAACATTAAATCCTCAAACCAGAAATATACCAAAGACAGTCTCAAAAACTATCCTTGAGGGGACTCTCCAATGACGTTATTGTTTTTATACTGTACAAACCGTATAATCTGTCACCCTACACCTAAACCTACCCCTCATAGAAAACCTTCGGCATTTTTTTTTACTCATTCTGCATGATTTATAAGCTTGTTTCCACATGGGGACCTCAATTTAGGTCCCCACAGTGATATAAGTCCACATAAGTTGATGTGTATTTAGGTTTAAGTCCACACTGGGAAAGAAACACACACACACACACACACAAACACACACACACACACACACAAACACACACACACACACACACACAACCACACCACACACACACACACACACACACACACACACACACACCCACACACACCCACACACACACACACACACACACACACCGTGGTATGATACACACACACCACACACACACAACACACTATTAAACACACAAAATCTGCACTGTGGTATGATATGCTAAACGTCATCTAGAATGATTTCAAACAGCATTTTTCATTTATTTTATAATTATTAAGCATGCGATTTCATGAGAATATTAACTGAGAGACATATAATTATTCTTATTAGTTATTTTAAATAACTTTTTTAATACATTTTCTATTTTTTACTTTTTTATTGTTCATTTTATGCTATAGTATAATAAATGAATGTGCCTTGCCTATTTAAGATTTATTTGTTGGACTTTAGGATTTACAATAAGCTAGTGAAGACAAAAATTATTATTTTTTAAAATTGTTGTCCAGTTATACATAAAAGCTTAAAAGAATCGTAAATAGAGAGTCTATTGACATGTTATGCATCATTTACCCACATAGACACACAGGTTTTGGAGGATTAGCTCACTTTTGGGTACAAATTTGTCCCTAAAATATAGTAAAGTAGGTACACACCCACAAACAAGCTCCGAACAATCACACACACATACACATTTACACCTGTATGCAAATGCATAATTTCTTTAACTCTCTAGAACCCCCACCCCTTACATTCTGCCATTTTCCCCATTAATCGATTTATACCTTCCCTCCATTTTTATCATCCGTCTGGCAGGTCAGGCTCCATATATCCCGTAATTGCAGTACGAGTGTATATCTCCAGCCTCTGGTCCCAGTAAGCATGCCAGGAATCATTTCTCATGGGTGACTGGGACTCAGATGGTGGCAGGATTTCCTCCACTGAAGCTCTCATTCCCTCACTGGCCCTGCATGCACATTAATCAACATCCAGAGGAGAAATACCATATGCAAGATGCAACAGAGGGAAAAACTAATCAGAACGAGTGGTTAAGGTGATAGTTCACCCAAAAATGACAATTCTTTCATAATTTACTCAGCCATTTACCCATGAAACTGACTGTGCAATCAATCAAAATAAAACATTAAGGTTACGATTATGGCTGCTGCGATTAATATAACAAAAAAAGTGACATCAAAGTTGCAAATTATCAAATTATTACGCAATTGTTTTGCATCGGTTGAAATTTATAAACAGTGCAGCAATGGCAAATCAGAGGTGGTAATATTAGTCTACAAGCCTATTAGATGACAACCAGACCTGCTGATTGAGTTGTTGCACACGTGCATGTTTTATTTTTCATCTCATAAAAGTTTTGATAGTCTTTCACAACTTTATTGGATGTCTAATGAGTTACAGTGGGTATAGAAAAGAATCACCACCCTTTAAAATAATAACATTTTGTTGCTTTGCAGCCTGAAATGAAGATGGACACTGTTTTGTTTTGCCAGCTGTATATATTCAGAGCAACTTATAACATCCAAATGAAAGATGTAACACCAACATGTCAAAAAAAATAAAAATAAATAAAACAGAATCACTGAGTTAGAGAAAGGATCACCCCACCCCCAACCCCCAACCTCCCCTAGAAATTACTTATATACTCAGTCAGGTGTAGCTAATTACCTTCTCCATGGCACACAAAGCCATTGACTTTCAACTGTGATAAGCTGTGGTCATTTTGATTAGTAAAAATCAACTTTAGCATTCAAGTCACTGTCAGTGCAACTGAAGCAAACAATCAACTATAGGTGGCAAGGCACTGTCAAAAGATCTCCGATAAAGTTCAGGACAGGCACAAGTCAAGAGATGGATCCAAAAAAATAAAAAATTTAAGGGTTTATCAATGGCTAGAAGCACAGTGAAGTCTATTATTAAGAAGTGGAAGGTGTTAAATACAACACAGACTCTCCCTGGATCAGGACGTCACTCCAAACTGGATGAAAGACACAGGAGGAAACTGATCAGAGAGGTGACCAAGAGGCCGATTTATGACAAATTTATGACAAAGAGTGGTCATTGTGTGTATGTGACAACAATATCACAAATTCTCCACAAATGTGGCTTGTATGGGAGGGTTGCAAGAAAAAAAGACACTCCTCAAGAAAGGCCTCATGCAGTCACGACTGAGTTTTGCCAAAACACACCTGAAGATTCTGAGGCAGAAGAGGCTAAAATTATTTGGCCACAACACCAAACGGTATGTCTGGCAGAAATCAAATACAACTAACTATCTAAATAACAGCATTCCTCCTGTAAAGCACGGAGGTGGTGATGTCCTGTTATGGGGGGTTTCTCTGCAGCAGGGACTGGAGCACTTCAGGATAGAAGGAAAAATGTATGGGGAAAAATACTGTCAAATTCTTGAGGAAAATCTGCTGTCCTCTGCCAGAAAGTTGTCAATGGGAAGAAGGTTTTCCTTCCAACATAACAATGGCCCAAAGCACACAGCAAAACTGAGCTCACAGTGGTTGAAGGAGAAAAAGGTGAATGTCCTTGCATGGCCTACCCTTTTTGAAAAATAAGTTTATTCAAGTTATTCATGCTATAAGTATACTTTTAAACTGAAAATAGGAAAGTATTTCAGTCTACTTTTTATGTACTTCTCAGAAACATACTTAAAATGACATTTAAGTATACTTGACTTATATTTAGC
Source organism: Cyprinus carpio (assembly GCF_018340385.1). Taxonomy (NCBI): domain Eukaryota; kingdom Metazoa; phylum Chordata; class Actinopteri; order Cypriniformes; family Cyprinidae; genus Cyprinus; species Cyprinus carpio. The sequence goes on along the minus strand of NC_056585.1, from coordinate 11,162,547 downwards.
AAAAATCTAAATATATTTGAGCTATACTTGTGCTCGGGGAATCCATGTTTTCATTGTTATACTGTTATTACACACCTTCTGTACAGAATTTCTAAAACACAAGCGAAGAAGAAATCAAAACAACAGATGCTTCCACATGTAATCTAACACGATCATCAGACAATCAAACTGAACTGAACTTGATCTTGGGCAAATACTGCACAGTCTAGATGTGCAAAGTTAGTAGAGACAGAGACAAATCCTAACAGACTAAAGGCTGTCATTAAAGCAAAAGGTGGTCCAAAAAAAAAAAAAAAAAAACTAATACAAGGTGGTGATCCTTTTTCCAACTCAGTGATTGTTTTTTTTTTGTGTGTTGTTTTTTTTTTTCATTATTTATGTTGATGTTATATTTTTCACTTGCATGTTATAAGTTGCACTGAGTAAATACAGCTGGATAAAAAAAAAAAAAAAAAAACTGTGTCCGTCTTCATTTCAGGCTGCAAAGCAACAATATGTGATCATTTTAAAGGGGTGATTCTTTTCTATACCCACTGTTAATAGGAGACAATTATTTTTGGCTAAAGCCTTTATTATGTAACATCTTCATAGGGTGCAACTAAATATTTCTGAAATCTCCAAACTTAAACAGAGAGAGAAAAAAAAAATTATATAAGCTTTTGGCTTTGGGGGCTTATGTGGTTGATTTATTTATGAGAAAGAACATGCTAATGTTTTTCAATCATTACTCATCATTCTCTTAATAATATAAAACCACAAAACTCAAAACAAAAAAAAACCTAAAAAAAAAAAAAAAAAAAAAAAATAAAAAAAGAAACCAAACAAAAAAGCTAATTGAATATTATTATTATTATTTCTTTTTTTTTTAAAGATGCACTCCTATAAAAATAATTTGAATAAAAGCCCAACTAAATATACATCCAGAGTAATTGTTCAGAGTTTACAGCAGTAACCAAAACCAGGATTAGATGCATTACTAAAGCTGGAAGAACAGGGAGTCCAGCCAATTTCCCAGCCTGGATTAAAGTGAGAGGAGGTTAGTGAACTCACACTGGTCTGGGTCTGAATCTGTAGGAAGCCCGGCTGGGCGTCCCACTGACCTGCTAACTGAACTGAACGCAGGCTGCAGGATTTCAAACCCACATGATAAACAATCACAAAGTGAATTTACAGCTGCATGCAAGACTGGAGGAGATTTATTGCGTGAGACCACTTGGATCTCATGGGGTTTAAGTTGTATCCTTAGAAACAACAGCATCTCTTAAAGAAATAATTCACCCAGAAATGAAAATTTGTTTAAATTTTACTCACCCTCAGGCCATCCAAGATGTAAATGAGTTTGTTTATTCATGGGAACAGAAATTTAGCATTACATCACTTGCTCACCAATGGATCCTCTGCAGTAAATGGGTGCCGTCAGAATGAGAGTCCAAACATCTGATAAAAACAACACAATAATCCACAGTAATCCACATGCTTTATGAAGTGAAAAGCTGCATGTTTGGAAGCAACAAGTCTATTGTTAAAGTATTTTAACTTTAAACTGTCATGTCTGTCAGTAAAAGGAGCAAGTTACTGCAGACCATTCTGGAGTTGAGTGACTCATCTTACCCTCGAATCTAGCAGACCGATCTACATGTTTAGTGAACTAATGATGCCTGAGATTGTTTCCTTCTGAGATGCAATTTATTCCTTGGAGTTCAGGCGGGTTACAGCCTCATTAAAACATCACGACCTGCTTTGATGCAAAAGCTGAAAGTTTTTGAAATAAATAATGAATGAAATTCAATCAAAAATGTGCACTTCCGTTCAAAAGTTTGAGGTCACCAGGGCTGCATTTATTTAATCAAAAATATAATAGTATTGTGAAATATTATTACAATTTGAAGGAACTGTTTTCTATTTAAATTCAAACCTGAATTTTCAGCATCATTACTCCAGTCTTCAGTGTCACATGACCCTTCAGAAATCATTCTAATATGATGATTTGCTGCTCAAGAAATATTTCTTATTATGATCAATGGTGAAAAAAATGTGCTTCATATTTTTGTGGAAATCCTAATATATTCTTTTCAGGATTTTTGATGGATAGAATGATCAAAAGAACAGCATTTATTTGAAAAATTTATATTTTGTTACATTATAAATGTTAAATGTCTTTATTGGCACATTTGATCGATTTTATTAAAAAAAAAAAAATAAATAAATAAATCAATCAATAAAAAAAATCCATATATAAATTTTGCTATGCTTTATCAGAAAAAACAACAACAACAGAAATCCAAAGTCAATCCAAAAACTTAGTCTTTCTTTTTTGTCGCAAGCATAAAACGACTGGAAAAATCTGGAAATTAATGACAACCCATTTGCTCAAGGATATGAGCTGTGAAAACAGAGAAAATCATCATTACTCAGTATAGAGAGACGGCTTATACAGAATAACACACGTTTTATCATTTGAAATATTTAAACTGCTATTTAAATGTGATGTCTTCAGTTAGTCATCGTGGATATTTAACCCCAATTCATGCTAATGACTGTCCATGCGCCTCGTGTCAGCAGGTCAGGTTAAGAAAACAAGAATTAGAGACCTGCATAACTGTCAAAAAGTGTTATGTAAAAGACTAATTTATCTAACCTATAGCTTAATTTATCCTGGCATATGGCAAAGATCTCATAAAATTTAGTAAGAATCTTATATGCTTTGCCTGAAATGTGTAAGATATACTGTATATGTGTTTTATATTATTAAGACAGGCCTAATTTTTTTTTTTCATTTTTCATTTACATTTTAGTTATTTTTGTTGTGTTTTTGTCATTTCTAGTATAATTAGTTTTTAGTAGTTTCGCCTCTATGTCTATATAGTTTTTTTATTTATTATTATTAGTTATTTTATTTATTGATTTATTTTTAGTATTTAACAAATTGAGTTAAAATTGTATTAAAAAGAAAAATGTTTGCTTGGCAACTAGCTGTTTTTAACAACTAGTTTTTCATATTTCACTCAGTGTTTGTTTTATTCATTTAAAATGTTTTAACTTTCAGTTTTATTTAGTTTCAACAATTAATTTCAACCAACAAAGCCTCACTAACTTTCAAATATAAATTATTCAACATATTTATTTAAATATTTACTAATTTTTTATTATAAATGGAGGAATTGTGGGAGTTTCTATGTCATATTTCTCCATAAGAGTCTCTGTGCTCGAATTAATTAAAGATTGATAGCCGTGAGTCAGATGAACACGGAAATACCCGAGAGTCTAGAAGAATGTAGAAACATTCACTGCAAAGGGAGGAAGAAGAGGAAGGGGGCTTGACACGGTGACATGACACTGTCAGGGATAAAAAAAAAGAAACGGAAAGTAACACACACACACAAATGTACAAAGCAACACAAATGAACAAATAACCCATCTCCATCACTCCTACACTGACATACAGTACACCAGAAGTGTTGACGAGGAACATATTAAAAGTAGTGACGCCACTAACTTATGTAACTAAAGGAAACGTAAGAAATTTTTTTACAAAATAAAAGCAAAAATTAAACTAGAACAAAATTAAATAGATAGACTCAGTGTTTTTTTTTTTTTTTTTTCAAACAATTGTTTGACTGTTTAACACTTTGTGTTGCAGGAACATCATTCCAGTCTCTACACAGTCCATATCTCTCTCTATCTCTCTTAAACATTTAGTGCTAGTTTCTCCTGGAATACAAAAATAACCACCAGGGAGATCTGTCAAAGCCTTGCTACATTTTTCTACCCGAGGCCTGGCCAGACAGAAAGAATGAGCGAGTGAGTGAGCGAAGAAAGACGGAGAGAAATGAAGAGATTCAAACTGCATCAGCGAGGATTTTTGAAGCTGTACTGAAATTTTTCCCCTACGTTTGTGAGGTGTATGTTCCCTCTGAGAATGAAGTCATAACAAAGGCTGTTTCATCTCAGGACTGATTTTTGACATCCTCTCACACAAAACAAATCACTACAGCTGTAATGAAGGGTTTCTTGTCATTTCTAATTTAAAACTGTGGTTCAAAAAAAAAAAAAAAAAAAAAAAAACCCAAAAAAAAAAAAAAAAAAAAAAAAAAACTCAAAAAAAAAAACAAAAAAAAACTCCTGCAAAAAAAACAGAATAAGTATATAAAATAAATAATACATATAATAATATACACACCTAATAATACTATATATAATATAATATAATATATACAAATAAATGTATAAAATCACAAAACAAATGCGAACAAATGTCTCCCCATTCCTAATCCATCCATTTATGTACAGCTGCAATTCTGATATATAATGTATATATATATATATAATATATATATATATCATATATATATATATAATATATATATATATATATATAGCCTATAGATATATATATTATATTACTATATACTATATATATATATATATACACATACATTCTAGTGACACAGAGAATCCAGATGACACAAAACAAAAACATTACTGCTTACACCAATTTACTCACTGACCTACAAACTCCCGAGCCTGACAGCACTTGATTGCTTCCTTAAATCTCTGTGTAATGAGAATGAAGAAGATTGAGTTATTTATCTGTCACTGCAATTAATATGGGCTACATCAAATGTGTGAATCTCTTTTTTTTTTTCTTCAAACAAACATGAACATGGCGGCTAACATCAAACTGACAGACTGTGGTGTCGATTAGGCATTGCAGGGAAGTAATGTGGTGCCAGTCAGGAAGTTATGCATTGTTTAGTAGTTTTGGAGTTGGGAAGCTGATTCAGAGAGATTTCTGTCTGAGCTCTGAGGAGGGAAGGGGAAGGTGTGGATGTACGGGGGATGCAGAAAATCTTTACACCCACCTCCTGTCATAAGATCATTCATATCTATCCACTAGTTTGTAAAAAAATAACAACAAAAACAAAAACTCTCACAAAAGCAAAAACAACAGGAACAGCATGTCCCCGTCCACCGGAGATCCGCAGAGAACTCAACATTATCAACATTGTCATAATTGGGAAGTCTCACAAAACATTAAAAAATAAAAAATATTTAAACACATCACAATAACTCAGCACTTTTTATGGAAGCTTGTTCCTGCCATGCTATAATAATAATATAATATATATTTAGTGACTTTTTTATTTCACAGTTCTGACCTTTTCCCTCAGAACTGCAAGTTATATGCAATTTTGAATTTATATCTTGTAATTATTCTGAGTTTATATTTGACAAGATTATATCTCGCAATTCTGACTTTTTCCTCAGAATTTTAAGGTTATTATTATATGATAGTTGATATCTTACAATTCTGAGTTTATATCTCACAGTTTTGAGTTTATTTCTTGCTATTACGAGTTTGTCTCACAATTCTGACTTTATATCTTGAAATTCTTTTATCTTGTAATTTTGAGTTTGTATCTTACAAATGTGAGTTTATAATATTTATAAAATAATAATAAATAACCTCACTATTCTGAGTTTGTCCATCATGTTTTGTGTTTTATATCTTGCAGTTTTTGTGAGTTTGCATCTTTAGAAGTTTGAATTATCTAACAAGCAACTTTGTGGTGTTTCTGGACTTGCAAATTTGAGTTTGAGAGTCATACTGTATAGAGCAATTCTTACTACTTTTTTTTCAGAATTGGAAAGACAAAAAGGTCGGTTGAAACTGTGAGATATGGGCTCAGAATTGCAAGAAAAAAGTCAGAATTTTGAAAAAATAAAAAAATAAAAATTGTTATTATTTTTTGATTTTTTGTATATTTCTTCCCCCTGGGCGGAAAATGGGCGTTCCACCTCTTTTTCAATGAATGTGGCTGTAAATTGCTTATGTTCAATTAACAGCATGTTAGAAAAACTGAATGATTCGCAACCCTGTGGCATAACAAGACCACAGTTGCATCTGCATTTTCACCATCATGTTCTTATTGGAGGTTTTATTAGGTTTCAAGACTGCATGTCCTGCCGCTTGAGATTTACGCATTTATTTTATTGACCACTCCTTTAGTCCTCACAGCAACTCTATAAGAGAAAGACATTTTGGTTCCATTTGCACATTTTTTCAAAAAACTTAAAAAACATAATGTATAATGTATTTGTTCAAAGTTTGTTGTTACATACTAATTAAATAAATTTGGTTTTTTGTGTTACCTGTAATTTTTGGGCGTACTGTTTAAAGGTTGCAACCATCCACTTGACCATAACCACAAACCGTGTTTAGTGTATGCTGCTTTGTTTTTTTGTTTTTTCGTTTTTCTTTTTTTCAAAGGCAACACTGTGAAGCATTTGACGTCATCAAAAAAAAACAAAGAAAATATTAAATAAAACCCTCACACCTAAAAAAAATAAAAATGAATATCATTCAACCTAACAAAAAACCATTATACATACATCAATCAATCAATCAATCAACCTTTATTTATACAACACCTTACACACTCAAATGAACCAGTGCTTCCCGGAAAAATAAATAAAAAAAATAAAAACATAAATATAATAAAGACAACATATCATGCAAAATATAATAAAATACTATTTATAATAAATCTTAATGCCAACAAAACCAAAGTACATAAAAACTAAAAGTATTCCACAAAGAAAACACAAAATGCCAAAACTAATAACTGCTATTACAATTAAAAGTCCAGTCTAATATAAAATAGGTCTTAAGCTTAGCCTTAAAGAGTGCCAAGTCAGTGATCTGAGTACGTAAGATCAGCGTAGCTTGTTCCAAAAAGGCTTGGCCCAGCTACAGAAAAAGCCCGTTCACACTCCCATGATTCTGTACCTTTTCCAGGGGACTTCTCAGCAAAAGTTGACTTTTGTTGATCTAAGAGCCCTGTTTGATTGACTCAAAGTTAACATCTCCTCCGTTGGGTGTTGTCTAGTCCATTAAGAGGTCTTTAATAAAAAAACAATGAAAATCTTAAAAAATCAACTCTAGTAAAGAAAACTGGAAGGCCATTTGTGAGCGTAAGAAGCGAATTGGAGTAATCTGCCTTCCCTAAAGATGCTTCCCAACGCGGTTATTATATATATATCAACTGAGATATATATACACATACACACACTACCATTCAAAAGTTTGGTTTCTGAAAGATGCTTCCCAACGCGGTGTATATTTGATCAAAAAATATAGTAACAGTTATAAATTGTAATAGATTTCTTAAATAGCAATTTTATTCCCAGTGATGGCAAAAGGCCATCACAAAAGAGGAAAAACACACTAGTCTACATTTGTTATGGGCCACATATAGACAGTTATCTGTGCAATTTTTATCCAGTCCTCGCCAGCTGTTTTTGTTTGAAATAATATTTATACATTTGAGTCTATGATGCATTTTTTTTGCTATTCACAGTAGTTCAGAGGGCAGGGAGACTCGCGCGCAACCTCGGAGAAGCGACACAAGCTGTTTAATTATGATAGAGAGTAACACTAACACATCAACAAATGTTCTGCTTACCACGTACTGTTAAGCGCAGGTTTTCAAATTTTGTTGTTGGCTGTTGATATTAAGTCTAATTTAATTTTCCATTTGTTATATTCATTTCTGCAAATTTTGGGTTCTAAGGGATTAGAAAAATAAAAATTAAATGTAAAAAAATATATATTAAAAAATAGCCACATTTATTTGGTTCTGCGCGACTATCAACTTTCCCTTTCCCTTAACTAGCCGTTGCGCATTTTCGTTCCTCTAAAAAAACCCAAACCTTAAGGTCAGAATCTAGCACAATCGGTGATTGTTATACAATGACCGTCGTTACTGTTGCTAAATATAGGCTCATGTTTGATGATAAAACGGTGAAAGCACAATAATAATCCACCTCCAAGATGTGCTGAATTCCCCATGACTCTGAAATTGTGTGCGCACTGCTGCCAATACGGACTACACAACAGACTTTTCTGTTACCACGTGTCTACATTCAAGCGTTTTCAATAAACACAAAATGTGTCAAAATGGCTGGTTTTGGAGAGTGTTTCACAATATAGTTTATGTCGTTAAGTGGAGGGTGAACAGAGAAAATCCCAATTGTGTGTCAATATATATTGTCTGTAAAAGTGACAGCAGTGACTGGCTCTTTGGGCCATCAGTGTTTAATATCGCCAGCACAAAATCCAGAGAAAATCACTCACAGCTCTCAAATACTGAAGAATGTTTAAGCTTCCAATAAGCATTTAATCTATCAATTCATGATCAGTGAAGAAATCTATGCTGTGTTCGTTAACATTTGATTACTTTATTAGAGTTATTTTGTAATGACACCAAGTTTGAAGATGCATAGCATTTGACGTCAGCCATAAAAGATATGGGTGTTATTTCTAAAAGCCCTTTTTTTATACTAATGATACATGATTATATATTTAGTTGCATTTTTTATTCGATCAGATGATCAAACCCATGGTTCCAGATCACCACGCTGTTGGTGTATGAATAAAGACGTACATAATTTATTCCTAATGACAGGAAAATGGAAACAAAAACCTCATTCATGCAAACCTAGACTGCAGATGGTGGTGACGAAATATGTTATAAGCTCGCTTTTGTCTCTGTTTGTCATCAAAGTTCTCTCTCTTAATCTCTTTATGGCGTTTTACCAAATCAAAGCCATGAAGCAGGAAACCAATCCTGCTGTTTTCCTGGCTGAATGAAAGAAAGAAGCACATCTCTCTCTCACCCTGAAATTGGTCAGACACACACGCGCCCAGCAGTCAGTCCTACTCTTCGGCTGAACCCTGCCAAATAATGACAGCGTTGGCAGTTCTTCCCTGTCATAAACAGATCCACCTCTGTGGCGTGGTCTGCCTCACAACACCCACACATGAAAGCCCTCCAAAGCAAATTTGTTCCAGGAGGATGTGCAGCAGGTATTTCTTTTACATCTAAGGGCTATAAGTCGCTGTCTAGACACCGCAGGGGAATCAGAGGAATGCTTAAAGATCTAGAAGACTCTTTGGCAGCTATGAAAGCTTTGAGAAGATTTGAAGAGAACGGTGCCACTTAATAACATCAGTCGTAAAACCAAACTCCTGTTCATCATGTGAGTCTTCCGACCACACACACTAATTGGCTTGCCTGGTGCACTGCATAATTAGATTTCTTCATAATTTGATTTTTTCACTGGAAAGTAGGCAGAAAATATTAAAATGAAAGACAAGGCACAGAAATATCATATCTGGGTATAATGAC